>NC_052954.1:35087063-35442063 GCF_013358895.1 Oreochromis aureus | reverse complement strand
GACATTTCCCCAGAGGAGGAGGGAGGCATGAACTTCCCTGCTGCCACAGCAACCGGACTTCCGATAAGTGTCGGCGTGCATCGTTCAAAATGCTCGTGCAGCGTTTAGTCCGTGGAGTTTCAGACATACGCACAGGTGTGTAAATGTCACGGAGTGTGCACACCGGCAGTTTACGTCTCAGACAGCGCTGAAACTCGTCAAACAGCCAATTGTCGCTACGCCGCAACCACAACTCGACCTTCCCACCACATCAGCGAGCAGCCTCGCTTCATGGTGACACGCCTGTCAGCGACTGCAGCGCTCTGCGCTGTGACATCACGTCCCGTGAAAGTGACTGAAACCTGTGAGCAGCTCCTGTTTGTGTAAATAGTTTTCTCTGCAGGAAACCTGAAAACAGCCCCTGAACATTCCAGCATTAATCCGTCCAATGATAGATCACCTTCGTTAGTCAGAGAGGCGGGGCAATCGACGACCCAACGTCGGGCCTCGGTGGGAGTGACAATCAGAGCTGTGAGGAGGCAACGAGCTGACATTCGATCAGAAGAACAGACTGAGGTCACGTATGGAGGCTCACAGGTGCCACAAATATAAACTGCTCCAGGCCACCAGGGGCGCTGCAGGAAGTCAAACAGATCCTTTGATTTCTAGTTTTAACCCCACTTTCCCTCACTATAGAGGCTTTTATTTTGTAGGAATCAGGTTGCTACTTAAAGGAATATTAGTTAAGTTTTTGTTTTCAATCATCATTTAAATGAAACTGAGCATTTCTGTGACCGCCAGGCTTCCGTAGACGCACGACAAAAGCACAAACTGATCAGAAAAACCACAAATCAATAAACGGCAAACAATAAAACTAATAACAGATCAATACTCAACATTTCACAACAAAAGAACAAAAACATGACAGCAAAAAAACAAAACTGGTACATTCCAGGTGTGAGTCGAAGAGAAGCCCCGCCCCCAACCCACAGGCGCAGTCCTAGTGTTCGAGGGGGCAGAGGTGAATCTGGGTCAGAGGCCAAACCTCAGTCTGCAGCTCCACAACAAATCAATCAGCTGACTAAACAACAGGAAATCAATGATTAGTACTGACTTCAAAATAAAAGTCTTAGTAAAAAGACTTAGTGTGCCCGGTGTCACACTCTCAACCATGGAGTGAGAGAGTGAGAGACTGAGGGCGCGCGAGGCACTGTCTGTGTGTGTGTGTGTGTGTGTGTGTGTCTCTTCAAAATAAAAGTTCCTGCTCAGGAAACAAGGCAAATACATCCGGTAAAGTTTTGCTTTTAAAATCTGTTTTTCTGCTCCATCTCTCTCACGCACACACGCACAAATGCCTGACGTGGTTTTGAATGTAGATTGTTCAGAATTTAAATGAACCTTTAATTGTCCACATACTTTTGCTCATACTGTATAAACTATATGCAGACTCATAATCAAAGACGCCATATGGACATAAATATGCGGACATTTTCGTGGAGCACCGATACCCAAACAGTCAAAACTATTTTTTTTCCAAATTCACAGGAATGTCAAACTTCAGTTTAGGCTGTCCACATACTTATGGACATTATCTGATGATTGATTGATAATCAGCTGATCAGAACTCTATGGGCCTCATTCACCAATATTTGCGTGGAAACGTTCTTAAATGGCGCCATATTACAGCTGGATTCACATGTGTACCGGCCTGTTTCCATTAATCAGCCCTGAGCAATCGCAATATAATTAGCATACTGTCCACATATAGCCCCGCCCCCAATTTTCTATCCAAGGACACACGCTTACGTGTCTGAGGCGAAGAAAAAGAAACTTGAATTATAGTGTCCGAGGAGGAAGCGACCACTGTTCAAATGTAGACAAACAAAGTGACCGTCAGGCTAATGGGAGTGCTGAATATGTGACGCGGACACTGCAGCGTTCTCTGACCGCACGTATGGATTCAGGTACGAAAACAGAAATCACAGATTTGTGTGGACGTACTGTTAGTGAATGAGGCCCACGCACACACACACACGGTTTGCCAAGCGTTACGATTGACATGTCCACATACTTCTGGCCATGTCTCCTCTCTGCTACATCATCACCACTCTGGACACGTCATCAGACCAAAAGTACGTGGACATGCAGCGATTCGTGTCTCATGCACACACCCGGGTGGGGCAGCGAGCTCGGCAGCATACGGTAGAGTATGGCTATATCCTGGATGGGTGTGACCTCTGACCTCAGCATCAGGTCAGCGGCGCACAGTGCGGGGCGAGCGAGAATCAGTCCAGCAGCGTGCCTTGCTCCTGGGCGCGGGTCAGGCTGTCTTTGCGGTGCAGGTGGTGCACGCCCATCCTCTTCGGGCTCTTCTGGGGCCGATGTGGCGCGATGGCGCCAAGGGCGGGGTCCAAGTCCATTAGACGGGGCGAAATGACAGGCAGTTCGTGGGGCAGGATGTCTCTCTCCTCCCCTGAGCTCTCGCCCTCCTCCTCCAGCTTCCTGCGGGCGTCGCCGGGGCTGGTCACCACGGTGACCGCAGTGTCCCCGCTCCCGCCATCATCATCCAGGTTCATCAGCAGCTGCTCTCCCTCCTCCTCCGAGCCGTCCCTGCCGCCGTAGCAGCCCCGCCTCCCCACCCGCTGTTCGGTGTCCGTGTCCGTGTCGAGGCTGGAGCCACGGCTCGGCGTCCAGCTGCGCGCCGACGAGCCCTCCTCGCCATCAGAGTACGCCGCCCTGTGCCGGTCTGAGGAGGAGGCCACTCCCACAGCCACCTGCCTCCTCCTCTGCAGCTCCTGAGCCGTCTGACTACTGAAGGACGTGCGGTGCAGCAGCGTGCCGTCGCTGGACGGTGCCATCTTCTCCACGAACATCCGCTGCCAGTTGGCGAGCAGGTCTTCCTCGGAGCTGCCAGAGCTCGCCAAGACACTGGGTGCCTGAGTGGGAGGGGTTAAAAACAACATCATCATCATCATCATAATCATTGTAAGCTCTCATCTGAGATTTAACTGGTGTGATGGTGGGTGGGGCTTCAGTTACCTGAGGCGGGCTGCTGAAAGGGCTGGACTGGCTGGACAGCGGCTCACTGGTGGCGTCTCTCTGTGATGGTGGCGTGCGCCGTTGTGCTCCGCCCCCTCCGCCAGAGGAGGAGGAGGGGGCGGGGCTGCCAGGGGCCAGCCGCTCGTCGTCATTCTGCACGAGGCTGAGCGAGATGGCCTGCCTCGTGGCGTATGTGCAGTTGGGCAGCGGAGAGTTCTTCGGGATCTTCACTTTGTCGTCCGACGAGAACTCAATGACCTTGCGTCCGGGGTAGAGGGGGTGGGGCGGAGGCGGCGCCGGGTACGGGTTCAGCTTCTCGAAAGATGGAGCTCCGCCTGCCTCTTCATCCAAGCTGCTTTGACTGCGACACGAGCCGTTCTGCTGCGACGCCTCCTGACCGGCACCGTTCTCCCGGCCTCGCCCCTCGGAGCCCCTGGGGCCCGTCATGTCCACGTGCACGAAGACGTCTTCGGCGACGGGCCGGCCGCAGCTGCTGGACTGTGCAGAGTTCAGGACCAGCGGCTCGGGTTTCTCTAGGACACGGGCGATGACTGAGGTCGGCACGACGTCGGCAGGCGTCAAACTGAGCGTGTCTGGGTCCTGAGAGCCGGGGGCGGGGCCTCGCTCCGGGAGACTGCTCTTCATGTGTTTGTTCAGCATGTCCTGAAGCTCCGAGGGCAGCTGCGCACACACATGCACGCGCACACACATGCACGCACACACACACACACACACACACACACACACACACACGCACACGCACAGGTTTAATTCCCGTTCTTTTGGCACTCAGCTCCACAGACAGGGTCACAGACTAAAGTCTTCATCAGCCAATAAACTGTAGCTCTGAAACAGGAAGTTACAGAACCTGCAGTTTCTCTAACAACCAGCAGAGGCAGCAGTGAGTCAGTCCCCCATGTTACAACATCACAGCAGAAATGAACGTGTTTACGGCCGGACACACAAACTGTTTGGTCTCTACAGTAACACCTCTATCACGAGATGCAGATGACACAGTTTTATATTTTAAAGAAAAGTCGGAGACAAATGTAACACCTGTCCATGGGGAGGATGCTTTTAACTCACCTGTCAAAACAGTATTGAGGTTTAAGGTTTCCATTATTAGGGGCGTGGCCTCTTGCTGCTAATGGTCTGCTAGGCTTCACCTTAACTGGAGCTCTTTGATACCTACGGCCAGATAACCACGCCTCTCACCCAAATATGTCACTTCCTGTTCCAGAAATCCAGCGCAGAGCTAAGGTCAGATGCAGTGGTTGTCATGGTGACCCACTTCAAAGTCAGTAGTCAACACAAGCACAGACGCGCGCGCGCACACACACACACACACACACACACACTGTCCTGGAAATATTCGTGTGTGTGTCTCTAAACTAATGGGTCTGATGCAGGCAGCAGATCGATCCCACTCTCACGCTTTAATGGCATTAGCGCGTGTGCCAGTTTCCCCCATTAAAGCGTTATACTGGAGATTCATTCGCCCGCTTCCTGCTGACGAGTGGAAAACTCCTCGCCATCTGCAGCAGCGTGGACCTTCCAGTGACGTCAGCTCTGGCGTTCAGCACTGACACTCTGCCTGTCAGCTGCAGCAAGAAACCACCACAGTTGGAGCAGAGTGAAAGGCAGATGTGACCTTTGAACCCAGAAACACTGCTGAGCTACACTGCCCTGATAACTACAGGTAGGCCCCCCTCAGCTGCTTCCTGCTGCGCTGTGACGCCACGGGGACTAAAACCCTCCCAAATTAACTTCACCTTTGTTTCAATCAAACCTCAAAACAATCAGGAAATACTTTACTAGGGTCAGAGGTCAGCCAAGCAGGAGGTTCATTTTCTCAGAGTCGCCCCCTGCTGGACATTCGAGAGACTGCAGGTTCAGAGCGTTTCCCACTCATAATAATAAAAGTCACTCACGTCAGCAAATTTGTGGTTCCTGAAGTGCGACTTGTTGCACTTGAGTAGCTGAACGGCCAAATTACAGTCCTGCCTGTAACGCTCCTGCAGACAGAAGACAGCATCAGTCAGAGCGCGCTCACAGGAAACAGACACCATTACAGGAAACACCACAAACAGAACAATGGTTTTACAGAAACCACCAGTGGGGTCACAGCAAGTCTCGTCAATCAGGAAGTTATCACGCAGTAGTTTTTACTTCCTGTCGTCTCGCTGTGAAACACCTGACACCTTGAACTTTGATCTGGAAGCTGAACGCTTTTAAACGGACGACGGTTTGTTCTCACGTTGAGCTCCTCCAGACGGTCGATGGTGTTTTTAGCGTCCAGCAGTTTGTTGGTGAGCTGCACGATCTCCTGGTCCATCGTCTTCTTGTCCCTCTCCACCTTCCGTAGCTGTGGGCGGGGCAAATACAAAGCATTAGTGTACTAGCCGTCAGTCACAGCTAAAGCAGCCAATTGGGAGCCTAAGGCAACAGCAGGCGGGCCTTCAGGGGAGACCTACATTCAGATCATGTGGGAAAAAAACTGAATCGCACATTTTTCCATGTGGGCGCCATGTTTGTAGTTTTCCGTGCAGCTTGACTTCTCCTGTCACCTTTTCAACCTAGTCCCCCTTCAGCCAGGGCTGTGAGCTAGTTTTCCCAGATCATTTGAATGCTGCATTAAGCCATCATCTCTTACAGATGCATTATGGGAAGCAGTGGCGTGTGCTAGGAGATCAATAAGATCCCGATCAAAGCGCTGCAGCTGGAAAAAAAAGCTCGATATTCAGCTTTTACTTTGCAAGCACGTCTCAAACGTGAGCGTCAGTTTTCTGCTCATCGTCAGATCAGGACCTTCGACCACAGCTAGAGGAACGTGTTCTGCACGTGTGCAGCACCACGGAGAGTGTGATGGACGAGCTCCGCCTACTGCCGGTGGAAATGAGAACAATTTGTTACTGATCATCAGGTGTGCCATTCACAGCAGCTCTGAAAAATCAAAAATCACTCTTTTTATATATTTTTTTATGTCGAAATAATCTGAGAAAAGTTCTGATCTGAATCTGAACGTTTCTAAAAATACAAACGACATTTTTATCCAACAAACAAAAAAGTCTGGATTTAAAATTAAGATGTGATACTTCTCCAAAAGAGGACAAACAAAATTGAGGAAATATTCTTGGAGAAAAATATTTTAGATGAGAATGATTTTCCTCACACTAAACGTGAACGTTCGGTAAATATCGGACACGTTTTAATCATTTCTTCCTGAAGACGAACCTTCAGTTCGTCCTGATCCGTCAGGCGAGCTCAGAAAACCTGAAAACTAAAAGAAACTGGCCCTGCGACCGCCATCGGCGGAGACGGGCGGAGTTTGAACACCAAGCCCAGAAAGTTCAAAACGCAGCAAGCCGAGTCTTTAATCAGCCGATCTTCAGTCCAGCTCGGTCACAGAGAACTTACAGCAACACTAAAGAAGGAACAGGTAGAGGCTGATGGAGGCTGAGCTCACGCCTCTCAAAGCTGCTCAGGTTTCTCCCAGAAAAATCAGTTTAACAGCTAAACAAGAGGACTTGGTGCTCAAACAGGAGGAGGAGGTGGAGGAGGAGGAGGAAGGACAGAAACGGAGGAAGAAGAACATGAAACGCAACTGCATGAACCCATGTCTGACTGACGGCAGCCTGATGGAAGCGATGAGGATGGAGGCGATGAAGATGGAGGTGATGAAGATGGGTCAATCCACCAGGGAGCAGCGTGAGAAAAAGGAGAAAGAAAGAAAGAAACAGATGAAGAACGACAGTCAGACAAAAACAGGAAGTTCGTCAACTGTTCACCACCTCTAACCCCACCCACCCCAGCTGAGCTCCCACCCAAACTTTCAGTGGTCGCTGGCACCCCCTGTGCCCACTCAGTGAGCTGCAGCCAATAGAGTCGTTGCGTGTTCGGCAGCGTGCACACCTGAGCACCAGAAACAGAGCCGTTTATGACGCTGCCCACTTACAGCTAGCTGGCTAACAGCCGCCATGATGCGGAGAGTAAACGCTATATCGCTTTGTGCCTGTAAATTATTTCCTGAGGAGTGAAATAAAAACTCTAACCACAGACTGAAACAGGCTCACGTTAGCTGCTCAGTGAAACTGGAAAATGGCCTGTTAGCAATAATGTTAGCAACATAGCTACAGTTAGCCAGCTAGCTGTGAGTCCGCTACACTGCATGAACCTGGGGACAGTTGGCTCACATGCTAGCACGAATAAACTGATACCCAATATCCGGTCTTTAAGTCTGACGTCATCAGCTGTTTCTGGGTCCAAACTCCACTTCAGGTCCCAAAGTCAAACAAACACTGCAGCATCACTGAGAGCTACAAACTATCTAAATTCTTTTATCTGTAATAAAATCATCAGTGTTGCTGCTTTACCAGGTGTAACAATTAAGTTTAACATCCAGGCATCCATGAAAACAGGATTTATTATATTTAACAGAGTTAGAAGTTAGCAGGAAGTTAGCTCGCTAGCTTCCACCTAAACATGATATAGCATGTTCTGACTGAGAGATTTCTGAAACATTCAAACGTACAGCTCTGCTATCACTTCCAACATAAATGAAGACAGAAAACTAAACAGCAGTGACGTTTGTAGGGTTACTGAAGTTGGGCTAGCTGGTATATAATGATGTGCTACGCTAACAATGCCACAGCTATGTTAGCATAGCATAAACACAGTGAAGCTGGAGGATGAACGCTAACTTTTTCCCACTCGATAAAAGTTAACGTGAGGGTTCCCGATGGTTAGGGACAAATGCAATCGCATGGCAGGATGCTGTAAACGGACCAAACTTCAGTCAGGAGAACAACTGAGATAATCCATCCACAATACGAGGTTAGTCATTAATATACTGCTGCATGGGCTGGGCTGTAGTTACTTTGGAAGGGTTTAAACACTGACCTTTAAAATGAACAGTGGTGATAAAAACCGAGAGAGGACGACAGTGATCACTGACTGTTTTTAGGGGCTTGTTGAGAATAAATACAACAAAATGCAAAACATGTTAAAAACACAACAGCCTTAATAAACAGAGCAGTTAATAATAATAATAATAATACAGTTTGGACCGAAGCAGGATTCATACGTTGTCACTTATAGACCGGATAGCAGCTTCACTCTAACATCCTCTCTGGAACTCCCGTGAAGCCACAGCAGCTCATCATTTTTTTCATTTGGAGTCAGTGGGCGGAGTCATGCTGCTTGACACTCATTTGGCCCTGTTAGTGATTGGTTGACTCAATTTCAACACTAATGCCAGTTAGCGTTGTCTATGCTGCGTGAATAGTCGCTGGTCACTGTGACAGTTTTTGAACACACCATTCCTGCTGATGACATCACCATAAATGCACACGCTCAGTAACATAACGCACCCCTGCACTGCCCAATAACCCGAGGTCACTGCACATGCTCAGTGGATTTGTAATAAAACAGAACATTTTGTTTGAACAAACACGTCCAAACTGTAACCGTGGCTCTCCCACAGGTGATCAATACGCTGCCTCAGTGTTTTTATTCAGGTATCGATCAGATATTGGATGAGCTCGAACAACCCTGTTGCTACAGTGCTCCCGAGTATCCCAAGGTCAAAGGTCAGGTGAGTGGGAGGCAGAGGTTTACCAGAGCGTGAAGTTTCTCCTCCAGATCCTGATTGGCTCTCTGAGACGCTGTGTAACTGTTCTGGAGTCTGCAGGTGGGAGAGAGAGAGAGAGAGGGAGGGAGAGAGAGAGAGCGCAAGTATGAGTAATGCTCGGCCAACCTTTATTGGCTGCCGCATCAGACACGGAGGCGGAGCGCTGGAGGCGAGGCTTATTAGAGGCCAGAGTGTTGAGCCGGAGCAGATACAGACTCGATGCTGTGATCAGCATTTCCCCGCCTGTAGAGACGAGAGACCGCCACGTGGACGGGTCGCGTAAGAGACAACTGGACTCTACGTGTGGCTGTGATGGCGGGCGCCACAGCGTGACGGAGCGTGTGCAGACTCGGGCGCAGGCCGGTCAGCTGATTAACCTTTGATCAGAGCAAAGCACACACGTATGGATTTCAAAGGGTCAGCTGACTTTATCAGCGCTGCGAGTATCGCGTTTGCTGGTTAAAGAAAACTCAACCGTGAGCGTACAGCTGCACGGGATCACTCATCAAAGCACAAGTACTGCAAGTGTACATGGAGTCGAGTGAGCAGTGCGACTGACGCTCTCATCCCTGTTGAACTGACTCCACCCACCTGCGGAACTTGTCTCTCATCTTGTCCAGGTCGTCTCGGGTCCGGCTAAGCTCTGCCTCCATGTAGTGGCGGTTGCTGTCAAACTCCGCCTCCATGGCCTCCATCTTATGGGTGGTGAGAGAGAGGCGGCGCCGCAGGTCCTCATTCTGCTGCTGGAGGATTCTGGGAGGAGACAGGAAGTGATGAAGACAGAGCTTCCTGTTCAGAGACCACATGACCCTGGCTGACCTAAAAGCCGCTTCCTGTTAATAACCAACGCTCGCCCACACGTCCTTTAATTTGAAACTGCTTGATGACATCATCCAAACGCTGCCCAGTTTCCTGTTTCAACGGCTAAGCTAACGAGAAGGCGTGACAGACAGGAAGTTAAGTTCAAACGGACTCACCTGATCCTGTCCGAGTCCGACAACGCCTCCTGAAACAGAACACGACATCATCAGACACGCAACAAACTGTACTTTAAACTGTTCTCACACACACTCACACACACACACACACACACACACCTTGATTCAAAAACTACAGGCTGAAAAACCAAACAAATGAGCTAAAATAGTTCGTGTGTCTGTGTGTGTGTTCCTGTCTAGCTATCTTTGTGAGGACCGAAATCTGCATTCTACTATACTTGTCACAAACAAGTTACAAAAATCAAGGGGTGCACGACCGGAGGTCAGAGTGCGGTCAGAGGTCAGAGCAAGGTCAGAGTGCGTCACTGGGAGTTTGGTGTCCTATGTATTGTATGTGGCCCCTGTGTGATGTCATCTTGATGATCAATAACTAATGAGCTCAGTATGAACCGCTGAGGGAGTAAAACCCTGGACTGGTGACTTTTGACCCCCAGCAGGAAAACAACAACAGGAAACAGTTGGGGGCGGGGTAAAAATGGGGTGGACCTACCTTGATGTGTGACAGCAGTGACAGATTAGAGAGAGGACGTCTGTCCACCTTAACTTCTCTTTTCACCTGCTGTTTAGTCCCCGCCCACTCTCTGTACCCTTGCTGCTGCTTCGCAGTCTCCCGCACCGCCCCCTCCTCCTGCGTGCCTTCAGACCGCTGCAGCGCCGCTACCCAGTCGTTCCAGCGCTGAGTCCGATCTGCAGAGGACCCCTCCACCTGCTGGTTCCTGTAGGCAGAGCGGCGGCGCTGGGAGGCGGGGCTTATATACTCTTTAGAAGCTGACCTGCCGAGCAGCGTTAGGCGGGCGGGGCTAAGGACCCGACATGTGATCTCATCCAAGAAGTTGGAGAAGCGGACCTTCTCCTGCAGCGCCTGCATCCTCCAGTTCCAGTCAGTCCTGACAGGGGAGGGCGGGGCCGAGGACCGCCGCCAGGTCAGTCCCTGGTGCTCTACCCGATCCAGAGAACGGGTTGGAGGGCGCCGGCTGGCACTGCTCCGCCCTCTGCCATCATTCAGCATCTCCACCGACTTTGACTTCCTGATGATGTCATAGGTGTGCTCCACACCCAGCGAAGTCGGTTGCTTCAGGATGCTCCGAGGAGCGCCGGTAGTCTGTGTCCGGCCAGCGGCGTTCATGCAGTAACTGAGGCGGTGACGCTCTCCTCGGGGGTTGCAGCTCACTGCGTGTTTCAGGGTTGGGGCGGGGCTTCCATGTCCCAGGAAAGCCTGGTTTCCTGTGTTGTTGGAAGTCTTGACGTTCCGAGGACTCGTGCCGCGCTGGGGCCTCGGCTTTCGGTGAGGAATCACGGCGTCGTGACCGGCTGCAGTCACACCTGCCACCACCGCTCTGGCTGAGCTGGGTTGGTGGATATGTCCTCTGAAGAGCGCCGGCGGGGTGCAGAGCTCCAGGCTGGAAAGGCTGGAAACCTCCAGCTCGCTGTCTGAGAGTGGCGGTGGCAGAGTTGGGACGCCAGGCCTCGACCCATCGCCAGACAGCCGCTGACGGGCAAGGTGCTGCGGGGGGTGTGGGGGTGTCTTTAAGGTGTGTTTGATTACCTGATTGATGTCGGGCTGCGGTGCAGGTGGCGGGGGAGCAGTGGGCAGGGCGTGGCGTGACTCGCGGTGCTGCGGTGGAGCCTTGCGGTACGGCTTCCTGGCTGGCGCCGCACTCGCCATCCTAGGCCGTGCTTCTTTCCTGCGTGACTTTGTGTCGGTCTGTCAGTCCTGCCAGGAGAAGACGAGTTAGAGGAGGCACAAAACGACACGGACGCCCGCCAACCACCCACCACAATGCCTCGACCGCAACTGGACTGTTGCAACTGTCGCCCCCTCGCCCTGTGTGTGTGTGTGTGTGTGTGTGTGTGTGTGTGTGTGTGTGTGTGTGTGTGTGTGTGTGTGTGTGTGTGTGTGTGTGTGTGTGTGTGTGTGTGTGTGTGTGTGTGTGCGCGCGCAGATCAATGCTCGGTTGCCCGTCATCAGCATCAAATACACCCTCGCCACTACAGTAAGTAAGTGTGTGTGTGCGCGTGTGTGCGTGCGTGCGTGTGCGTCCGTCCGTCCCTCAGGCCTCTCATTGATTGCGTTTGTTTCCAGAACAGGAAGTGCAGCTGCATTGATCCAATGCTAATGTTAGCATGTGACAGAGTGGAGCTAACACTGCTAATGTGCTAACAGCTGATGATGATGTCACATGATTACAGCTGCTACAGCGGTCCGCTCTGACTGACCGTGAGCTCACTGGATGCTCGACTGGCAGGTGGAGGTCAAAGCTCAAAGCTGGGTTTGGTAAGGTGTGAATCCAGTGCTCATACACGCACCTGCCACTCTCTGCTAATGCACATCACATGACTGCGTCCTGCCCTTGGGGAGCCAATGGCAGGCCATTGATCCCTGTGCGACTTCCTGTTTTTCCTCACACGGACACGCACACACTCTGACATTCCCCCTCTGTGAGGACCACACTGAACATCCTTTAAAGCTTCTCCACACGATGGAAACTCCCTCTGTTCCACCTCACGCACGCACACCTAGGTGCATGCTCACACACACACTCGTGCACACGCCTGAAGCTTTGTTAATGTTTTATAAACCAGTGATCTTTAAAAAATTCACATTGGATCATTTCGCTATATTTGAAAGATGAATCCCTCCGGAGGTCTCCGATGTTGCTGAAATAAACTCTGCTCTGTGAGTGAAGTCGAAGGCAGCGGCGTTTAAAATCAGCTGCGTACGTCTGTGAGAAACGGACCACAGCGCCTGAACTGGGAGCTACTGGAAAATGAATGAATTGATTTCAGAGACGAAGCGGGAGAACATGCCACGTGTGTGAGGACGCCGACAGGAAACCGGAGTCCTGCCTGCTCTCATTTACATGAAGACAGAAGGCTAATCAGCAGCGACGCAGGAGGGGTAGTAAAGTCAGGCTACAAGATGTCATATGATGGGGGCGGAGACTGTACGAGACACTGCAGGAGGAAGACACTGAAAAGAGGGCAAAGTTCAGCCAAAGGAACCTCTGAGACGTCTGAGTCAGTCACAGATCGGTGTCGAACCTGGTGCTGCTGGTTTGGATCGCTCTGACAGCTGAGTGTAGAGTCTCACCACTAGAGGTCAGCAGAGAGCAGGCAGCGGAAAAATGAGTGAGGGAGATTTTCCCTATCTTTGAAAGCTGTCAGGTCACTGTTTACCTCAGCTGTCAATGCTGTGTAGGAAGCGTCCGCCTTTGCTTCCTCTGGACACGCCTGTAAAACTCTGACAAGAGTCCGAGGAGCTCACTGCTGACGATACATTGAACCTTTCTGGGAGTAGGACAGCTGTTGGCCTCTGCTAGCTGCTGACTGAAGTGTCTACAACGCTGCTGGACTCTTAAGAAGAACAGAGATTGACAGACCACATGACTTTCGCACATTGCATTGTGGGTACGAGTGGCAACAAAATCAAAACACTGCATCAAGGGCTAGCATTTCCAGCACCGGTAATCATTAATTCTGCGGTTTTAATCCCTACTTGCATTTTATTTGCCCTAAAAACAGTTATGTACAAAACGACGGAGAACACGGCAGGTCCGTACAAAGACAGAGTTGAAGAAAAGGCAAAAAAAAAAAAAAGTACGAGGAAAAAATCAAAGGAGTGAAAGGGTCAGACCCATACGAGCATACAGAGCGGAGTAAGGACGTTAGCGTGCTGCCCAACTTTCATCACGCACATATTTATTATTATATGGTCCTAAGTGTGAGTACAGACACTCACAAGCTGTTTATTAACTTCAGATCCCTGCAACAAGCCCAGGTCCAGTTTACTTTGGTGATTTGGACTATTCCATTTCACAGCTGTTGTTACATTCTTTTCCTTTATCTCCTGTACAGGCCAACGCATCTATTTGTCGTTTCAGGTTGTAGTATTACACAACATTTTCAGATCTAATAGAAATAACATGAGTGTTTCGTAATTCATTCAATTTGTTGTCTTTATTTATAACTGGCATTATTGTTTCATTCTATTATAGAATCTTACAAGAAAGAGGCAAAATTGTATTCGATTATGCTTTATTAGCTGCTTCGGTGAAAAACAACATTGCAAAACAACATAGTGGAAAACAGTTATTCATCACTTGATTGCTTCAATACAACCCTTGGGCACATATATGCGGGACGTTTCGTGGCTGTTTTGATGTCGCTCTCTCTCTTAACCGATCAAATCTGGCTGTGGTAGCAGCTTTAAACTCGGTCTGACCCAGGCTGATAGAGGTGCCCAGTCTGCATCGCATTCCTGCATTTTGTAGGCTGGTTTTCCTACAAAACACAACAAACATTAGCCCGCAAAGCCACAGTGAACAAAGCAGCATAGCACAACGAATTCAATTCAAATCAATATAAGACTTATTTGTAACCTACATCAACAATTATGTTATGATAAATTACGTAATAACTACAACAGAAGACGTACCTTTGTGGAAATGCTTGGAGCAGACTAACATGTGAGCTGGAGTGTTCTGGGACGTTATATTTGGTCTTCGAATGGCTGCAATCCAGGTCATCCGTCGGCTCTTTGTTGCATCGGAAACACGGCTTGAACAATTTCTCTTCCACGACGTAATCCGATAAAAACCGATCTCTTTACCCGTCGGCTTCCCGTGGCTGTCATGCGACCGGCTATTGCAGTTAATAATACAACAGCTACTTGCCATTTTTTGTGTTTCTTTTTATCGCTGTGTAACTGTTTTCATGTGAAAGCGTGCACTAGTATGGCTTGCCACTCGTTCCCACAATCCTTTGCGGTTTTACCCCGGAATGACGTCACATTTTCAATCTCTATAAACGATGTAACCAAACTGTCTGTGAGAGGGAACGTGGGATTTTTAGGACGCTCGAACCTGACGCAATCTTAACCAGGCTGTTGTTTAGCTGGCTTGTTGTCATGGAGATGGGAAGGTCTCATGTCTATTCTGCCAATAAGTAATTATAATAATCAATTTGGGGAATAAATGAGCACGTTTATGCGTTTGTGTGTTAGCGCCATGACGTCAGCTCAGGCTTGAGGTGAGGAGGAAGACGAGGACATTTTATTAAGACGACAGCGGTGCGGTCTCTTTGCTTCCCGTCTTGGTCTCCTTGGTAAAGGAGCTCTCCTTTACCAGCATAAACCACAATATCTCAAATCTCAAGGTGGAGGTATGAATTTACCCTTACAGCACGCAGACACCCACCGTTTGTCGTCCACCCCAGGCGTGGTCAGAAGGGAGCTGTCCTTCCCGTCCGCTGTAATAAATCACAAACCGGCTGCGATGAATTTTAATTCCAGCTTTCCAAAGATGTGTCAGTTTGCTGGGAGACATAATTACGGGCTGATTTGTTTATGAGGGCGGGGCCCTTTCCTCTATTAAATGACCTCAAACAGTGGACTGCAGATCTGATGACATGCTGCAGAGGTGAGAGCGGCGATGGCGAGACAGACCTGCAGCATGTTAGAAAGACGAACGCCCCTCAAACATTTCACCTGCATGATGACACGACCGACAGCTGAAGAGGAGGAGGAGCTTACTGTGGCTTGTGGAAAGCCTTTCGGTTACGCGATTTGGGCCATTAGTCTCTCCCCTCCTGCTGGGTATTACAGGTGAATGTACATGTGTTAGGGGTGTGTGACATCATCATCATCATCAGGTCGCCGGTGTTTGTACCTGAAGGGTGAGTGAGTCCCGAGAGGTCATCCACAGGACGATCCAGCCTGAAACACAGAGCAGCTGTTAGACAGGAAGTGCGGCCATGACCCAGCGAGCTAATGATGTGAGCTAGCCAGACTGATCCAGGCCAGAGTAGCTTAGCATGAGCGACACTCAGAGTAATCCTCCTGTAGCTGATCCTGGCTGCGGGTTCAGGTCAGATTTAACCCTTTCCACATGAAGCTGCAGTTAGCTCGAACGAAGAGCTGAATGTGAGTGCTACCTGCAGCGTCACCATTATGTCTCCTGACCAATCGATATGACCGCTTTGGTCATGTGACGGCTGCAGCAGAATCTGAACCCTTCACCAGGAAAGAGCAGAGACAGCGAACACATCCTCACCTTGTAGGTCAGCGCACACACAGCTCCTCCTCCTGCCGCCGTGCGACCCTCACACTGCCTGAAAGCACCTGAAACACAAGATGGAGGAACAGGAACATGAGTCAGCACCGCCGCCACACAGAGGACACGGGAGAAGGGCAGGGGGCACAACACAGGAAACAGACTGAGGCCAACGAGGCGCAGGACGAAGAACACACACACACACACACACACACACACACACACACACACACACACACACACACACACACACACACACACACACACACACACACACACACGTAAAGACCAAAGTGACAATAAAGTTTTAATGAAATAAAACAGAAACATATTTATGAGCAAAAATGTAAATATACACAACATGTTTGTTATTCCCCAACACTGAACCTGCACAGGTGTGTCAGACAAGTGTTCACGTAAACATGAACTGAATCAGCGGGTCGAGGTGCTCATCGACCAATCACAGCAAGGAGCCCAACACCTGAGAGACACACTCTCCGAAACACACAGTGAGCTGAGCTGATCTCGGGTCAGTTTGCAGGCTCTGCAGGGTGCGCCCGCGTCATGGCCGTCTGATTGGGAGGAAGTGCAGCTGACAACCTGCCTCTGACAACCTGCCTCTGACATCACAGCCCAGATGGCATGCTGGGAAATCCAGCAGATCGCATCTCCCACAATGCACCATAAGGATCCTGCACCCATCACCCACCTGTGATCAATACCGTCCAATCGGAGGCAAGAGTCGGTGTCAGGATGACCACCTGACCTGCCGCTGCGGGAGTGAGTGTGTCAGAGTACATGCCACAGAGGTTTATCTCCACTCAGAGAGGATTATGGGTAGGATGGATCTGTGAGGGTGGAGGTCATGTGACTGCTGTGCCAGTAAATAACAAAGCTGCTCAGAGGTTAGTGCGACTAATGAGCACAGGCGCAGTACTAGAACTACTGATACTAGCAGTAATACTGCTGATACTCTGAAGGTTGACGCAGTAAAAACACGGTAAAACTCTGCGTGACCTTTGACCTCAGATCAAGCTGAGCTGGTGCAGGTTCAGTGATCATATGACTGCACTTCCTGTGGCATCCAGCAGACAAGTGCGCTCATAGCTGCACTTGAGTTAACGAGCTTCTGCTCGTTAATTACCGATGCTCCTCCAATCAGAGTCAACGTGACTCACCACCAAGAGCACCGATGCCATTTCTAGACATCTGATTGGCCAACAGGCACCGACTTCTGCTGACTGACTCTGATCTAACACAGGTTGGGTCTGCTGCATCAGCTGTGGAATGCATCAGGTAAGTAGTGACGCTGCAACAGAGTTATCCCTGAACCTAAACCAACATGGGCGTGGCAGAGGTCACATCACAGCAAACAGCAACGAGTGCATGACGGCCTGTGACGGTGCTATGAGATTAGCTTTAGACAAATGGAGGGAATGCCAAGACCCTATGAGGGGACAAAGGTCACCGAAACTTCCTATGCAGGGATCCTGGCCCTGACCTCGGCACCAAGAAGCAGAGGGTGCGTTTGATTTATCACACAGAATGAAATCATCTGAAACCCGAGAGCTCGGCCATCTCACAGCTAATGAGGATACCCGAGGCGTCCTATCAGAGCCGAGCAGCAGTCACCTTTCCACCTGAGAGCTGATATCAGCTGACTGATTTGAATGTGACTCACCTCAACATGAAAACACACACACACACACACACACACACACACACCCCCACCTGAGCAGGTGAGCTCTGTGGCTCATGTGTCCTGCGAGCGGCGGAGCATGTCCAATTCTCCTCGTGACGCAGTGAGGACAGATGGTGTCTCAGTCAACCGTCAGCTCTGCCTCCTCCACTTCAACAACAACACGAATCTCCCTCCCTCAGTCTCCCTCACTACCTGCATGAACACATGCCAGAGCCATAACCTCAGTGTATGAGACCTCACAGCAGGGGGCTCAAAGGGGGGGTGGATAGTTTCACTTCCTGTGTCTCATGCTGTAATCAGATTACTTCTAGCCAGACTCACCCAGAGATCCCCACAGCGGTGCCTTCAGGTGTCTGAGGCTGTGAGGAAAGTTTAAAACTCGCTGAGAACCACCCCGCAGCCTCAGGTGAGCACACACTGAACTGTAAGCCAATCAGCTTGCAGTAACTGTGTAGGAGCAGGAAACCACCATTGTTCTACTTCCTGTTTCCATTCCAGCCGACAGACAATGTTTTTCTGAGCCTGCAGCGACTCGATGGCGCTGTGTCGACACCTTCCTTCACCATAGCTACGACCAACACGCCACCTGCCTCCACGTTGCTTTTCGTTTCTAGGAATGACCATATTTGGACAAGATGGTGGAGCATCATCAGACCATCAGCAGCAACCAATCAAAATCCCAGAATTTCAGCGTGCACCCAAATGGGAGCTCCGCCCTCTTGGACGGTCTGTTAGTACAGTGACCTCCCAGCAGCTGTGTTATTGGTCGAGTGATAGGGCTGCACGATTAATCGTTAGAAAATCGCGATCTCGATTCATACTTATGTGCGATCTCATTTCCAAATGACAACGAAAAAAAAAAAAAAAAAAAAAAAAAAAAAAAAGATGACGACGATTGTACCGCATTTTGATCCGGGACGTAATCTGCATGAAAACAAGCGCTCACTCTTCCTGCTCAACAAATGACAAGGGCGGAGCCTTATACCACGTGATACAGAAGCTGTGCCGTGTGATGCTCAAATTGGCAGGAAAAAAACAACGGAGAACACGAGAAAATGACAGGAGAAAATCCGTCCTGATCAACCAGCCAAACATCAACAACGGGAACCTTATACAGCGCTTCCCTATACACGTCGAACTCCCGCAGGCACAAAGAAATTACGGAGGCTATTACTTATCACCTGACCAAAGATATGGCTCCCATCAACACTGTGCAAAACGAGGGATTTAGGAAAATGATCAACACCCTAGACAAACGCTACACAGTGCCGTCCCGCAACTATTTTTCTGTTGTTGCACTACCTGCTCTATACACGCAGTGTCGAGCAACGGTGGAGATGTCCTTCAAGTCAAAAGTATAAAGAGCATAGTTACTGAGCATCAGACTGTACCTGAAAATAAAGGTCAGGACACGGTCGTGATGTGTTTGTGCCAAATTGTTGCTGCACGTGTTTATATGCTTTATATATCGAGAGGCAGGCTGATGTACGCTGTCACATCATATTTGATGTCACGCGTTTGCATTGTTGTGGTCGGGGGCAGATCAGGAAGTTGACAAATATATTTTGTCCTCCATTACTTCATTTCTGGAAATGTGTTCAAAAACAGGATGCTGGGAATTGATGCAGTGTTCCAGTCGTTACTTTATATGCCGGTCATACGCTCGGATAATGGAATACATGAGAAACTGATACATCTATTAGGAATGATGCTACTGATGGCTTCACGGATGAAACCAGATTCCCCTGGTTTAGAAACGGATAAACCGGCTGAAGGCCGTCTGACGAATGCTGACCAACAATAAAAAGTATATCAGATTAGTATCTGGTGATGGCACTCCTAAAAAAAAAGTAACTATACAAACGAGGAACGCCAATCATTTATACGTAAATGTGTATAAAAATCAGCTTTAATTCCTGATTGTAATCAAGAAAGTCAACTAGAAGTGCTTACTTTCTGTTTGGGGATGAAAAATGAGCCCGTGTAAAGCTCCGCCTTAAAACAGTGACACGACATGACTCTATCAGAAACATGCAGCTGATCACAGGTTGTGAATTTATTTTAACCTGACACAGTCAGACAAATGTAGTGGAGCCAGTAGTATCTCTCTTCTATATACTTATACGCACTGTCTGTGTCTTTGAGGCGACTCGAAATGGAAATACAGCGAAGCTGAACACTGGATGTTTGTCTAAAGGTGCAGCAGTTTCAGCATCATCAGGCATCGGTTGTGTGACACAGGCTGGCGTTCAGCTCCTGACCCTCCATGATGTTGTGCACCTCCCTCTTTTCATGTAATTGATACAATTCCTGTCATTTCTCATTATTACACATAACTTCTCTGCTTCCACTGCATGTGTTGTTTTTGCCTCTGCTGTTTCCGTGGTTACTGTCCCCTCAGTATTTAAAATTTAAACATCTCACATATTAATGCAATAAATGTAACGTTGGTTAGATTATGGGCCTGTCTCAATATGCGTACTTGTATTCTCGTGTACTCGTGATACGTCATCAGTCGGAGACCAAGTACTGTTCCAATTCAAAGTACGTATCAAGCCGAGAATGCGAAAAATTCTGGGATGTGTTCAAACAGATCAAACAGAAATCGACAAAGATGAACTTTGATAACCTGCAGTTGAAAAAACGCGATTCAATTCGACATAACAACATCGAGTCGTGGGCGAGGTATCGCGCTAACGTCGAGTCGTGGGCGAGGTATCGCGCTAACGTCGAGTCGTGGGCGAGGTATCGCGCTAACGTCGAGTCGTGGGCGAGGTATCGCGCTAACGTCGAGTCGTGCGGTGACTCCCACCTCTGGCTGTTACATGCTAACTCACTGAAGCCGGTTTGCTTACTAATGCTAGCTTTGTCTTGCAACTGAGCCCAGATCAGTGAAAGACGAATGACGTGTTTGAACAGCGGAGACGTTTTGTGTTTACTGCCATCGCCGGCTCAGAAGTCTCTGCTGAACTTTTAAAATCAGGATTCATTCTTTTTATCGTCGTCATGTCTTCTATAATGCTCTGATTAAACTTTTGATCGAATATTGACAGGCTTTTATTTTGACATTTCCTGCTGAGCATCAATAAAGTTGTTGAAACAGCCGGGGGCCTCGCTGAGGGCCTGGGGCCCCCGGTTGGTGTGTCGTCCTGCTCGTCCTGTGAATAGCTGCTGCGGGTGCGGGGCTGTGCGCCCTCGGCTCTGTCTGACAGGCACAAACACGACCGACACCCCCCCCCCCCAAGCAGGCCGTCAAACCGACGCAGCCCATCGTGGCCCAGTTCCGCGCTCCGCGAGCCGCGCGACTCGTCGCGGAGACTTACACCAAGGACAACCCCACCCCGCCCCGCCGCGAACTTACCTGAGGCCTGGTCCGCGCCGCTCGGTCCCGGGGAGGAGAGGAAACTTTGTCCGAGCTCCGCTCCGCTCCTCCGGAGGAGCAGGAGAGCCGAGGGAGGGGGCTCCGGACCGATCCGATGCCGGACAGCAGCGCCGAGGACCGCGCTGGAGCTCCGAGCAGTGGGGCGGGCTGAGGCCGGCTAAGACGCTCCGTCCGCGGCAGGAAATCCGCTCATAGCCGCTCCAAGAAAGTTGATCCGCTGCCCTGCTCAGCTGTCGCCATCTTTACCCGCGGGGCATGACGGGTAATCCTCAGGAATCCCGGCCCACCCCCCCTCCTCCTTTAAAGCCCCCTCACGTCCTGCGTGCTGACGTCACAGTGACGAGGCAGCAGAATGAGAAGCAGGTGACGAGGCTACCTGGAAGGTGATCCGAGTGACGCACGTCACCTTCACCCCCTAACCTGGAGAGGAGGGCCTAAATCAGCTGGGAGCTGAACATCATGCTGATGATGAGAGCTCAGAATGAAGGACTGAGCTTTTTCAACGCTGCGGCTGCTCTAACGTGACGTCACTGCGTGAAAACAACAATTAAACCAGAGAAGAAGAAGTTTCAAGTTGCGCAGAAGTATGTGGACCGTGCTGTTTGTTTCATCTACCCCTGATGAACCTCCTCACACCTACAGACAGGCGGGCGGCGAGCAGCTCAGCGCGGAGACTTTCTTTACTTAAGTAGAAGTACAGATACCTGTGTTTAAAAGTACTCCGGTAAAAGGTGGGATCAGGGTCTGTGTTGGTGTGTGAGACTGTAGCTGTAATCAGCCGCTCACAGCTGACCCAGTAAACCCCGTGCACATGTGCCGTTTGTCTACCTGTTCCTCTCTACCTTCCAGGTGTTTCTGGATCTTCCTACCTGAACTGTCTGCCTTTCACCTGAGGTCACGCCCATAGAACAGAGTTCATTCAGGTAAGTTCAGGAGAGATGAAACGTTTAACTTCCTGGTTATTCTGTTTGATGAAAAGTGACCAATCAGAGCCCTTTTGTCATATCCAGGAGATTTCTGCTTACCTGGCTCCTCTAACGCTTACATCAGGGGTGTCAAACTGAAATGAGCCGCTGCTGGCACTGTCGTCTCATTGGACAGCCACTTTAGTGTTCAAGTAGTACAGAAAACAAACAAGAAACCACCCACATATATTTCTGAAAATGTTTGTTTTTCAAATATCAAATATTGTAAAGAAAAAACAAAACTACAAATGTGAACGCAGATTGTAACTAACTGAAGCCTTTGATTGAACGACCAAATAAACACATGGTTCTGTCTGTGCAGACACGTGGCAGCACTTCTGCTGTCATTGTGTTCGTGTTTCACAAAACCAAAGTGCAGACATGAGTTTGTGACTCTCTGACTGAACTAACAGCCTCAGCATGTTTGTACTCTCAGCTCATGTTGTCTTCATATTAAATCATTTTTGGCTTTTTAAAGAACTTATTGTAACATTGAACTCAACAACAAACAAATCCTCCCAAACAAAAAATCAAGGGATAAACTGCATTTTATTTCTTCACATCTATATACGGGGTGCAAGTAGGGGTGAGGTTGGCCGCCAGTGTCCCCCGAGCCGTGAGTTTGAGACCGCTGGCTTACATGATCAGATTCATCAGTCTGTGAGGCAGACACTGCATGTGTTCAATGAGGAAAGCCAAACATAAGTGACCAACTTATCCAGGCTTTCTTTCAAAGATGGTGGTTATCAAACGTCCCCGTTTCAGCTCTGAGCAGGCTGACATGTGACTCTTCAGCTGCACTAAACGATTCCTGTGAGCACTGCCTGCTTCAGTCACATAGTGACAATGATGATAAAATCTATAAGGAACATAAAACTGTAACAGTAAAATAATCCGAGAGCTGAAGCAGCAGAGGGGTTAATATGGTGCCACAGAGCATAAAAATAAAGATTTGAAATGTGTGGTCTGCTTTCAGTGTCCAGGTTAGAACACCTGAGGAACCCTAATGATCTCTGAGCTCAGGCCCCAAACTGCAGAACCTGGGAGAACAGGCTGACACAGGTGAGACAGAGGGGGCAGGGCTCAGACTCAGCTATTTGGATACCAGTGATGCTAACGAGCCCCTGACAGAGGACACAGTCACTAAGGAGAGGCTGGGATGCTGTCGCTAGGCAACCTCAGCTGTCAGTCAACTGTTTATTATTTACAGATGTTTGATTGTTCTTCTTCTGTGATGATTATTCTGCAGATCAGTTTGGACGGCGTGAAGCAGGCGGTTACAGTTTTGGTGTCTTTGTTCGTCTGTCGGCACCTGCAGTCAGGACTGAGGGCACTCGCTTCCCTGCAGTGTGGCAGCATGACATGTGACGTGTCGCTTCACCGTCATCTTGTCCCCTCTGCAGTGTCCCACTTCCTCCCGCAGGTCATTAAACTTTCATCCACCTGTGTGTATGTGTGTGTGTGTGTGTGTGTGTGTGTGTGTATTATGTTTAGACCCGTCCCCAGGAGTTTGAAGGCATTTTTGAAAATGTTACAGTTAGGTCACGGTTAGGTTTAGGCTAAGGGTTGGGGTTGGGAAAGGCATTATGTTAATTAGATGTCCCCAGAAGGATATGAAAACACAACTGTGTGTGTGTAAAGTGATGATCTGCAGGAAAATATCAGGTCACATGATGGCGCGCACACAGCAGCCGCCGAGCTCATCAAGTCTTCGCCGCCCAGAAAGAAGAAGACAATGTCCAGCTGTTCCACAACAATGCCCCCCACCCACACACACCATCCACCCCTCCCCCCCTGGGGGCACAATGGCTATGGGAGGAATGAGAGGAATGAAGAACACGTCGGTGGTTTGAGTCCCGGCAGCTGTTCGCGTCTCTCTGACCTCAGGAACCAGCCGGCAGGAGGAAGACTGCATGAAGAGGAGCCGGGATTATTTTAGACTACAGTCAGGGATTAGACTCAGACACCATCACAGCAGGACAGGAAGGACACGGACACGCCGAGGCTCAGGCAGTTTCTCTAAAACCAGAACCAGAGCAGAACTGGGCCTGCTGGTCTCAGTAACCGTCACTGAGGACTGTAACCCACTCACAAGATTTCTTTAGGTTAAAACTTGTTCTTGTCTCAGCAGTCAGGCAAAAGTCATTCTGATAAACATCAAACACTGTTTAGTGCTTCTCTCCAAGCTCAGGGGTCAGAGGTCAGGGATCATCACTGATAACAGCCTCACAGGGTTAAACACAAACTGCTGTGGCCCTTCAGAGACGCAGAGATTCTCAGTGAAACCTCACACTTCCCAAGCATGTCGGTGTTTGCTCTCAGGCTGAAACGGCTGCATGTTGGGGTCAGAGGTCACACACATTGGTTATTAATCACCCTGAGAGTGGGTATGTGTGCGCGAGGCTTCCTCAGCTGCTGCGGTGATGCAGGGGTCAAGGCTGAACCCCCCCAGGGTAAACAGAGCTTCGCTGTGACTCCAACACGGGAATCTCCCAACTGCCCCAGCTACAGGTTACACCATCATCAACCCCTCAACACCACTGCTACCTATAATGACCCACTACCCACCGCAGGCCAAACCTCGGCACACGCTCAGATCCAGATACCGTCATGGGAGGATCGAGTTACAGCTAAGCTGAAGTCAAGTAACCAGCAGGTATTGATTATTGATCGATAGATATATGCTGCTGAGGATGGAGGAAGCAGGCGTCATAGCCTCGTCCTCCACCCTTAAATCTGCGACATGTTCCAGCCACACAGATCCTGCAGATTGTTAAAGATCAGGTCCAGAGGAGCCCTCTGAGAGGGCCGAGGACCTTCTCACAACAGCGACACTTTGTCCCGTGAGCATAGCCCGAGTTCCCTGTCCACCCCAGGAACACCTGGTTCATCACCTGAGCAGGACCAAACCATCATCGGACAAAAATATCTGTGAAAGTGTCACACCCCCTCCCCGTACGCCTGCTCGGCTCCAAACCGGAGCCATCAAAGCTGAGCCCAGATCAGCTTTAGTCCCACCGCCCGGGCCTCAGTCTGACTCTGAACCAGGTTCCTGCTCTCTGAGCTTCAGGGTGATGATCCCTCACACACTGCCCACTTTCATCTGTTTCCCCATTTTCACTGTGGGAAAGTCGACAAAGTGCATTCTGGGTAAAGGTTCAGCCTGGTGTTGGTGTTCATGCTCAGAGATGAAACTGTGACACCTGGAGCAGGTAATAATCTGGTTTTGTGGATATCTGCAGTGTTGAGCAGTTTAACCAAACCGATCTGACACCAGAACCAGTTTGAACTGTTGGGAGGTTCCAAACAAAGGTCAAAGGTCAAACTGTGGAACAGTCTGAGGAACCTCCTCAGGCGCTGTTCAGTCTGCTGAATAAAGAAAGGTCTGATTTGTGCAAAGTGGAGCTGTTTCACAGCTTCAGGGTCAAAGTGAAGCTTCTCCTCTGAGAGCTTGTCGTTACCTCAGAGTCTCTTTAAAACATTTAAAAGCACCACAGTGTTCCAGGCAAGGCGAGTCCGAGCCTGCCGGGACGTGAGGCGGCACCCGATCTGAAGGCGGATCTGATTCAGTAACAAACGCAGACGGCGCTCGGCCTGCTGGGAGCTGAGGTGCAGAGACATAACAGACGAGAGGAGGATCAGATAGAGGAGGGAGGCCTGAACAAACACTGGGGGGAGGAGAGGGGGAGGAGACTCCAGGAGGACCACAACTTGCTGCAGGCGAAATATTTCAGTGTTTTTCCGCCACCTCCAGTTACACAAACTGTGAGCCACACACACATTGTGCATTAATCCCTGCCACACAAACACAGGGGCGTCCTGCTGCCCCCTGCAGACAGTGCTCTGACTTACAGGCTCATCGTTGCATCCAGCTGTTTGTGGGAGTCTCCGCACTGAGTGTATTCATACCTGCTTCTCCACAGCAGCGACTTCAGTAATAAGTTTGCCTTTACTACCGTGAAGCCTCGCGTGGCGGCTGGGTTTGCCACAGGAAGTTCCCGTAGCACAGAGGCTAGCCAGCGTGATGCTGTAAATGTTTACCTGCAGACTGCGCAGGTGGTCAGAGCGCTGTCACCTGATCCGTCACTCAGACTTTATTATAGAAACCTTTCATAAGTCCTCATGAACGTTTCTGTGAATTGTGGCGGGAGTAAAAGAGATGAGCCGTGACAACGCCACAGGCTCGACCTGCCTCCTCAGTCAGGTGAGCCGGCGGTTTGTTGGGACATTTTCAGGAAAAGTAGTCACATGTTTAATATCATATTCGTGGTTTTTGCTGGTTTTCCTGTTTAAAGTCAGTGTGAAGAAAATGAAGCTGAAGCTTAGAGGAGTGTGTTCAGCTCCGAGCGTAATCGCCCAATCAGCACCCATTACACCTGAGAGCCCTGCTCCAGGTGAGTAAACCTGCTGTGATCACATGTAACAGCACACAGCCCCTCCTCCACACACACACACACACACACACAGAGGGGGCTGTGTCGGGGTCGTACCCTGCAGAGGGGGAGTGTTTACTGAGGAGGGGAGGACGACCGGAGCAGCGCCTCCCCGTCGTTCGTCTGCAGCTTCAAACACACACACTCTGAACGACGGCGCAGTGTGTGTCCCACAGTGTTTTTGTGTGTGCATGTCCGAGTGTGTGTTGGAGACACGGCGTGGACGGCAGCTGAGTACCAAGTTGGTTTGTGACAGGGGATCAGCGAGGAGGAAGCTGCCAGCTCGAGGTAAGCACCCTAACAGCTCAGAGCTGTCACTGAGCACTGCTGCTGCGTAGTTCAGAGTTCCTGAGCCTCAGATCGCAGATCAGATCGCAGATCACGCTCTGGCTCTGGTTTCCAGGCTGCGCTTTCTAAACTTTGCAGTGCAGCAGGTACAGACTTCCTGACATCTCTGATTGGTGGGGGCTGCTGGATGTTTTCTTTGGCTCGCAGTTATTTTTAAGACGTCTGTGTCGCGTGTCAGAAGGTGACAAAACCCAGAAACACTGAAGTGTAGTAAAGGTTTCTCCTTGTGTTCCACTGGGTAAATTCAAAGAGTGAAACAGAGTCAGGAACAAACATGACGTAAAGATCATGTGACTGTAAGGATCACTGGGACTGAGGAGACATTGACCCAAAAACTTACAATTAAATACCAAACAAAAAAGCTTCTCTTGTTCTGTGGTGGTTTAATGGACTACAGCGTCAGCTCTACCTCTGACCTCTACAGAACAATCGGTAATTTTGTGTTTTATTTCCTAAAATGTAAAGCATGACGTGGCGCTGTTTGTTTCCAGCTCCTTATTTTTGTTCTCTCACTCAGAGCAGCTGTGCTTGATTCACAGCTCATAATGAGCCTTCTTTGTCTTATACCAATGGGCTCCTCCCTTTTTCTTAGCTAGCTTTCTTCTGATTTGCTGCCAGCAAGTGGGTGGGACTACCATCCTCTCTCTGTGACATCATACAGATCCCAGAGCAGAAAAAAACTGATAAAGTGAGTGTTTAGAGCCTGAGCTGTGGATGTGGATGACTGAGCACAAACTGTCCTGTTTACCATGAACATCCACCAAAGGAACACGAGTCACATGACAGGAAGTAAATGTAAACCTGCCTAAGAGTCCATTCAGTGATAACCTTTGGTTCCAAAGTGGAGCCCATGTTTCATTCAGTCAAACCTGCAACCAGAGACTGAGCCTGTGCACTGAGCAGGGCGTTCATTTGCTCTCAGACTTCCATACGTTCAGATCAGAGGAGTCACCCCCTGCTGGTCATCGGAGAGAAATCAGGTTTCAGGCAGTCATTCTTTTGAATACTGAAGGCTCAGCTACAGTTCCAGTCCCGAGCCACCCAGGTCTGTCCTCAGGCCTGTGCATATGAAGGGAGGCTAAGAACCATAATAACCTGAACAACAAGAACATGAAGGTGGACGACGTGATGTGTCTGTGAGGGAAGCCCATATATCTAAAACAGGCTCTGCCATTTAGAGCGCTACAGCAGGAATTCAGGCATAACTGGCTTCTGTCAAAATGTAAAAGAACCCACCCACCACTTTAATCACACTCTAGATCTTGTTTTAACATATGGCATAGAAACTGAACATCCTGAAAACCCTCTGCTGTCTGATCATTTCCTGATAACATTTACATTTACAATAATTGATTACACAGCAGTGGAGAGTAGACTTTATCAAAGTAGATGTCTTTCTGAAAGTGCTGTAACTAAGTTTAAGAATATAATCCACCCACTGTTATCATCTTCAATGCCCTGTACCAACATAGAGCAGAGCAGCTATCTGAACGCTACTCCAACAGAGGTCGATTATCTTGTTAATAATTTTACCTCCTCACTACGTACGACTCTGGATACTGTAGCTCCTGTGAAAACTAAGGCCTCAAATCCGAAGTACCTGACTCCGTGGTATAATTCTCAAACACGTAGCCTAAAGCAGATAACTCGTAAGCTGGAGAGGAAATGGCGTGTCACAAATTTAGAGGATCATCATTTAGCCTGGAGAAATAGTTTGCTGCTTTATAAGAAAGCCCTCCGCAAAGCCAGAACATCTTACTATTCGTCACTGATTGAAGAAAATAAGAACAACCCCAGGTTTCTCTTCAGCACTGTAGCCAGGCTGACAAACAGTCAGAGCTCTACTGAGCCAACAATCCCTTTAACGTTAACTAGTAATGACTTCATGAACTTCTTCACAAATAAAATTTTTATCATTAGAGAAAAAATTACCAATAATCATCCCACAGATGTAATATTATCTACAGCTACTTTTAGTACCATCGATGTTAAGTTAGACTCTTTTTCTCCAATTGATCTTTCTGAGTTAACTTCAATAATTAATTCCTCCAAACCATCAACGTGTCTTTTAGACCCCATTCCTACAAAACTGCTCAAAGAAGTCCTGCCATTAATTAATGCTTCAATCTTAAATATGATCAACCTATCTCTAATAATCAGCTATGTACCACAGGCCTTCAAGCTGGTCGTTACTTATAGAGCCATCTCTAGATCCAGCTGCAGCAAGTGTCCAGGCCAGATTAGGCAGGTGTGGTGTGTGGCTCTTCCTGACATGTGGAACCATCAGGTGGATCAGGACCTGCAGCAGCTGAGTTAAATGCTGTTCAGGGCAGTTTTACAGTGAGGTTTAATGGTCCCTCAGCTCTCTGCTTTAAGAGGAAAGAAAATATTCACCTTCATCAGGAACAGCTGGCGTTGCACAGACGGTTGGCAGTCATTATACGTCATGGTTCCATTGGTTGGTGCTGTGTTCTTGAAGTTATTGAAGGTTTTACCCTTTCACCTCCTGTGTGACTGAATGTGAGGATGAGTTTCAGTTTTGTTGTTTTATCATCTTGTGGTTTGTTTCAAGCTCGGATTTCACACTAGACTGCGAATCTGAATGTTTCTGTAAACCTGTGAAAGTGATGCTGTGTTTTCAGTGTTATCATTCTGTCAAACTCATTAAGCTGTTACTGAGCGCCTCTAAAGCAGTCTAAATAGAGGTTAAATAGAGGTTTTAGGTTAGCCTAAAATGGTTAGCCTAAAATGAGCCGATGCAGGTTAAACACAGAACTGGAACTGGACAGGGAGAACTCCTGCTCATGTGAACTTTGACCCCAGTCATAATTATCTGTAAAACTCTACAGAGCTGCAGTGATGTTTTCACATCTCGCATTTTGGTTAACAAAGTAGCTCAGTAGCTCACTGCATCCAGTCACATTAATGGAAACCGCTATTATGGATGGATGGATGATGGATGGTATGAAGTTAGACCCTTTACACACGTACAAGACACGGACGTGGTGACAGCGCTTCTTTATTTTGACATTCGGTTTTACTGTGGTTTTACAATGGGACACAGACACTCCCGCTCCGCTCTCACATCCGCTCTCCTCCCCTCCGACTGTCAATGTGAACATATAAAGAGTCACAATCACATTTACATCCCAGTACACCTGTTCACCCCGCCCCTGTGCCGCCCCGGGAGCTCAGTGCGTCACCCCTCCTCTGCAGCCGGCCAGAGGGGTGGCGTGGTCACACCCACGCCACAGATGGATGGATGGATGGATGGATGGATGGATGATGATGGATGGATGGACGGATGGACGGATGGACGGATGGATGATGATGATGCTGGGTGATGGATGGACAGATGGCTTGAAGCATAGATTGAAGAATGGAAGGATGGATTATGGATGGGTGGATGATGGCTGGATGATGATGGCTGGGTGATGGATGGATGGATGGATGGATGGATGGATGGATGGATGGATGGATGGATGGATGGATGGATGGATGGATGGATGGATGGATGGACGGATGATGATGATGCTGGGTGATGGATGGACGGATGGCTTGAAGCATAGATGGAAGGATGGATTATGGATGGGTGGATGATGGCTGGATGATGATGGATGGATGGATGGATGGATGGATGGATGGATGGATGGACGGATGATGATGATGCTGGGTGATGGATGGACGGATGGCTTGAAGCATAGATTGAAGAATGGATGGGTGGATGATGGATGGATGATGATGAATGGATGGATGGATAGATGGATGGATAGATGCATGGATAGTTGGTGGGTGGGTGGATGGATGGATGGACGGATGGATGGATGGATGCATGGGTGGATGACAGATGGAAGGATGGATAATGCATGGGTGGATGACAGATGGAAGGATGGATGATGATGATGATGGATGGATGGATCGATGAGTGGTTTGTATCTGAAGATGTTCTGTGATTGGTCTTGTCCAGTTAGATTCAGTTAAACGCAGCCTCACGGTAGCGAGCAGAGTCTGCGGTGAAATGTTGCAGCTCTGAGAGGCTGTTTGACCTTTGACCCCAGCAGCAGGCATTATGATGCGTGAAGACACGGTGATGCGAGCCGTGTCAGATTGATGATACCCTCAGAAACATCACAGTGGGGACAGCATCTGCATCCTGCCTGCGTCCATGGCAACCCGCCGCCCCTCCTATCCCCATTCTCTGACTCTGTTGCCAGGGCAACGGCTCCGACCTTCAGAGCAAGGCACCATTCTCAGTGTTCCTGTTAGCAGATCGTTCTCCCCCCGGAGGTTTAGAGTTTGACCTGTCAGAGCCACCGACATCAAAGATGCTCTAAGATCTTCCTCCTCATCCGCTTCCTGGCTGCCAGCTGTGTGCACTCAGCCTCGACCTCGCTCTCACATTTATCGTTTCATTTCCTGAAACATTTCTGCACGTTTCACCTCGTTCGCCCCCGTAAACACCCCATAAATCCCCCCAGCTGTGCAATGGCTGGAGTCCTTTTGCACCATCTCTGCAGCCTGATGTCTGCAGGTTCGATGAAGAAGCTGACAGGTGTGAAAGCTGGCTGTGCCGCCAACAGGAAGTGTGACGATCTCTCGCCAACTGTCACTTTTCTCTAACGTGATGGCCGCCGAAGTGTCGTCAGCCTGAGGCCAAGTGTTTACCAGAGGAAAGGATCCAGTCATGGACACCCCTGATTGGTTAGGATATCTCTGCAGTGAGGCAGCTGAGGTTACTTCAAAACGTCTCTGAAACTGACCAATCACAGGTCTGTGATGTCATGGACGCACATATATTAATATGTTAATAAAACAAATAAGAAAATAATTTTTAAAAAATCAAAATAACAGGAAAATGAATAAAAAAATTAAAATGAAATTCACGTAAAAACGCTGTAATAAAAACTAAACCAAATAATCTCGCCGCACACAGGCTGACGGGTGGTCGGCCTGCGTGCGGTGAGATGAGTCAGCGAGTTCATTCTTTTAGCCACGCCCTCCAGTTATTAAACACGATGGTAGAAAAACACATGGCAAGTTTCCACAACACACCAAAACAAACACACGCCGATGAAAGCTGAAGGTGTGTGTGGTTACACTCAGGCGTGGTGGGGGGCGGGACCTTGCAGCCCTGTCTCCACCCCCTGTCGATGCTGCTCACATAGACCGCTGGTTTATTTCCACAGAAACACTTGGATGCAGTGAGTCAGCTGTGTGTGTGTGTGTGTGTGTGTGTGTGTGTGTGCTGAAGCATTAAATTGGCCACCTGTTGCCATCTCTCCTCACACACTCCCCTCATTCTTCTCTTTCTGGAGCAAACAGGCAGGATAAAGACTGTGTGTGTGTGTGTGTGTGTGTGTGTGTGTGTGTGCTGTGGTATGCCAGACACACTGATCTGGCATGTCAGTTCCTGTCCGTGCGGAGGTTGAGCTCGTCGCTGTAATCTCAGGAAAAATGATCCCGCGCACTTTCCCGCCTGCCAGTCGAGCGCGTGGGCAGAGCGACCTGAGGCGCCGTCGCTATAGCAACAGGCTGCGAGCATGAAGACAGGCCAGCTCAGAGCGAGCCACGAGCACCTGAAGGAGGACAGGGAGGGAGTCTAAAGCTTCGGCAGCAGGTAGGAAGTCACATGACCCAGCTCCAGACGCAGGTTTAATGAGATAACAGTGATGGCGCCTCTGCTGGACACCAGAGGTTTAATTTAATTTAGGTTTAATTTATTTATTTAGGACAGAGCATGTTAATGAACATAAATATTAAAAAAATTACATGAATGTAAACATACCAGATTATAGCCAAGGGCTAATTTCCATCTGTTGTCCTTAAACATAAAAAAAAGACATAATAATTCATAAAAATTCATCATTCATTCATAATAAAAACTCCATCACCAAACTTACACATACACACCATTCTGTTCCCAAATAAAACATTAAAACTATACAACTTATACATGATCACACACTTGATTTGTCCATAACCAGTTTTTAACCTTTGCCTTAAACAAATTGAATGTCGAGCATTCTCTAATGGGTTGAGGAAGACTGTTCCACAGATGGCCGCCCTGGACAGAAAGGACGTTCTGCCCAAATGCTGTCCGTCTGTGGGGTATAAACAAGTCTCCTCGGGTTGTAGCTCGAGTGGTCCCGTCCAATGTTCCCTCTAAGCTGCGCACGTGTGCAATTGCGCACTGCTGGCACGGTCTCTGCGCACAGAAAATCTGCGTTGCGCACAAAAAAAATCTAACCTGAATTGAAATTAAAATTAAAACTTTAACAATTCTGTTTTGCAGTGTTAGTCAGTGAGTGACTGGCTGCTCCTGTATGGGATTAGAACGATGCCACCTTATCCTGTAGTCCAGCCAATGATGAGATTCACATTCGTATATACGCAGCCAATCAACGTCGTTGACAGGCTATGACAGCGTCCTTATGTGCCGACACCGGTGTTTTAGCGAGCAAAGCGGCGTGGCTGATGTGGAGTGAAGCCACGTTAATGACAACGTGTCCAACCATTGGAGATGTGAGCAGGACAGACGGAACAACTGACGGAAAAAGTGTGGACTTTATACCAGTTTTTAAATTGTGTTGATCGGCCACGTAAAACCAGAGTTATGATAAAAAATATTTGCAATGTTTGGTTTTCTTCCTGTTGTCTAGTTGTTAAGAAACGGGGGGAAGTTTTAGGAGTGACGGCGGTGTTCTGAGATGGAGAGATTTGAGACGTTTAGCGCAAATCTTGTGTAGTTAGTGTGTAGTTAGTGTGTAGTGTAGTCAGAACAATGAGGCGGCTGCTGAATGTTACAGGTGTTACAGCAGTGATACATCTCCTGTTGTCAGGCCTGCAGGTATCAGGCTGTTGTTCTCCTTTATCTCATAGTGGACAGAAACTATTTTGGAGTGGTGGCACAAATAATTTGTGTGGCATCAGATTTGATGCAGAACAGCTGATTGTTCTGTAAATAGTTTGAAATGTTTGTTTAAAAAAACGCCTTGGCTGCATTTAAAAAAATAAATAGCTGCAAAAAACTTTGTTGTTTGCCAAACTGAGTTACTTTTTTGAAGAAGTAACTATATAATTAATTGCCCAACATTGGTCATTATATCCTGTATTTTGCAGACAGAGTTACAGACTCTCTCCCAGACCACAGACTCATAATACAAGTCAGAGCTTTATGAAAAAAAGAAAAGAAAGAAAGTTGTGTTTTCGAAATTGGAGTTCAAGTTATTTTTACTTCCAATAGTGTTAACATACTACACAGGTCATGAACAGGATTTTTTACATTTTCATTGTAAGTGGGCTAAAGCAGTTAATTAAAAGTAGTCTAACATAAATGTAAATGCTGTAATTTGATTATTTTAATAAACCATGTAACTTGGATGGATTAGATGCTGGTGTGACCACAGTGCACACGTCTGATGTCGCTCACAGTGGTCCAAGGGACGCTCAGGGAGTTTGTGTGTTCGCTCAGGCACATGAAAAATTAGAGGGAACATTGGTCCCGTCTGAGCTTTCTTTATGCCTAATGAACTGCTTTAGTGGTCGTGGAGCAAGGGAGTGTAAGACTTTATATACTAAACACACTCTTTTAAGTTTCACTAAGTTATTGAAGTTCAGTAATTTATGTTTTTTTTAAACACATGACAGTGATGGTGGGAAGTCGGTTTTTTGTCAAGTAGTTTTAAACTTCTTTTATAAATGTTTTCAATAGTTTAAGGGGCGTTTTGAAAAATACATACAGACAGTTTTTGAGGTGTTCAACATTAGGCATGAGTCCTCCAGCCAACTATGCATTAATGCTAAAGCAGCTGTAAGATCTTTTGCCACCTGCTGGACACTATTTGCTTGCGTATATATAATTGCATCATCCGCATGCATTTGAGCAAATATATTTGGACAGACTTCAGGTAAGTTATTGATAAAAAGAGAGAACAATAAGGGCCCAAGAACAGATCCTTGAGGAACCCCTGTATCAGTCTAAATATGGAGATTTAACCCCATCCAACACCACACACTGTTTCCTGTGTGAGAGATATGAGGCAAACCACTGAAGAGCCTGACTGGAGATATTAAACTGAGTCAATCTGGACAACAATATCTGATGGTTTACAGAGTCGAAAGCCTTCTTCAGATCTAAAAATACAGCTCCAATACAGGGACTCTTGTCCAGCAAGCTCTTCAAGTTCTCCACTAACATACACAGGGCAGTATCTGTGGAGTGATGTGCCCGAAAGCCAAACTGCAATGGATGTAATGAGGGTTGGGTGTTTTCTAGGTGAGCAGTGAGGAGTTTAACCACCCACTTCTCAGCTATTTTAGATACGACCGGGAGTATGCTTATGGGGCGATAATTAGCCATGTCAGTCTTCACACCTGCTTTGAAAATTGGTGTAACTGCAGCAATTTTCCAATCTGTTGGAACAATGGAGTGTTCGAAAGACATATTCAAAACATGAGTTGTTGGACGTACAAGCAGATCCATATGTTCCTTTAGGAAATTTGTGTTAATAACATATACATCAAGTGCTTTTGATTGTTTTAAACCTGTAATTAGTTTAGCAACTTCAGTGTCTGAAATATGAGTGATGGTGAACAAATTTTGACCAACATCATTCACATTATCAGAGCATATGACTGAGACTGATCTCCTTAACCCTTTAAAGCCGGTCAGAGCGGGCACGCTCCGTTTTGCGTAACTATTTTTAAATCCCGGTAGCTCTGCAACCACGTAAGCTAGAGCAATAATTTTTTTTGCATATGAGACCGGAGGAGTTGTACTTACATCTTATGCCATCAGCTTGTCCTAGGTCACAGTTTCCTTCCCCATATAGCTTTGCAAAAACTGCATAAAAAGCACTTGCAGCAACAAAAACATTATATTCCAGAAACACGCTTTGTCGATCCGATCAGCTGTTCATAACACTTCCTACGCTGGAATAGACGTCAGCGCGAACTTTCGCATGTCCGCCATTACCTGCCCGAAGTGACGTCATTTTCGCGGAAATGTAGGTTTTTTTACTATCAGGGCCTCAGAGCCTATACTGGTGGTTTTAAAAGTTATCTTTGACTTTATGACTTTCTGTGTCGTTTCTGGGATGCTTAGAACTCAAATTGCACTGCTGGAAATAGTTTATTTTGATGCATATGCTGCTTTTTTGCAAATTTGCACTATAATATTTATTTTTGTTTTTCCTGCAGTATATAAAAATTGGTGTATTTCAAAAATAAAACTATGAAGACACTCAAAATAAATTTCCTGTGGTGGGAAACTATTTTGTGCAACTTTTTGTATTCACAGTTTTGAGGATAAGACTCTTAAATTTCTCTAACTAGAAATATATGTTAAAAAAACAAAAACGATTTTCAATTTTTTGTAGTTTATTGCACTTTTTGCAATTTATGTAATTACTATGCACTTAATGCATATATATTATTAAAATTTGGGCTATAATGGTTGTATTGATGTATATCAACTTGAAATGCTCCCAAAATTGGCACTACAGCATGTAAAAATATAATATAAGCTCTGGCGGACTTGGTTCTATGGTAGGTCTTAAAGGGTTAACAGATGAAATAAAGAAAGTGTTTAAGTTACTGGCAATAGATAGCGGCTCTCTAACAATAGAGTTATTTACATAAAGTTCAATTATATTTTTACTTTTGTTTGAAGTAATTGAAGTAATTTATTTAAGTGTTGCCAGATAATTTTACCATTACCTTTGGCTCTTTCAATTATATTTATAAAAAAATTTGCTTTGGCCTGTCTCAAACTTCTTGTTACTTTGTTCCGCATTGAAGTAAATCTCTGTCTATCCAGAGTTAGACCTGTTTTCAGGAACTGTTTTAGTAATTGATCTCTTGTTTTCATTAAATTCTTGCACTCTTTGTTTAACCAGGGCAAATTAGATGTTGTCTTTATTCTTTGTCGACCTCTAATGGAGTATGTTGATATAACATCCTTGACAATGTCAGTGAAGTGACTGCTGCAGAATTGTGGATCATCACTACACAATAAAGGCTCCCAGTTAACTGATGCTAATGCTTCTGCTACATTTTGTCGCTGACTTCTTGGTATAAATTCATAAAAGGATCTCCTATTAGATGAACTGTGAAAGTGATTCTTAACCCGTGATTTTATAAGTTTTCTAGAAAATAATATAAAATTGTGGTCTGAAATACCAGTGATAAAATTATAAGATTTAATAATTCACTTGGGCTTATTACTGAAAACCAGATCTATTTTAGTTTTAGAGTGTCTCGTTATTCTTGTGGGTTGTTCAATGTGTTGAGTAAAGTTCAAAGTCTCCATTATGTCCTTGAGTGTTTTTCTGTCCTTTTCACAGCCCCAGTTGACATTAAAATCTCCCATTACAATTATTTCATTAGACTTATTATTTATAGTATGATATTTAAGTAATATCTGTAGTTGTTCATAAAAAATATTCTTTGCGGAAGGAGGGCGATATAAACAGATCAACGTTAATGACATTTCTGGGGAAAGAGTGATTTTAACAGAAACATGTTCTATTTCAACATCTATTGGTGAACTAAGTAAAGAGCAATCCAGGTGTTTTTTTTACATACACAAGTATTCCTCCTCCTCTTGTTCCAATTCTATCCCTTCTGAATACTGTGTACTCTGGAAAGACAACCGCAGAAGAACTTGTGAGCCAAGATTCAGAGATACCCAAAATAGAAATATTGGAATTGCTTAGAATATGTTCCAGTTGCTCATGCTTTGGTAACATACTGCGAATGTTAATGTGTCCACATAGAAGCCCCTTTGGTTTATTTTTAGTGTCCCAGATTACTTTAGCCTGATTAAATGTCTTGCAGATCTTTGTTCCTCTGTAACTTTTAATAGCAGGATTTCTTGTCCTTTTGTTGACAATGCTATGAGCATTTAATGATGAGAAACCCTTTACCGGAGACTGTAGTTTGGGTACAGCAGGTGGGGGCCCAGGCAGCCAAGATGGGGGCCCAGGCAGCCGCGTTGGGGGCCAAGGCAGCCAAGGTGGAGGCCCAGGCAGCCAAGATTGAAACCCAGGCAGCTGAGATGGAGACCCAGGCAGCTGAGATGGAGACCCAGGCAGCTGAGGCAGAAACCCAGGCAACTGAGGCGGAGGCCCAAGCAGCTGAGATGGTAACCCAAACAGCAGAAGTGGAGGCCCGGACAACAGGGGCGTAAACACTATTAGCTTCAGATGTAGCCTTACTAACTGGGACGGTGGTTGGAGCACAGTTAATTGAGGTGGAAAGCAATGCAGAGATAGCTGTGCCCATAGGCTAACTAGGCTAATTAGTTGTAGCCAGTCCAAATCACTGATGTTTGAATTAGGTCCAGGATTTAGTTCTATATCACCAGCCAAAAGTAGCATCAGAACAAGTTTCAGAATCTCCAGCGATAGTTGTGGAGTGGTATAGTGGTATATTTGATTGTTCATGTTTACCTGGGGGTGGTCTAGCATGACCAAAATCCAAGAATCTTGTGAACAAAAGATGTTGACTCCATTTGGCTGGGAAAGTGGTATAATTATCCAGCTTTCTTGGACAGCTGTGGGTGGAGGTTCATTTCTGTGTGCTGGGGTCCGGCGTACTGTACAAAACAGGAAGTGACATCAATAGGAGGAAAGAGAAAGCCTCGACCGTGATGTTTCGGAACCGCTGAACATTGCTCACAATGAGTTCTCCATCAGCTGCTGTATCCCGAGGCAGCGCCACTCTGCCGAGCCGCTATCAGGTCACACCTCCTCAGGTGTGGAGCTCCTCAGGGATCAGGTCTCGGTCCTTTTAGCGCCTTTTTTGTCCATCTCTGTATGAAAGCGATGTTCACTTGAGCGATAAGCTCCTCCCTCATTCCTGACCGTCAGCTGATGACTTTCAGACTCAGCAGTGAGAGGACTTCCTGTCTAGACCCCTGAGGAAAGGGCTGGGAGACGGTCACATCGTGGACGCCGCCCACTGTTCGGCACAGATCTGTGCCTGCAGACGGGTTAGTTCGTGTCTGTCTTTTCAGCTCCACCAACGACCCTCCAACAGCAAGAGCTCGCTGCTCAGAGGAGCTGCCCACTTTCAGAGGGACCTCAGAGCAGCCTTGACATCATCGAGCACCATTGATGATGTCACCATTGGCAACGGGAAGTCTCAGTGGCAGGAAGTGCAGCGATGTCACAGCTGAAGCTGTTAGGTAACAATGACATCACCGCGAGGGCAGAGAGTGACGCCGCGTTTGAAGGGAAGCTTCAAATGCTGCTTCACTTCCTGGAAACATCTCCTCTCCTGACCCATGCTTAACGACAGAAATCACACAAACGCTCCGAGAGATCCCAGCAGGAATCCCAAGATGTGGAAGTACAGTGACATCACCTCAAACAGGAAGCATCACTCCACTTCCTGTCTGAGCTTCGGCACCTCGTTTCCGATGCTCTCCATCTTTTCCTTCACAGCTTGTCTCAGATGCGCCGCGGCATCATCACAGATCAAAGTGCTGTTTGAAAAGCGGCGTCTCAGCTTCACGCACCGCAGAGACGCCTTTGAAAAGCTTCCAGGAGTCAATGCGTGTTCGATCTGGGGTCAGCTTCCTCTCGCCGTGTGACCGCGGCGCTGGGCTATGTGGCTCGTGTTCACCTTCTTTTTTGCATTTTTTGGCTCAGACTTTTATTTTGTAGGATTGGAGATGGTGTGTCCGCTTTGGTCAGCTTCCAGTTGCTCTGTATCTGTAGCGTCCTGCTCCGTGATTGTCCCTCTTGTCTCCGCCTTCCTGACCTCCTGACCTCACACAGTCAGTCGTACCCATCGGTCTTCCGGCGTCTGTTGATGCTCTGTCCTTCCTTTGTGGATTTAAAAATAAAAGCCTTGTGTTTGGTTTGCGTCTGTTGTCATGTTTCGTGTGTCTGTGCTGTTCGGTTACTGAGCGTGTTCACATTTACCTGCAGCTTGTTGAGTCTTTGCTGTGTTTATGACCCTGCAGGTCACGTGACCAGCTCTCCGTTCTCTGTTTCAGACCGTCGTCTTTGCCCCAGTAGATATGTGGGTGCTCAGAGCCGCAGCCACCACGCTGGCGCTCAGCTGCTGTGTCCTCCACGGTATCATCTCCCCGCCCTGCACAGGTCAAGGTAGGTCACATGATCACATCTCCTCCTGCTGTGCACCAATCACTTTGCAGACTGCTGCTTCAAGGCTCAGCCATCGATCAGAGGCTACAAACTTCATTTGTCACGATGCACACGAACACGAGCAAAATCAAATATTGCAACCCCAACGCCGCTAGCTGTCGTCACGTGTTTCAGTCAAACATGCTAACGTGGAAACACGGTGTGATCCACACTCACAGTTTCTTCTGTCTGAGGTAAAATGATCTTATCCATCCGGATGGATGGATCCTCACTGAGCACGCTCCGAGGTACTCGGCGGGTCATTGTTCCTACTAATCCGGGCTCTCCCAGCTGTCAGCCGGAGCCCCCTCGCTGCTGTCTGACCCGTCTCACATAACTCTCAGCTGCTGCTACAGTTATGAGAGGCGCGCTCGCCGTTCCCGGCAGTTCCCAAAATGGCGTCTAGATAAAAAACACTTTGAGGGTAAAGATAATGAAGATGAAGAAGAAGATGATGATAACGCGATGAGGATGATGACGATGATGAGGGGGATGGGCGCACAGTCAGAGAAAAAGATGGAATAATTAACAACAATGAACGCAGGGCTGAAAAATGGGGTGGGTGTAGCTCAGGTGGCAGAGCAGGTCAGCCACTAACCAGAAGGTTGGTGGTTCGATCCCAGGCTTCTCCACGCTGCATGCCAAATATCCTTGGGCAAGATACTAACCCCATGTTTGCCTACTGGTGGTGGTCAGAGGGCCCGGTGGCGCCAGTGTCCGGCAGCCGCGCCGGTGTCCGGCAGCCTCGCCTCTGTCAGGGCAGCTGTGGCTACAATGTAGCTTGCCATCACCTGTGTGTGAATGTGTGCATGACTGAATGTAGTGTAAAGCGCTTTGGGGTCCTTAGGGACTAAGTAAAGCGCTATACAAATGCAGGCCATTTACTATTTAAATTAAAGCAGAGGTCAGGGACTCCACCTGTTTACCTGCCACACCTCAACACATGATTGCATCCCCTCAGTCTCTCTGTTGATTGGCTGTGATTGGCCAGCCAATCAGGCCAGGTTTCTGGCTCTTTCACCTGCTTTTATAGTTTTTCTTTGTTTTAGGTAATGAACGTCAGTTTGTTGCTTCTGTGTGTTTGTATCTCATTAAAGGGGCACTGTGACATCATGTGTGGATGATGTCACAGTGACATAATCCTCACAAACGAAGAGCTCTGCTGCTCTTGGTTAAACATCTGTGCAGGTGTGACTGATGTAACCTGTTTTTCACCCTGCAGAAACTGACTGCAGCTGCAACATCGCCAACAGCCACTGTGACGAGTTCAGAGTCTGCAGGTGACAATCCATCAATCCATCAATCAATCAATTGTCCATCACTGCCCGATCAATGTCCCGGCTGCCTGTCAGCTCGTGGCTTATTCAGGAGGACTTTACACAGGTGTAACTCACCTGATCTGTGTTTCTGTCACAGATCTATTTTACTAACCTTCCACCTAATGTCTCCTTGCTTCCTTCTTTGCTTCCTTCCCGTTTCCAGGTGTGACCCTGGCTGGGACGGGGAACTGTGCGACCGCTGCATGCCGATGCCCGGCTGCGTGCACGGTTCCTGCGAGCAGCCGTGGCAGTGCACCTGTGAGCCGGGGTGGGGAGGGCGCTTCTGCGACAAAGGTCAGAGGTCACCTGTGCATTAACGACATCTTTCTGTCCGTGCGTCTGAACTCACCTGTCTCCTGCTATCTCTCAGACCTGAACGTGTGCTCGCAGCAGCAGCCGTGTCAGAACGGAGCCACCTGTGTGATGCAGGACAGCGGCGACTTCACCTGTCTGTGCCCTCAAGGTTTCCACGGCAACAACTGCCAGCAGAGGACCGGCCCGTGTCACCAGAGGAGGTGTGAGCTCGTCTTATGGTTCAGAGAACGCACACTAACATGATCAAACAACAAAGTGTTTCCTGTTTTTCCTGGAATCTTTTCCGTTGAATTTATTTTTAATAATTAGCTGAATAATTATGCTGATTAACAAGCTTTGTAATTGTCACATGACTCTTCAGCAGCAGTAAAAATAAATGACTTCAGTACATTTGACAGATTTTACTGCAGTAAAGGAGGAGAGCACGTCTGTGAGCGAAGTAGCTTCAGGTGCACACACTGGTGTCGACCTGCAGACCATAAACTGTAGAACAGATGGGCATGGCCACTGTGAGATCATTGATTTGAGCGTTTCAGTTAGCACTATGGATGAGAGGGCGGAGCGTCACATGGACACAGATTTCTGCTAATCAGTGCTCCATGCAAATAAAATCCTGAAATTGGAGCTCCGCCTTCTGGACGCTCTGTTAGTACACTAACCTCACAGCAGCCATATGATTGGCCTGATGATGTCATTAAAACACGGTCATGAGGTCCAGTTTAGGGACTGCTGCCTGTGTCACCATCCACCTGTCTGTCAACTAGGCCACACCCCTAATAATCCAAACATTAAGCCCAAAACAATGTGGGTGTTACATTTGTCTCTGACTCCTGAAATGAACCCCAGATAAACTGTCAGAGTCTTGTCCCGCATACAAAACTGTGTCATCTGCATATCCTGACACTCTTCTGCTCTCGTCTACTTCCTCCTCTCTTTATTCTGTAACAAAAGTTTAATACAGATGTTATGGAGGGGACGTTATCTACAGAGCCCAGAACAGTTTGTGTATCAGGCTGTAAACACGTTCATTTCTGCTGTAAAGTTTTAACATGGGTCTATGGGGGCTGACACACTGCTGCCTCTGCTGGACGGTAGAGGAACAGCAGGTTCTGGTACTTCCTGTTTATGACCCAGACATTGATGTTTGCTGCAGACCTGCTGGTTTTCTTATCTTCCTCTTCTCTACCTGCAGGTCTCCGTGTAAAAATGGCGGTCTCTGTGAGGACGCTGACGGTTTTGCGCCAGAGCTGACGTGTCGCTGCCTGGCCGGCTTCACGGGGCCACGCTGTGAGACTGACATTGATGACTGTCTGATGAAGCCGTGTGCCAATGGCGCCACCTGTGTGGATGGTGTCAACCGCTTCTTGTGCGTCTGCCCTGTGGGATTCAGCGGGCGCTTCTGCACCGTCAACCTGGACGACTGCGCCAGTCAGCCGTGCCTGAACGGGGGCCGCTGCCTTGACCGCGCCGGCGGCTTCCACTGCGTCTGCCAGCCTGGCTTCACTGGACACGTCTGTGAGATGCCAACAAGTAGCGACGCCGGCAAACCCGGCTGGACAACGGTTGGGTGGGAGGGAGGAGGATTTAGGGGGAGGAACCAGAGAATCACGACTAGCAGCGGCGACGGTAGGAACAGCAGCCGTCACGGTGACAGACTGCTGAAAGTGACTGTGAGTGAGCGCAGTGGTGCCGGCCTGTCAGACGTTCAGCTCATCATCGTGCTGGTGCTGGCAGGGGTGACGCTCACCATGGTGGTGCTGACCACCGCCCTTGTTCTGCAGGGTCACTGCAGGAACTGTGGACACACCTATTGCTGGTCCTCTGTGACATCATCATCGTCTTCACAGAGAGGACAGAAAAGCCACCAGCGAGCACGGCCGGACGAGGAGGAGAGACAAATCAGTTTTCTGAGTGCAGCAGAACCAGAAAAGAAGAAACTCAACACGGAGGTTATTTAGACTGACCGGAGGGGGTGGGGACACAGCTCCACCTGCCTCAGGTTCAGCTCCCAGCGAGCACCTGAACTGTGACATCATCCATGTTGTCACAGGACGACTGAATGGATAGTTTAAACCCCACCTACATTACCCAGGGTGCACCTCTGCAGTCAGCTCAGAGGGGCTTGTCCCACCTGCACTGAGCGTGTGGAGGCTTTTATTTTGAAAATGTCATTAGAAACTGAAGCTTTATTTTATAAATCAATAATTTATCAACCCATTTCTTATAATCACTTGGAAAATAAAATCGTGTTAACTGTGAGTAGATTGACCTTTAAAAGAATCTGACTGACATCATCAGCCCACACTCGGCCACGCCGAGCGACGCAAAACAAAAGTCCAGAATTTAAACGTGGATGAAAATCAGACGGAGTTCTGACGGAGGTTTCCAGAAGTTTTCAGATGGAGATCTGTGCTGCTTGGCTCCGCCTTTTTATTCTCAGACTGAGCAGCTTTGCATGATTCACAGTTCAGATTAATCCTCCTGTTTTAGCTTTCTTTGATTGGCCAGCTTTCAGAAAGCTGCAGCTTTCTGCACAACATAAACCGTTAAATGAAAGTTTGGCGTCGCCGTGGGTTACTGAGTGAAGCCTGATGGGACGTGACCACAGTGAAATCTACTCGCATCAAAGTGAAGTGCGAATATGTCACAACTGTATTTGTATATAACGTGTTTATTTATTGTATGGTGTACATGCATGTGTGCTCCGCCCACACACACCACTGTCAGACCTCATCACGTTACAGGGACACAAACGCAGACTGAAACTTCTGATGTCACTGAACAGATCCTCACGCAGACATTAAAGCTGTTTCTGAACTTTACCACACGCCTCCTGGGATCTTTCATGTCTGAATACTTGATGCAGCAGTCTGAATCTCCACCAGGAGGCGTCTGAGCCTGCAGGAGTCCTGATCCAGGATCCCCGAGTCAGTCTGGATCACATGCAGGACTGAACCGTTGACCTGCAGGTAGGAGTCAGCGGCCTGGATCTGTAGCCACTGACGTGTCTTCAGGTTTAACGCTGTCTTTTCAAGCTCTTCTTACGCAGTCATGTTGCCATGGTAACACAGGAAGGTCATTACAATGAAGTAAAATTGAAAACCGGGCGTGGTAAAAACCATTATTGAAAAAGTAGAAAAAAAGAAAAACTCTTACATCCATCCATTACTTTCCACAGCCCTTCGCTACCTGCAATAGGCTCCACCTCTGTGAAGCCTATTGCAGGTAGCGAAGGGCGGGAGGTGGGTACGGGTTAATGCAGAGAGACAGAGAACCGTTCACATTTATGTCCAATTTAGAATCACAGTTAAAATAAGCCCACTAGCTGCATGTGTTTGGGAGGAGGAGCCCCCACCTACTCCACACAGAAAGCAGAGATGGTGGAGTTGAGGCCTTCTTGCTGTGAGGCAACAGTGCTAACCACCACGCCACCCTGCGGCCCTAACCTCTGTAATGACAGTCGTCACGTCCTGTTGCTGCGTGCTGCTGCTGCTCTATGGCGTCTGCAGGTCTGAGCGAACCTTCACAAAGTGTTTGAGCGTCTTTATCCTTCGACCGATAAAACTGAGACCAGCTGGAGACCAGACGAAGATAAAAACTCAGCGTGACCTTCTGCAGAACCACACCATACTATCACACATTACAGTTGTCACATTTATTAAATGATCATGTGAACACATTTGATTAAAATATTTGAAACTGGAAGGTTTCATCAGTTCGTGTCTCTGACTTTTGAAAACTCTCTCCTCCTTCCATCTTTCGTCACCTCTCAAACTGAATTCATGAAACAGTGTAGTTTTGTGCTTCCTGGCACAGATTCACTTTGTGTGTTTACTGATATTTGAAAAATTCCATTTAAATGATCCAAAACTTTAAAGCAGTTGCTCCATTTGTCAAGACTGGTAACGGGACTGCAGCTTTATTGCCATGTGCGATGAACAACGTGGATGAGGCAAAGGGATGTGAAGAGCGTGGACCACGTGGGACCACGAGGTTGATTTCAATGCCAGATTTGTTCAGCAAGCTTCCTCACAGCATCAACAGGAAGCGTCACCGGGCTGATGAAAGACTGACTCACTTTCTGTTTTTACGGATGAGACAGCTCATCCCACTGGACCTCTCGCTAAACGGAGATCGGTTTAAGGGCCGCCTTTAAACGCCAAACATGGCAAGCAAATTTCAGACAAACTTGTTGACTCAGTGTGTTTAAGTGTGTGCTGGCAGCAAACGACCAATCAGAGCCTTTGTTTTTAAGAAGCTGTAAACAGTTTTATTATTGTGACATCAGAACCAATCAACAGAGCCAAAGGTACATTCATCAGAAGCAGAACAAACACCTGTGTGGAGGTCACGTGATGTGTTTGAGTTCTCTGCTTGTCTGTGTTCAGGTGCTACATCGAACCATGCGGAGAGTGTGATTGGCTGCAAGCCATCAGGTGATCTGACAACCACAGAAGTGCAGTGCAGAAAAAAAAACATTCAAACCGAAAAAAGTGACGGCAGCCTGACAGGAAGTGGGCGTGTTTGTGGGAGGGGTCACATCTCAGTCTCAGCCAATAAGCTCTCACCTAGACCTGACGTCAGCAAAACCGCCTGGGTGCTGGAGTCTGTGGGGTCAAAGAATAAGACATTGAGAACTTCACGCCATAGTTCAGCACGATTTCTCTAACCAGGACCAGCAGCTCACACCACGGCCACCGTGCCCTTTCCCAGATCACACATTTAGATTGATTTACTTCCATCGGATCAATAAAAGTCGGTTCAAAGACCCCAGAAAAAGTCCAGGAATAAGCACAATTAGGTGGAGGCCCATTAATTCCTCTGTTTATACTGAACTAAGCTACAGGGCAACAGTGAACTGTTCATTTAAGAACACCAACCTAAAATCTGATGTGGAAAAGGTTTAAATATGTACAATCAATCATTGGAAACCTTGGTCACAGCGGCAGAAAGATCAATCAGTTTGTCTCAACATTCGAGAGAAAAAGACAAAAACACCTCGTTCATCTAACGACATAGTGTAGAGCAGGGGTGTCCAACTCCAGGCTTCGAGGGCCGGTATCCTGCAGGATTTAGATATCACCCTGGGTCTGGACACCTGAAAAGATGAGTTCATTACCAGGCCTCTGGAGAACTACAAGACATGTTGAGGAGGTCATTTAGCCATTTAAATAGGCTGACACGTCTAAAAGCTGCAGGATACCGGCCCTCGAGTCCTGGAGTTGGACACCCCTGGTATAGAGAGGCTGCTAGATTAGGTTTGTTTGCAGATTTTCTCTCCGTTTGCCAAATTTGTGGCACATTCAAATAGAATGAAGCTGCTGAACTCGCTGAGAAGCTGAAGTCACACTCAGTCTTAAATTCAACTTCATTGCTGGTATGCAGTGGTTTTCAAACTTAATGACACTGTATGAAATAAAAAGCAAAGATTCTGCACTGTGTCTTTTTAAATTTGTTGCTCAGTAGTTATTGCAGCTTTTAAGAAGAATTTATCTGGTCTTGACCTGAACTGGGATCAGGACAAGCTCACACTGCTGTTATGGATCACAGAGGAACCACAAAAGAACAGAAAATCTTAAAAGGGATAATTAATTAATATTGATTAAATATCAATTATTGTAAAACCAAGTGGGACTAGATATGTAGCAGGTTAACCAGATTAACACTTTGTCCACAGTTATACAAAACACAAACCTCCTACTGTCACCAAGGACATCTAAACACCACACAAAGGACGGCACCAGGTCTATACTCAGTATAGTGGGACAAAACCAGATCTAAACCTGGCTAATTGGGACACTGGTTGATAGTGGGTAATGTTGGATAGAACCAAGTCTGTAGAGGGTATTGTGGGACACAACCAAATCTAAACTGGATAAAGTGGGCAAAACCAGGTCTATAGAGATTAATTTTCAACAGAACCAAGTCTATACTCAATGGGACATAATCAGGTTGGTAAAGTAAATTATTGAGTAAAGTACAAAAGAGCCAGGTCTACACTGAATGAACTGGAACCAGGTCCATACAAGGTAAAGTGGGACAAAACAGATCTACAAAGTGGAAGAAACAGGTTCAAATTGAGTAAAGTGGGACAGAACCAGGTTTTTTTTAGGGTAAATAATGAAAGAACCAGGTCTATAGTGTGTTGAGTAGCACGTAGACTATGTCTATATAAGCTAAAGTGAGAGAATTGGCTCTGTACTGAGTAAAGTAAACCTTTGACTATAGTGGATAAACTGCGACAGAACCAGATTTATATTTGGTAAAGTAGGAAAGAACCGTGTTTATAGAGATTACAGTTTTGAAGAACTAGTTCTGTACAGATTACAGTAACACAGAATCCGGTGTGTTTTGGGGAAAGTGGAAGAGAAATGGGTTTCCAGTGGGTAAAGTGGGACAGAATCAGATCTATAGAAGGCAAAGTGGGTTAGAAAAGAATATATAATAGATTAAAGTGGAAAAGAAAAGTCTATACTAGAGGAAGGGGGCAATATTGCTCTTGTACCTGTGGAGCCAGTACAATAACCTGGCAAATAATCCCAGATTACTGGGTCTGCATTGGTTTTGTGCAGTTTGAGGGAGAGACAGTCTGAGCAGTGACACTCTGTAAGTGAGGACAAGGTGATTGTTCAGCCCTTACTGCTGTGGGGTAGCCAGGTGGGGAGCTGGTACTTGTCTCTGATTGGGTGATACTTGTCTCTGATTGGGTGATACTTGTCTCTGATTTGCTGGAAAGCAGTGATGGAGGCAGGATCTGGCACCAGAGGCAAGGCCTCTCTGTCATCGTCATCCTCCCCCTCAGACAGCAGGTCACAGATCTGCTGCTGGAGCTCCGGACTGATGTCGTTCTCAGCCAGAACCAGGACCCGCAGGCTGGTCGGGTAATTCTCCACCATGTCCAGGAATACCTGCACACAGGTGAGACCACCACATTATAAATCTCTTAGGAAGTGCAGCATGGCTTCAAAATAAAACTGTACAAAATGTTTAACGTGACAGGGAGGACAGTGAACCTGACCCCACTCGGTCGTGACTGCAGCTTTTCAGTTTAAAACCATCTTTACAGTCAGGTGTGCTCCTTTGTGTTTACAGTACTGGAACACACCAATTGCATGTGCATGCCTCTCATCCACATGTGTGGCTGAGTTGTTGCTGGACCACACAGCCAGTTTACATACATCAGAGAGAAATGCAGTTTAGTGAGGACAGAGTTTTAATTACATTCTCCTGGATTTTACTCCTTCACCTTGAGAAAAACAAACAAACAAACAAACAAAAATATTCAGAGCTACCTCCACCTCCGACCACTTCAGAGCTTCTAGATGTTCACTCTGTTTTTATTTATGTTATTGTCTCTGTTTATCCAGCTGTTCCACAGGCCACACACTCAGGCTTTTATTGTGAAAGTAGTTGAAATAGGAAACATGCTTTCACAGCCAAATGAGGCCACAATGCTGCCATGTCACTCCCCCCTGGTGGACAAACAAGTGAACTGAAAACTGAGTCCAAACTCAGGGTCTGGAAACAGTTTTTTGCGGGGACACAGCACCACCACCAGGTCAGACCAAACATCACTGCAGGATGGTGGCTTTGTTCTCAGAGTGGAGGAGAAACCCTGACGGTATGAATAAAACCAGACTGAATGATTTCCAACAGATGCTCATCTCTTCTCTGAAAACTGCATTCTAGTTGTATTTAAAGAGCTGCTCTCTGCTGATGAGAACTGGAGAAAAAGAAGAGAATGGAGCACTGTGATTGGTTGACCTGTGCTGACTGGTTGGTCAGTCCGGTTCCCTCTAGGTCCAGAACCTCCAGAGTCCTGCTGGATGCCACGGCAACTGCCAGCATCCCTGCAATCTGATCACCTGGAAACAGAGCGAGAGCGTCAAACAATAATGACATCACGCTGTTATGACATCATGCTATCGTGACACATGTGTTACCGAGTGGGTTGTAGTCCAGGTTGAGCACGCGGAGCTGTGAGCTGTGCGCCACGGCAATGGAGAGTCGAGCCCAGCCTTTGGAGCTGATTCCTGGGTTAGCACTGAGAGTGAGCTCCCTGAGCCCTGCCACACACACACAGTGAAAAGTTAAAACTCCCAGAATGCTTTGCTGCGTGGTGGTCTGAGCAGAGCCATTCAGGTCACCCATCCATCTATTCGCTTCCGCTTGTCCTTTTCAGGGTCGCGGGGGGCGCTGGAGCCTATCCCAGCTGTCACAGGGCGGGTACACCCTGGACAGGTCAACAATCTGTTGCAGGGATAACACACGGAGACAGACAACCAATCGCACTCACATTCACTCACCCATTCACACCTAGGGGCAATTTAGTGTTTCCAATTAACCTAACCCCACTAACTGCATGTCTTTGGACTGTGGGAGGAAGCTGGAGTACCCGGAGAGAACATGCAAACTCCACACAGAAAGGTGGAATGAACTCAGGACCTTCTTGCTGTGAGGCAACAGTGCTAACCACCGTGCCGCCCACAAATTCAGGTCATGTGAGCCTGAAATAGCAAGGGTCCCCGAGGGGGATAACGCTTCCTCAAATTGGGAGTTTTTTAAATGAGCTTCTGTCTGTGAGAGTCAGACCAGGTTCAGGGTCACACCTGAGAGACCTGGCTCACCTGTGGTGGGTGGGCAGAAGGTGTTACCTGACTTTGCGCCGTCTGGCGGCAGCATCCCGCAGATCAGACCCAGCGCCTCGTCTCCCAGCATGCAGTCACCAAGATCCAGGCACACCAGTGAAGGGTGGGTGGACAGGGCGGGGTTCAGGGTCACTAGGCCGGCGTCCAATAGCGGGCTGCCATGAAGGCTGGAGGGGTGGAGTTAGAGACTTACGAACCAATCACAGTTAGATTAGTGGCTAATCAGCTTTAAGTTCTACTCACAACAGGGTCTGCAGGGAGCGGTTAGTCTTCAGGGCGTCAGCCAGGTGCCGCGTCCGGCCAATACTGGAGACGACGCCCAGGTTAAGGTTGAGCTGAGCGAGCGAGCGCGACTCAGCAACGCTGCGGCAGACACGCCCAAAGTCACGATCGGAGAGCTGGCAGCCACGCACAGACAGCAGGCGCACGCCATCCTCCTTCAGACTCTCACAGATGTCCTGAACTTCAGCAGCCGACAGCATCTCGCCTGTGATCTGGATAGAGGCGGGCAGCATCGCGGACGCCACTGGGAGCACTGGGACACCTGCGCAGGAAAACGAACACTGAAACAAAAGTGTTTCCTCACCTGGTGAGACATGGGTACTGCACCAAAGTCTGCTATTGGCTAGTTTTTGGATCAGAGTTAACCCAAGTTTTCTGAATTGGACTGGGAGCCACCTTCTAGTAATAGATGCACATTACACCTGATCAGTTGACAAAGAAACACAGATCTGACTTGAATTATTTGACTACAACTAGTTTTTCCGCGACACTCTGAGACAGGATATTTCTAATTTTAGAGATGAATTTAGAGAAAGAATCTGGTTAGATACCATATTTCTAAGATTTTCAGGGCCGAGTACAATAACCTCAGTTTTATCTGAATTAAGAAGCAGAAAGTTAGCGGCCATCCAGGTCTTTATGTCTTTAAGACATTCCTGCAGTTTAACTAATTGGTGTGTGTTACCTGGCTTCATGGACAGATAGAGCTGCGTGTCATCTGCATAGCAGTGAAAATTTATGCTATGTCTTCTAATGATGCTGCCTAGGGGAAGCATGTATAATGTAAACAGAATTGGTCCTAGCACTGAACCCTGTGGAACACCATAATTGACCTTAGTGTGTGAAGAGGACTCTCCATTTACATGCACATATTGGAGTCTATTAGATAGATATGATACAAACCACTGCAGTGCAGTACCTGTAATACCTACAGCATGTTCTAATCGCGCTAATAGAATATTACGGTCGACAGTAGTGGTGTGCGGATCGACACTGATGTACTGATTCTTCCGTTATTTATGAATCTAGAATCGATTCTCCTATTAAAATATTGATATTTTAGTAATTTTGAGAAAATTGGAGTTTATCATTAACAGGATCACAATAGAAAGCAACAACATTGTTGGGATCGTCTAAATGATTGGTAAGGACTACTTCTTCTTCTGCCTTTCATAGTGATATGTGAACTGCGTCACGGCTCACGTGTGCTCGCTCAGTTGATAATCGTAAGCGGAGTCGCTGTGTGGAGCTACAAACAACCAAGATGAGGTTTGTGACACATGTGGCAAGATCACAAACCTCGTCAGACACAAACAAAAGTAAATTATAACACAGAATGATGATGAGTTTATGATGTGGCGAATTGAAAAGAAGGAGAGGGACAGGTGCTGCTAGTGTGGAGTTATCCAGGGGGCTCAGGGTTTTGTATCTGTGCTTAAATGACGGGAATCCACCGCATCCTTAATAGAGCACTGAAAGTGGATTATACAGGCTAATCGTTAAAATACAAAATACTTCATTCATGAGACAGATATTAACTCTAAACTGTTTCTCAGCTGTATTTTCAGTCACTTTTGTTTTTCATTGTTAGGTGAATATTTTATAATGTCGTATCGCCTTTTCAGGGTTTTTAACTTCTTATCATTCTTCATAATTAAACGATAAGAGCAGGAAGTCTGATTCTTGTATTTATTTTGAATGTAAAATTGGAAACTTTTTATGTCCCAAACGTGTCGGGATCCGGTCGGTAACTTGGTGGTATCGCTCATGAGTATGGAGCGCTGCGCTGAGGCCGAACAGGACCAGCTCGGGTGAGTCCACCTGACTGACACTCCTCAGGTAAACCATGCCTCAGGAATCTTTGAGCTCAAAGAGGAGAACGGACAGGTGTCAGGTGACAGCTCAGATCACGTGACTCCTCGATGACTCCCTGATAAAGCTCCTGGACGACAGCTGAAAGTAACTGAGTACTTTTACTCGACTACAGCAGGATTCTGAAGTTAAATTTCCACACGAGGCAGTGACCGATCAGCTGATTGGTATCGATGAGGTAACCAATTAACCTGATAGATGATCGATCAGCTCACGCGGGGAGGTTCGGGGCTGTCACGCGCTGATGTCATCATTCGCCGATCTCGCCGCAGGCCACGCGCGGGATCCGATCCAGAGCGGCGGACATCAGAGCCGATCGATCCGCCATCGATTGATTGGATCAGCTGGAGCGTGCGGCAGCGGGTCCGTCCGTCGGTCCGCGAGCTCCGCCAGTCCCGATGTGCTTCTGCAGGTGACCGTTACTATGACACCCAGAGAGCGCGCAGAGGACAGAGGACTCACTCCGAGCGCGTCACCGGGACCGGAAACAGCGGTCACCATGGCAACAAGGCTAATGACAAAACAACAGCCTTTGATAGGAAACGTTCACGAGCTCAGCGTGAATTTCTACTGAAGCAGTAAACACAGTAAACACAGACTCTATTCAAACTAAAGTCTGGGGTTCTCTGTGACGTCAAAGAGAGACTTCAAATCCTGTTCGGAGTGAATCCTCACCCAAAATACACGAGCTTCACGACGGTGACATCACCAAGCCTCGTTTTATCGTCCTCGTTCGTCATGGAAACGGACACTCCCCTGATCATTGATTCTACTTACTGATTAATTATCAATAATGCTCGATCGGCTGATTTTCACGATACAAACGAAGCCAATGAAATTGAGCCGATCACCTATTACAGCTTCCGGTGCTGACTTTCACAATAAAAGCGGAAAACCTCACGCTCTGGCATCTTTCACCTGCACGAGCACGGAGATATTTATAGATTTATTGATCGAGGCGAATCTGTCACAGCTTCACCTTCAGTTTTATTGTGAATAAACAACGAGCCTAAGGTAGAGGGGTGATGACGTCATCGCTCGACAGGTGAGAGCTGCCGCCACAGCTGGGCCGGTCTCCAATCACAGAGCCCAACCTCCGGTCTGCTGGTGTCTGCAGCTCCGGATGATGACGTCATTCACCTGCTCCGATACCCGTGTCTTCTTTAAAAGGTCTGGTCACTGCTAACAGAGAAATACCCATAAGTCAGCTGGCAGACGATACATCTCTCTTCCTCAGAGACGCCTCGCAAGTTTCAGTGGCCATTAACAATTTACAGCCATTGTCTAAAGCCTTTGGACTTTCACTCAACCTGCATAAATGTGAACTTCTACCAGTTAAAAGTTGTTCAGCAACTTCAATTCATGGAATACCTGTAAGAAACTCTGTAAGATACCTTGGAATTCAAATAATAAAAAACGAGCAATCCAGATGCTCCACAAACTTCATTCCTATTATAGATAAAACCCAAAAAATCTTTAATCAATGGCTTCAGCGAGACCTGTCGTTGAAGGGAAGAGTTCTGCTTTCGAAGGCTGAAGGTATCTCCCGTCTGACCTATGCTGCCCAGTCACTACATGTTGATAATACAACCTGTAAGTCAATTAACAAATTATTATACAATTTTTTATGGAAAAATAAAACTCACTACTTGGGTAAATCAGTAGCTTTAAATTCATATGATAAAGGAGGTATAAATTTTATTGATTTCGGTGCTCTTAACAACACCTTTAAAATAAACTGGATTAAAAATTATTAAAAAAAATCCCACTTCTATCTGGAACTTTATCTCACATCATGTCTTCTCTAATGTAGGCGGCCTTAACTTCCTGCTGCTCTGCAATTATAGTATTCCAAAAATACCACTGAAACTTTCTCACTTTCATCAACAAATTCTTTTGGCATTTGCACTGATTTACAAACAATTTCTCTCCACAAAATTGTTTTATTTGGAATAACTGCAATATTATTTATAAAAATAAAACTCTTTTTTTAAATAACTGGTTTAATAATGGAATAATCTTGGTTAGTCAGTTATATAAAGAAGATGGACTCTTATATAATTACTCTGAATTCCTCAGGAGATACAATGTACCAGTAACGCCTAAAGAATTCTCAATAGTGTTCGATGCCATCCCATCTGGTCTGTCCATGTTACTCAGAAGCTCCCACAGTGCTCCACTACAGGTCACTCCCGCAGATGTGTTACATTCTTCCCTTGGCAATGTTTGCTTCTGCTCTCATAAGTCTATGAATACCAAAATAAGATCTCTCTTTCAGGATGCAATGGTCTCTGTTCCATCAGCCATATTTTATTGGGCCAATTTTGTAACAGATATTGAATGGAAAAAAGTGTGGACTTTACCACAAAGGTTTCTTTTAACGAACAAAGTTAAAGAGATTTCGTTTAAATTGATTCATACGTTTTACCCCACCAAACAATATTTGTCCAAATTTATGGCTGAAATAAATGTAAATTGTACCTTCTGTCAAGAGCAACTTGAAACAGTTACTCATTTGTTTTGGTTGTGTAAATTTACATGTAAATACTGGAATGACTTCCACAAGTTTATTACTGACTCTAATCTCCCTAATTTTCAACTGTTCTACAAGGATGTTATCTTTGGCTATTATAATGTTAAAAACAAGGACAATGATGCTTTCTTCTTTATAAATATGGTTTTATTTTTGGCAAAATTTCACATACACAAAAGCAAAGTCCTCGGCAGAAAACCTGAACTTCGTGTATTAAAAATGGAACTTGCACAATATATAAGGACAATCTCCTCATCAAAAACACTAAGGCTCTCAAGACTGTTAACATCTGTAACCGTTTGAAACTGCTAACTTGATTTTGGCTCTTGCAAAGTTTTATTTTTTTATGTTCTCCTTAATTTATTTTATTTTTGTAGTCACTTTTATCTCATTGTCCCAGTCACTTTCATTGCTTCTCATTGTAATACTACAATGTCATCTTTTATATGATCCCTGTTTTACTTAACTGTATGTCTAAAATGTGATAAATAAAGCTTAAAAAAAATACCATACCCATGTCAAAAACATGGAAATCCTGTGCGTGATAACTGAATGGGAATTCTGCTGACATCCAAATCACATTGAAGGTGGAATTCCGTCCTCCAGTCTGTTTGAGATCAGCATGAGTATTCAGCTCTAACACAGTTACACCCGTGATTATAAGGATGATTATTTACAACAGATCTGTTTAAATAATGAGATTTATTTTCCACACAGAGTTATGCAATACCTCCCCACCACCACCTTCATTTAAAGATTAGTACAATTGTGAGGAATTGAGGTGTTATTTTTCTGCCATTTTTATTATTTCATTTTATTAATTACATTTTTATTATTTTGTTATTGCTATTGCATCATAATCATATAACAAGCATTTGCATTGACGCATTTATTAATAGTGATATTGCATTTAGATGTTTAAACATATTGGCACCCAATTAAGCTTTATTACAGGTGCAGTTATAATCACTTTAAACTGTTGAGTTGGATTTATAATCTTAAATGTTTATATGCAGACGGCATGGTGAAAGAAAAGGCCCCAACGCTGAGTAACTCTGTGCCAAAATAAGACAGGAAGTTACATGTTTTTGAAGTTACATGCTTTGCAGGAAGTGAAACCAAAACCAGAGTCTGAGTGAAAGTTATTCTGAGGAGCAGTTTCGATGATGCTGTTATCTTTTATACTTTTATATCTTTTGATTAAGCTTTTAGTAGAGGTTTTTGATTAAAACATTTATTCAGTAGAGTACACATACATAGTTTCGGTTCGGTTATTACATACACGAGAGCGGCTTCTGTCTCTCTGTCTGGGGAGAGGCCAGGAGCTAGTCGGCGAGGTGAAATGGGGTGCGATTGTAACCACACATGTAACCACACACACACACACACACACTTAGTTAGAGGGATCATTTATAGAGGAAAGTTTAAATTGTCTTGCTAGGGTTGCAGTTTTATGTTGGTGTATATGACTGTTTGATGAAGAAGCAGGTGCACGAGGCGACAGCGAAGGCGAGCTTGTGGGAAGACACCTGGATGGAGACGAGACGCGATGTTCTTTTAAACTATGTCAAAGTTAACTGAACATTTGTGGTTTTGGATTGACGTATGCTGTATTGTGTCTGCTTTGCAAAAGAGGGGGCTGTACTATCTTAACCCTATAAAACCTTTGTTCTGACTATTGTAAGACAGTTCAATACTGAATCTGCACAGTATTGGCTCCACGCTGCGTGTTTCATTAAAATCATCGTCTTTACCTTTTGGACCAGTGTGGTTACTTGCATTCCGCCTGTATTTACTTCCCTATATTTTTGAACCTTAACACAATACAAAGTAGAATTGAACAGTATTACGTTAAAGGTGTTGTACAGAAATTGTAAGCTACAAACAAACAATCATTATTTAGAACCTACAATACACATATGCTAGGGGGAGAAGTTTTAACTGATTAAGCCAAAAAGTGAAGAGATTGAAGGATCTTCATTTTTTCGCATACAATCATAGTTCTTATAGCGACTCATGCAATACTACTGCACGCAAATTTAGCTTTTGTTCACTTCCAGTCAAAGTGGCTTTGTGTAAAGCGTATGGCACAGCGCTATATACTGCCCCCTTGTGGTCATTCTGCAAACAATGTAGCATGCAAAAGCTACGTGTTGCATATAATGTATATTACATGCAGAGAGGGGAAATTCCTCTCTGCATGTAATATACATTCACTCTGTGAAGCAGTGGGCAGTCATTGGGCGCCCGGGGGAGCGATGTGTAGGGACGGTACTTTGCTCAGGGTACTTTTTTAAGAAAGTTAATGGGCTGTGGTAACAGGATCATTTTAGCACTCACAGATCCGACAGTGATGAGCCTCTCTGAGAGGAACGGGACACATTTTCATGTTTAAAGTCAGACCTGATACTTCAGAGAAAGTTTATCATCTTTGATCTGAACTCATCTTTAATGAAGACAACTGTGTCACCTGCGAGCTGACAGCATCTAATTTCCTGACCTGAGACGGTGATCCTTCAAATATGTCATTTGCAGCACTAACGGAAAGAAGACGGGAGAAGCAGGAACTCCGTGTTCAACACCTGAGAAATGGAAACTCTCCCCTGGTTTACATCAAAGTTTAACCCGACTACCTATGGAACGCCAGGACTGCCATAATGAATTACTTAAATACACCATTAAATAATTAATTAAATGTGGCAATAATTAATTAAAATGGGAATTAATTAATTAAATACATAGTTATGACACATGTAATTAATTAATTATTGACACATTTAATTAATTATTTATGTATTTCACATTTTAATTAATTATTGACACATTTAATTAATTAATTATTGACACATTTAATTAATTATTTATGTATTTCACATTTTAATTAATTATTGACACATTTAATTAATTATTTCATGATATATTTATTTATTTCATTTTGGCAGTCCTGGCGCCTGGCTCTCATCATGAATTAATTTTATCTGTCAGCCTCACCCATCAAACTCAGGGGGCGGGGTTAACGCTGATCGACTCAAAACCATTGCTTTGGCCTGGTGGCCATTGTTTTTAGCCCACAACAACCGGCAGAACTGAACTTTGAAAAACCCAGTTTGTGTGTCACCAAATACCGTTTTAATACTTTTTTAGCCGAGAATGTAGTGGTTTAATCTTCATATGTCTGATCGGTTTGTCAAGATACAGCCTCTTTGCAAAAGTGCTTCGATGATTTCGGAGATGTCTGCCCAGTCTCACGGCAAAGCGTGGGATAGACCCGCTCGCCTCGCAAGCAATCGAGCTGTTGTTACCGCCGACAAAGCCCAGGCCCCGGTACACAGCTGTAATAACCCCCGCTGACACTGACTTCTTTTACTGAGGTTATATTTATCGGGGTTTTATTTCCTGATGTTCTTATGTGTCCTACGTGTTTCAGTCGCCAATTCTGAATTATAACTAACATTAAAAACATGTTTAAGGAGGAGAGAGAGCAAATAAATTCGATTAACAGCTGATCTTTGGGTTTCAAGAGAACGCATACAAGAGAAAACGTCGGTGTTTCCGTCATGTAGTAACTGCTGGCTTTAACTGTACAAAGGTTGTTCGACACTATGAAACACATACAGACTTCATGATGTTCGGCTAATATTTTTATTGTGAATATTAATCATGAGGGTGACCTGTACACCACGGAGCGAGGTCAGCATCTCTCCACGATATCTTCAGCTCTCTGAGTTAACCCAGAGTTTCACAGCTGACTATCTAACTGTCATCTACGAATATGTCACGGGTCATATCAATATGATTTTACCGAAAAGCATCCTTAATACTGCCAACTATTCCAGAGACGTGAAAATCTACAGCATAAAGAACACAAAAATATAGCAGTCTAACGAAACACTGTAACAGAGATGAACCGTCAGTTTGTCGCAGATCAAAGTGGAATGAAAGTGATTGGTTGAACAGATGTTCGTGATCTGTGTTATCTGCATTTTCATCAGTGTAAGAGACTCAGCAGCAGATTAGACTAACAGTTATACATTTAATAAATTACCAAATGAATCCACGATCGAACCTGTTCCGACAATTTGAGTTTGTATTCCCTCAGCTGCAGACTCGCTGCTGTTTAAATGTTTGAGAGGAAGATTAGATATAAAGCAAACATCAAACATAGACTCAGTCTGCCGTCACATTTGATATGAGGCCAGCACGGATATTGGCTGTGTCCTGTTTTAAGATCATACATGTAAAATTGTTGTCTGACCTCCGTCGATCCAGCCGCTCAGAGTCCGTGGTTACCATGGTTACTGCATAAGCAGCTATAATGTAAACATTACGCAGCATGGGTGTTTATGTTTTTCATTGCAAAAGAACTGTCTGAATGGTTAACTGACGTTAACTTGGATAAATTATAGTTAAGGAGTATCACAGATAACGCCCATGTGAGCTGCTGAAATCAGTAGGCTATTACTGAAATACACGTGCTATATCATAAACTATGATACAAATAGGGAGGTCCTATTAACATGTTTAGTTTTAAAGGACACCTTCCTGCCTTTAGTCTCATTCATGAACAGTATTAGTTTTCTTCTAACATCCAGAAGTCTGCACGATGTGTTTCATAGTTTGTAACAAACCTTTTACAGTTAAACATAACATGACCGAAAAAAAAAAAAAAAAAAAAAAAAAAAAAAAAAAAAAAAAAAAGAGAGAGAGAGAGAGAGAAATCACACAAATTATATGTTAACCTCATTTATTTTTAGTTAAGTAAACTCTAAAAATTCTAACATAGCTGGTACTTAGAATACAGTTAAATAACTATTAAAAACAGATGATATAATATTTCTGTCCAGGTTGCAGTCTTCATCTTGAACATGCTGTTGCAAACTCTGCTCCTCTCGGTGGAAATGCGCCTTCTCTTTCCTCTTTGTATAAAAACATTTTAAAAGTCAGTTTAATCTCAAAATTCACTGTTAAATCCGAAACACACCAGATAAAGAAAAGCGAATAGTTCAGTCTAACACATGTGCCAGTGAATCATTAAACGTCTGTAAAACTCTGCAGTTATAACTTTAATTTGAGCCAAACCGATTTGCTCAGTTGTAAATAAAACAGCGAAGTAAACGTGACCCGACAGACAAAACCTGAGTGAATTAAGTCCAGCGTTTAACCACTGAGAGCTAAAACTCAGGTGAGGTTTCAAAGCTGTGTGCAGGTGATTGGACATCAGCTGCCGATGAAGTGGGTTCGCCTATAAAGTCCTCTGTAAGGAAACAAGCTCCAGCAGCTCTGCGCTCGGGAAAAATACTATATTTACTTATGTTGTGCAGAAAAATGCGCTGACATTGCGTTATATCAAGCACCGGCTGCCCAGTTAAACTGTGACTATCACCAGGTAACGTGGGCGTGTTTCTTGAATTAGCAGCAGGCGTTAAACAGCTGACAGGTGAGGAGGACGCATGCAGGTAAACTGAGGGCCTGCTGAGCTGATCGCTGGTGTCCTGAGAAACATGTCAGCTCGTTCTTTATGTTACAGAAGCACAGAGACACAAGACCAGGCGGAAAGAGACGATCGTTCGGTGAAAATGCGAATCTGCGAATGCAACATGTGGAACACGGAGAGTGGAATATGTAAACAAACCGGTTGACGTAACCCCTCGGTGCACTCTGCATGCTGACTGTTAGCAGAGCTACTGAAATCTCTGAAAACATCTGAGCACTTTTGCAAACATGTTCTATGTTGACAACCTGACCAGACATGTGAAGATTACAGCGCGACATTCGCGGCTAAAACACTGTTAAAAGTGTAGCTGGTGACAGAAAACGGGGTATTTTAAAACTACACCACCACCATTGCTGCCTGTGATTTGAAACGCATTCTGGGATACCTGGCTGCCTCAAGTCTACAGAAGCAATCGATTATCTAGGATCGACCTGTTTTGACTTACATTGCACGGCAACCAATCAAATGTTAGAGAAGCTGCATGGGCAGCGTTAACCCCGCCCCGTGAGTTTGATGGGTGAGGCTGACAGATAAAATTAATTCATGATGAGAGCCAGGCGCCAGGACTGCCAAAATGAAATAAATAAATATATCATTAAATAATTAATTAAATGTGTCAATAATTAATTAAAATGTGAAATACATAAATAATTAATGAAATGTGTCAATAATTAATTAATTAAATGTGTCAATAATTAATTAAAATATGAAATACATAAATAATTAATTAAATGTGTCAATAATTAATTAATTACATGTGTCATAACTATTTATTTAATTAATTAATTACCATTTTAATTAATTATTGACACATTTAATTAATTATTTAATGGTGTATTTAAGTAATTCATTATGGCAGTCCTGGCGTTCCATAGGACTACTAACATCATTATACAATGTTTTCATGCTTTTTTTAAAGTACTGACCAAAATCTAGAAACTCCAAAACATCAATTAACAATTTGTGGTTTACAGCATCAAAGGCTTTAAATATATCAATAAAGAACCTAAACCTGAACCATAACATAAACCATCCGTCCGTCAGTCCGTCCATCCAGCACTGTGGAGAGGTAGGCTCCAGAATCATTGAGGTTTGGAAATATGTGCAAATAGATATAAAAAGTATTTTATGGGTTGATTTATACTTTATATCCATCCGTATTCGTTTTGAAACATGGTGGACAAACACTGTAAATATGTACTGAGAGTCTTTCATGGTTCCAGCATCACACAGGAGAGAGAACTGAAAAGGTCTACGTTATGGAAAAAACAAAACCTTTGAGTCCTGACACCTCTGTGTATTTATTTATTTTATTTTATGACTTTTTTTCCTGTGTTTATCTTAGTCATTATTTTTATTGTAATCATTTTGGAGTTATTTGTTTATGTTTGTAATTATTTCAATATTCCTTTCACGTCATGAGGTTAAATGTGTTTTGTTCAGTGGTAGCCTCCAGAAGCAAAGGCTACGACCACATGATTACTATCAGGGGCGTAATTTCCATGGGGGTTTAGGCGGTTATGACCCCCCCATTAATCAGACCCAACCAATATAACCCCCCCCCCCCAAATAAAATTATGAATTATCTTGCATAAATAGGCTGTTGATTTTCTTTATTCATTTCGGGTATTACCAGAATAATAGTTGCATGTTTAATCATCTGGGAATTGACCCAGATTTATTTATTTATTTAGACAGAGATCTTGACACACCCCCCCCCCCCCCCGAAATGTTCAGCAGAAAGTTACCCCGATGATTATGATGGATGACCGTATACATAATAAGGATGGTAAATGTGAAATGGGGCAAGGATGGACTACTGAACACGTTTTTGAATATAAATAAAAAGTTTAAAAACCCAAACGTAATAAGAAGTCAGCGATGTGGCCGTCATTACCTGGGATTTTGCAGATACAGTCTTTGATTGTTCCAGGGATAATTCCTGATCACATGACTCTTTTTGATTTTTTTTAACACTTGAAGTGGGGGCAGGTTATAGCTGTCGGGTTTTTAGAGTATAGCTGTTCATTGTTGATTTGTTGAAACCAAACAATGAAACTGTTTGATTTTCCTTCCCATCCATTCACGTGGAGACCCTGAGGCAGATCCTGATAAACATGATGTCATTCAGATTGATTATGTTCGTCTGAATGACATCATTGTCACGGATACCAACTATTTCTTTTATCATTTTATTTTGTTAAGTCTCTTTTCACTGGCTTATTTCATGTGTTAATAGACCTCTCTGCATCGAATCATATCTGTTATTAATCTCTGTCTCTCTTCCACAGCATGTCTTTATCCTGTTTTTCTTCTTTCACCCCAACCGGTCGCAGCAGATGGCCCCGCCCCTCCCTGAGCCTGGTTCTGCCGGAGGTTTCTTCCTGTTAAAAGGGAGTTTTTCCTTCCCACTGTCGCCAAAGTGCTTGCTCATAGGGGGTCATATGATTGTTGGGTTTTTCTCTGTGCTATCTACTGTACAATATAAAGCGCCTTGAGGCGACTTTTGTTGTGATTTGGCGCTATATAAATAAAATTGAATTGAATTGAATTCCGTCTCTTAATCTACATTGGGTTTATTCCCCGTGCTTATCATAAACATTTTCTTCATTTCTACACTAACTGCTAATAGTAATAATGATGATTTTTTTTTTGAAGAGTTTATTATTCAAAGGGATATTATTTAATTTCCAATAGTTTGGAACATGTTCTATTGACTAGCTGACCAAACTCAAAGGAGTGCCGCACGATCAGTAAATATTGATGGTTTTATTTTAACTTTATCTGTGAATTTATTTGATGTACGAGCCACAAATCTCTTCTAGATCCTCGCTTTTCCAGATGAGTCAAATATCCCGACAACTCAGCGGCAAATATAAATGATGAAGCTCAGCGGTTTCAGGATTATTACCGCGGTTCTACTCTCCTCCTAAAATTAGCTTTTTATTCAGAACGGTATCTGAAACCAAAAACCTAAAGCAACGTAAGTATTCCCTAGTCTTCCACCTCTTATTTTTTTTAATTTATTTTTTTAATACTGATACCTGGTTTGGTAACCTGACGGTGAAGAATAAGAATCGGTTGGGACTTCTGGTAAAAACTGCTAGCAAAATTTCAGGGCGCTGGCAAGATAGACTTTTGACCATTTACAATAGAAATGTGCTTAGAAAGGCTCATTCTATTATTAATTGTGTGAACCATCCACTTCACAGTGAGTTTGAGTTGAGTACCTCCGAGGAGGACTAAAAGACTCCAGGTCTCTTTTATCCCTACTGCGTCTTGTCTCCTTAATTGTCCTTGAACTTTCTATCATTATTATTGTCATTATTATTTTTTAGTATTGTTCTGTTTTATCCTGCTGCTAAACTAATTTCCCCTTGTGGGACAATAAAGAAATTGAATTGAATTGAAAAGTTCAAGTTTCCTCTTTGAATTCATAAAAATTATCGTGTATGTGTGGCTGTTGTAATCATGCATGTTCCCAGTACAAAAATACCCTCCATAGATTCAGTCATTAAATTAATCCGATCAGCGATGAAGACTAAGGTTTGTTGAATGTATGAAAATGACTTGTTCACATTACGAGTGTGTCAAACCAACAAAATGTCCCTTTTTTATAATGAAGTTGGCTCCATGTTTAAATGGTCTGATGTTGCTGACATCGCCTTCCTCCTTGACGTCACTCTGTGATTCGCCACGTCGGAGGTTTGAATCCACCGAACGGCTACCAAGAGAGACCCCGGAGCAAGGTGCCGTCCTACATTGCTCCCCGGGCGCTGGATTGGTGGCTGCCCACTGCTTCACTGAGTGAATGGGTTAAATACAGAGAGTAATAATTATTACATTATTATGATCTTTTTACATTTGGGTGGCTTGGACTTTATTCTTCTCTGCAAGAAAATCCCAATGAAACTCTCCAACTTTCATCAACAAGCGCTTCGGCTTTTTGATCTATAAACATAACTTTTCTCCACAAAGACTTTATTTTTGGAACAACTGTAACATTCTTTTTTTATTATTCTTTCTGGTTTATTATTGGTTTAATTTAATTTATTTTTTCCCCTCCCTTTTAATCTATGTTTCTATCGAGTTTGTTTAATTGTACGTACTCTTCCAGTGTCTCCTCCATGTGTTATGGTTGTCGTTATTGTTCCAGTTGAAATAAAGTTGGAGGAAAAACAAACACTGTACATGTTTTTTTTTATTATTATTATTATGGAACAGCACACAGAAAATGTATACAACTTGAACAAAATTAACATATGCCAGGGGGTGTAATTTAAAAAGTTACATACATTCAAATAATTTAAGAGACTCTCATGTTTGGACGACCTCCACTACGTACTCTGACGTCATCGCTGTTGCGTCCTTACGTACCCGGAAGTATTTGTGCGCAGTAGCGGCTGCAGCTAGCAGCGGCTAACAGTCCCCGTAGCAGCTTCGAGCGGACAGACGGAACGACAGACAGGTGAGGCTCACGTGCGACCGGCGTGTTTACGACTCTGACAAACAAAGAAGGAAACAAAGAAACAGCTGGAGGCTTCATGACAAACACACCGCGTCTGAGTCACTGTTAGCTGCTCCAGCTGTTTCATCTTTCTCTTCCTCTCTGTGTGTGTGTGTGTGTGTGTGTGTGTGTGTGTGTGTGTGTGTGTGTGTCAGCAGCAGGTAGTGTCGGTCACAGGTGACGCCTCGGGGGGCGTTCGGGTCTCTGAGCCCGGTGTATACCCGGTTAGCCTCCAGATACTAACATAGTAATCAGGTTACTCCAAATACTCTGAGTACTGCAGATCAACTACTTTGATTGGTTTAAGTAAAACAGTAAAAGACTCGGATTACCTGACTAAAGGTAATTCGATTACGCTTCAGTTACAGATTACTGAACTGAACTTAGTAGCTTTGCTAGCATGCTAGTTCTACCCAGCCCCTCTTTGGAGAAGGGCCCCCGCCATGTGATGGTCTCCTGGCAGGACCCAAGATCACGGCGCTCACTTTGGTTTGTGGCCGGGCTTTGTTCACCTGCAGCGGTGATCTTTCTCCTGTCCACCTTCAGACACACGGTGGTGGCGGTATTATGCCGTGGGACGCTGTTCTTTGGGTGGTAGCGTCCGTCTTCTTTCTCCAAACATGAGCAGCGTCTCTGTGTCCACAAAGTTTCATCTGGTCTGACCAAAGGACGCTTCAGTCTGCAGAATCTGTCTCCGGGTCGTCTTCGGCATACTTTAGTCTGACTGACTGCAGCCTCTCAGTGCGTCCCTGTGCAGGGTTCTAGTGACCGTCTTTTGTAGGCTGCCGGGGATTCCCATGATGCATTGAGTTTTTCCCTTCCAGTCACCTTTCTCACTCACTATGTGTTAATAGACCTCTCTGCATCGAATCATATCTGTTATTAATCTCTGTCTCTCTTCCACTGCATGTCTTTATCCTGTCTTCCTTCTCTCACCCCAACCAATCACAGCAGATGGCCCCGCCCCTCCCTGAGCCTGGCTCTGCCGGAGGTTTCTTCCTGTTAAAAGGGAGTTTTTCCTTCCCACTGTCGCCAAAGTGCTTGCTCATAGGGGGTCATATGATTGTTGGGTTTTTCTCTGTATTTATTATTGTGCGATCTACTGTACAATATAAAGCACCTTGAGGCGACTTCTGTTGTGATTTGGCGCTATATAAATAAAATTGAATTGAATTGAAAAGTCTTCTTTGAGACTACGATTCCCGACTTGGCTGAGTCATCCACGAGTGTCTCTGCGGTTGTTCTGGGCTCTTCAGACCCTCAACAGTTTCCTTTCAGAGTCTTTGCTTCGTTCCTCTGCCAGGCTTCTTCTGTTCTGTGTGGCTCTCTTTGAAGTTCTTCGCACTTTGAGCCGCTGCAGTGATTTTGCTCTGTGAGCTTCAGCGATTCTGTTTCTCACTTCTGGACTGGTGTTGCTCAGCGACGGCTCGAAACTTGGTGAAGTTTGTAAAGCCTCAGCTTTGAGTTCAGAGTTGAGGTTGATAAGATAAGATAAAACTTTATTAGTCCCACACGTGGGAAATTTGTTTTGTTACAGCAGAAAGTCGACAGTGCAAAGTTATATAGAAAAATAAAAAAAAACACTGGAATAAGATAAGAATAGGATACTGTACACAACTGTACACAATACAATAGAATAAAATAAAATACAAATCCTATATACACTTGAGTATAATACAACGATGCCAGAAAAGATTATTGCACTTAGTGTTATTGCATGTGTGTGGGTTTGTGTGTTTGATCAGTTAAAGTCTTTATTGTGGAGTCTTACAGCAGTGGGGAGGAAAGACCTGCGAAATCTCTCCGTCCCACACCGTAGGTGCCGCAGTCTCCCACTGAAGGAGCTGCTCAGTGCTGTCAGAGTCTCCTGCATGGGGTGGGAGATGTTGTCCAACAGGGATGACAGCTTAGCCGCCATTCTCCTGTCACTCACCACCTCCACTGGGTCCAGAGGGCATCCTAGAACAGAGCTGGCCCTTCGGATCAGCCTGTTCAGTCTCTTCCTGTCCCCGGCAGAGATGCTGCCATCCCAGCAGGCCACAGTGGTAAAGATGGCTGAGGCCACCACAGAGTCATAGAAGGTCTTCAGGAGTGGGCCCTCCACTCCAAACGACCTGAGTCTCCGCAGCAGGTACAGCCTGCTCTGCCCTTTCCTGTAGAGGGCGTCTGAGTTAGACCCCAATCAGACCAGGAGTGACATGTTTAGCCGCATGTTCTCCTTAAATTGCTGGCTGTCTGAGTGGTGTCCCAGAAACGATGTGGGCTTCATAGATAATTGGCAAACCTTCTGGAGGAAACCTGGTCTTGTTAGGAGAGACGGCATCCATCCCACTTTGGATGGAGCAGCTCTCATTTCTAGAAATATGGACAAATTTATTAAACCCCTCAAAATATGACTATCCAGAGTTGGGACCAGGAAGCAGAGTTGCAGTCTTACACGCCTCTGCAGCTTCTCTCCTCCTGCTACCCCCAAAACCCATCTCCATTGAGACTGTGTCAGCTCCCAAAAGACAAAAAAACAAACCAAAACCAGCAATAAACAACTTAAACATAAAAAATCACAAAGAAAGAACAATACAGTATCCACATCTGAACCAAAGAGTAAAACAGTGAAATGTGGATTATTAAATATTAGGTCTCTCTCCTCCAAGTCTCTGTTAGTACATGACTTAATAATTGATCAACAAATCGATTTACTCTGCCTTACAGAAACCTGGTTGCAGCAGGATGATTATGTTAGTTTAAATGAATCAACACCCCGAGTCATTCTAACTACCAGAAATCTCGAAGCACAGGCCGAGGGGCGGTGTGGCAGCAATTTTTCACACCAGCCTATTAATTAACGAAAGACCAAGACAGACTTTTAATTCATTTGAAAGCCTGATGCTTAGCCTCGTCCAACCCAGCTGTAAAACTCAGAAACCAGTCTTACTTGTTATCATCTATCGTCCACCTGGGCCTTACACAGAGTTTCTCTCTGATTTCTCAGACTTTTTATCTGATTTAGTGCTCAGCTCAGATAAAATAATTATTGTGGGTGATTTTAACATCCATGTAGATACTAAGAATGACAGCCTCAACATCGCATTTAATCTGTTATTAGACTCAATTGGCTTCTCTCAAAATGTAAAAGAACCCACCCACCACTTTAATCACACTCTAGATCTTGTTTTAACATATGGCATAGAAACTGAACATTTAACAGTGTTTCCTGAAAACCCTCTGCTGTCTGATCATTTCCTGATAACATTTACATTTACAATAATTGATTACACAGCAGTGGAGAGTAGACTTTATCAAAGTAGATGTCTTTCCGAAAGTGCTGTAACTAAGTTTAAGAATATAATCCACCCACTGTTATCATCTTCAATGCCCTGTACCAACATAGAGCAGAGCAGCTATCTGAACGCTACTCCAACAGAGGTCGATTATCTTGTTAATAATTTTACCTCCTCACTACGCACGACTCTGGATACTGTAGCTCCTGTGAAAACTAAGGCCTCAAATCCAAAGTCCCTGACTCCGTGGTATAATTCTCAAACACGTAGCCTAAAGCAGATAACTCGTAAGCTGGAGAGGAAATGGCGTGTCACAAATTTAGAGGATCATCATTTAGCCTGGAGAAATAGTTTGCTGCTTTATAAGAAAGCCCTCCGCAAAGCCAGAACATCTTACTATTCGTCACTGATTGAAGAAAATAAGAACAACCCCAGGTTTCTCTTCAGCACTGTTGCCAGGCTGACAAAAAGTCAGAGCTCTACTGAGCCAACAATCCCTTTAACGTTAACTAGTAATGACTTCATGAACTTCTTCACAAATAAAATTTTTATCATTAGAAAAAATTACCAATAATCATCCCACAGATGTAATATTATCTACAGCTACTTTTAGTACCATCAATGTTAAGTTAGACTCTTTTCTCCAATTGATCTTTCTGAGTTAACTTCAATAATTAATTCCTCCAAACCATCAACGTGTCTTTTAGACCCCATTCCTACAAAACTGCTCAAAGAAGTCCTGCCATTAATTAATGCTTCAATCTTAAATATGATCAACCTATCTCTAATAATCGGCTATGTACCACAGGCCTTCAAGGTGGCTGTAGTTAAACCTTTACTTAAAAAGCCATCTCTAGACCCAGCTGTCTTAGCTAATTATAGGCCACTCTCCAACCTTCCTTTCATATCAAAAATCCTTGAAAGAGTAGTTGTCAAACAGCTAACTGATCATCTGCAGAGGAATGGCTTATTTGAAGAGTTTCAGTCAGGTTTCAGAGCTCAGCACAGCACAGAAACAGCTTTAGTGAAGGTTACAAATGATCTTCTTATGGCCTCTGACAGTGGACTCATCTCTGTGCTTGTCCTGCTAGACCTCAGTGCTGCGTTTGATACTGTTGATCATAATATCCTATTAGAGCGATTAGAACATGCTGTAGGTATTACAGGTACTGCACTGCAGTGGTTTGTATCATATCTATCTAATAGACTCCAATTTGTACATGTAAATGGAGAGTCCTCTTCACACACTAAGGTCAATTATGGAGTTCCACAGGGTTCAGTGCTAGGACCAATTCTATTTACATTATACATGCTTCCTTAGGCAGCATCATTAGAAGACATAGCATAAATTTTCACTGCTATGCAGATGACATGCAGCTCTATCTGTCCATGAAGCCAGGTATCACAGACCAATTAGTTAAACTGCAGGAATGTCTTAAAGACATAAAGACCTGGATGGCGCGCTAACTTTCTGCTTCTTAATTCAGATCAAACTGAGGTTATTGTACTCGGCCCTGAAAATCTTAGAAATATGGTATCTAAGCAGATTCTTACTCTGGATGGCATTACCTTGGCCTCCAGTAATGCTGTGAGGAACCTTGAGTCATTTTGACCAGGACATGTCCTTCAACGCACATATTAAACAAATATGTAAGACTGCTTTCTTCCATTTGCGCAACATCTCTAAAATTAGAAATATCCTGTCTCAGAGTGATGCTGAAAAACTAGTTCATGCATTTATTACTTCCAGGCTGGACTACTGTAATTCTTTATTATCAGGATGTCCTAAAAACTCGCTGAAAAGCCTTCAGCTAATCCAAAATGCTGCAGCAAGGGTCCTGACAGGGACTAGAAAGAGAGAGCATATTTCTCCTGTTTTGGCTTCCCTTCATTGGCTTCCTGTTAAATCCAGAATTGAATTCAAAATCCTGCTCCTCACATACAAGGTCTTAAATAATCAGGCCCCATCTTATCTTAATGACCTTGTAGTACCATATCACCCTATTAGAGCACTTCGCTCTTGCACTGCAGGCCTACTTGTTGTTCCTAGAGTATTTAAAAGTAGAATGGGAGGCAGAGCCTTCAGTTTTCAGGCCCCTCTTCTGTGGAACCAACTTCCAGTTTGGATTCAGGAGACAGACACTATCTCTACTTTCAAGATTAGGCTTCAAACTTTCCTTTTGCTAAAGCATATAGTTAGGGCTGGACCAGGTGACCCTGAATCCTCCCTTAGTTATGCTGCAATAGACGTAGGCTGCCGGGATTCCCATGATGCATTGAGTTTTTCCTTCCAGTCACCTTTCTCACTCACTATGTGCTAATAGACCTCTCTGCATCGAATCATATCTGTTATTAATCTCTGTCTCTCTTCCACAGCATGTCTTTCATCCTGTTTTCCTTCTTTCACCCCAACCGGTCGCAGCAGATGGCCGCCCTCCCTGAGCCTGGTTCTGCTGGAGGTTTCTTCCTGTTAAAGGGAGTTTTCCTTCCCACTGTCGCCAAAGTGCTTGCTCATAGGGGTCATATGATTGTTGGGTTTTCTCTGTATTTATTATTGTGCTATCTACTGTACAATATAAAGCGCCTTGAGGCGACTTTTGTTGTGATTTGGCGCTATATAAATAAAATTGAATTGAATTGAATTGAATTGAGTTATGAGTCCAGTCCAGTTTATTGTTCAGATGAACACCAAGGTACCTGTAGCTGTCCACAGCCTCAATGTCCATACCTTGGATGAGCAGTGGTTGCAGTGGGGGATGTTTGTGTCTGTGGAAGTCTACCACCAGCTCCTTGGTTTTACTGGTGTTCATCTGGAGGTAGTTCAGCTGGCACCAGTCCACAAAGTCCTGAGTCAGTCCTCTGTACTCCTTGTCGTCCCCATCAGTGATGAGGCCGACTATTGCAGAGTCATCAGAGAACTTCTGCAGGAAGCACTGGGTGGAGTTGTGGGAGAAGTCTGCAGTGTAGATGGTGAAGAGGGACGGAGCCAGAACCGTTCCCTGTGGGGCCCCCGAACTGCAGACGACCCTGTCCGACACACAGCCCTGAGTCCTCACATACTGTGGTCGGTCGGTGAGGTAGTCCAAAATCCAGGTAGTGAGGTGATGGTCCACTCCAGGTTGTCCTTCAGGACTGTGGGCAGAATAGTGTTGAAGGCACTGGAAAAATCAAAGAACGTGATTCTCACAGTGCTCCCAGCGGTCTCCAGGTGAGAGAGCGAACGATGCACAAGGTGAATGACGGCATCATCCGCTCCGGTGCCAGGCTGGTAGGCAAACTGAAGTGGGTCCAGTGACGAGCTCACCAGGTGCCGAAGCTGAACCAGAACCAGGACCAGCCGCTCCAGGGTCTTCATCAGGTGGGATGTCAGAGCCACCGGCCTGTAGCTGTTGAGGTCCTTGGGGCGTGAAGTCTTTGGCACTGGTACAACACTGGAGGTTTTCCAGAGCTGTGGGACTCTCCCCAGCCTCAGGCTCAGGTTGAAGAGGTGCTCGATCACCCCACACAGTTGGTCCGCGCAGGACCTGATGACCCTTGAGCTGATGCCATCTGGACCCGCTGCCTTCTTGGCTTTGATCCTCCTCAGTTCCCTCCTAACCTGGGTGGTTGAGAGAGACAGGCTGGAGCCTTGTGTTGCGTGTGTATTGGATGCTGTTGTTGGGGGTGGGGAGGAGTGAGCAGGGTGAATAGAGGAGGTGTGAAGTGTCTGAGGTGTCAGAGGTGGAACAGTAACAGTGGGGGTGGGTGAGTCTGCAGCCGATGTTGGAGACTGCCTCATGGCTGAATCAAATCTGTTGAAGAAATGATTCAGTTCATTTGCCCACCTCACATCCCTCCCAGGCAGAGAGTTCTGATGTTTGTGGCCCGATATGGTTCTGAGGCCCCCTCAGCTCTCTCTGCACCCTTTTCAGCTCCTCCTTGTCTCTAGATTTGAAGGCCCTCCTCTTCTGCTTGGGGGCGGCTTTAATTTCTGGGGTAATCCACGGTTTGTTGTTGGAGAAACACTGCACAGTCCTGGTGGGTGCGATGTTATCCACACAGAAATGAATATAGTCGGTAATGCATGTCACAGATCACCTCCCACACAGTGGACTCAAAACAATCCTTAAGAGCCTCCTCCTCCTCCTCTGCACTGTGCGGGTGGCTGGCGGCTCCCTGCGCACTAAGGGCTCATACACAGGGACAAGGTGCACCAGGTTGTGATTAGATCTGCCCAGGGGAGGGAGAGCCGATGAACTGTATGCCTCTTCAGCATTGGCATACAGTAAGTCCAGTGTTTTATTGTCTCTGGTTGGGCAGGTCACATACTGGGTGAAGGTGGGTAGTGTGGAGTCCAGTGAGGCATGATTGAAGTCCCCTGATATTATGAGGAGGGCTCTCGGAGATTGTGTTTGCAGTCTGCTGACCACAGAGTGGAGAGAGTCACAGGCTGCATCCGCGTTGGCCGAGGGGCCAATGTCTCTGTTGCAGAGTTGTTCTTTCACAGTGATGTGCCCGGGGTTACACCATCTGTCATTCACAAACACTGCTAGTCCCCCTCCTGTCCTCTTACCGCTCTCTCTCATCCTGTCCACCCGCAGCAGCTGGAATCCCGATAGCATCACGCTCGTGTCCGGTACCAGAGTTAGTGGTGTTATCCAGGACTCCGTTAGCATCATGATGCTACATTGCCAGTATTCCCTCTGTGACCAGGTTAGCAACGTGAAGTCATCCATCTTATTGGGCAAAGATCTTACATTTCCAGTGATTACAGAAGGGAGAGATGGTCTATAACGCCTCCTTCTCGGGCGACAGCACTCCCTCCCAGCACGACACCCACATCTTTTCCTCCACAGCTCGCTGGGAATGTCGTGTCTGTCTGCCGGCAGCACCGCTGCGGGATCCAGCGCTAACAGCTGATCCCTACTGTAAACAAAGGATCCATGCGCTGGGTCCCCAGACACGGGTGAAAAAGGTGGAAAAAAACAGAGAAAGACAACCAAGACTAGCACAAAACGTTAGAACATGATTGCAGAATCTAACTGCTAAAACTTTAGTTACAAAAAATTACGAGAAAGTAAAGAGGAGATAAGAAAGAAGCTCAGAATGAGCAGAGCTGCTGTAACAGGCTGCCACGCACGGGGGGCGCCGGAAGCAAGGTTTTCAGGGGTCATCACACTGACCCTAAAGTAATTCATGCTAAAAATATATAAAATGAGAAGGAAAAATGCTGCATTTCATAATTCAGTCTCATCTGCACTTTAGCTGCTGCTAAAGTACTCTGATTACTACAGTGATAGTACTCTGATTACTGTATGGTGGCAGGTGGCAGGACAGTGGTTATCAGTGTGAAGGTTCTGAGCGCGCTCATACTGAAGGAGGCATTCGATTGGCTGTTTTCCTGAGAACTCGTTTCATTGGTTATATGTTGTAAACACTCCCTGTCATGATCATGATTGCTAATTGTTAGCATCTGTGTGTGTGAGCAGCATGATGATGTCACATTAGGCTATGCAGTCACGTGACCTGTTACCTGTCCTCAGGTGTGTCTGTGGATGGAAGTGTGCAGCTCTGTGATGGGACCAGAGCGCGTCTTACCGAGCTCCGAGGACGAGCTGGGAGAGGACGAGCGACCGACAGACGGAACGCTGCCACCGCCGCCGGGTGCCATGTGGGGTGGGGGGGATGGAGAGGAGGAGGAGGAGGCTGTGGGGGAGATGGAGCTGGATGGCGAGGAGGAGGAAGAGGAGGAAGATGGCAGTGGGGGAGGGTATTACTACCAGCCTCTGAACCAGGAGCCCGACGGCGTGAACGGCGGCCAACAGCCAGAGGACGACGAGGAGAAGCGGGGGGAGGAGACGGGGGAGGCGGCCTCCCACTCCGAGCAGCTGCAGCATGTTCAGCAGCGGATAGAGGTGAGATCTGCCCTGCGACAGGTGAGCCATGCCTCCCCTGGCACTCAGCTTACCTGCACGTCTCTCCACAGGTGATGGGGCTGCACCTCCCCGAAGCTCCGCCTCCTGACAGCGACGAGGAAGAGGACCCCGAGGGGGCAGCTGCTCAGAGGAGCCGCGCCTCCATCCCCATGGATGCAGGTGAGACACACACCTGTGACACCTGTTCAGTGACTCAAAATAAACACTGACATCACTTCCTGTAACCTGCAGATCACGTGGAGCTGGTGAAGAGGACGATGGCGGCCGTGGCGCTGCCGTCTTTGGGCGTGCCGCCGTGGGCACGGGAGATCTCCGATGACCAGTGGAAGGACATGGTGCGTGACACGTTGCAGAGCCGACAGAGTGCCGCCGCCCTGCGCCTGCCGCGCTGTGCAAACCTCCCCGGGCCCTGAACGCACCACAAGAACTACATCATCTCTGAACTCTGACTGTCCTTGAATGCACCACATAGACTTCACCGTCACCGCGGGACCCTGAACGCATCGCGACCATTCTTACAGATTAATGGACTGAACACAGCACAGCCACTTCAGGAGCCCTGGACACCTGAGCTGAGCTCACCTGTAGCTCATTATGACCACTTCAGGGCCCAAAGATAAATACAGAGCTTTGTGTTTCTCCAGAAAAATGTAATTTATTGAAGTAGTAAAGATTCTGGTGTTTCTGTTTATCACTGGATAAATAATCAGATATGTAACTAACAATAAAATTGTTTTCTAACTTTAAAATCATACAGATGTATAAATCAGTTATTGACTGCATCTGCTGATCGGTGGTAAAACATCAGTTATTGATCACTGTTTGATAACTCACGCCTGACTTATTTTGCACCTGTGTGGAAACCCCTTCCTATCTTTCCCTTTCCAAATAAAAACGTCACACCGGCGCATGGTGTAGTTTCACTGGAATATTTTTTTCTTGGCTCTGTGACGAGTTTTTAAACTGAATAAATAAAGTCCTACTTTAATGTTTGCATCAGTGTTTTATTGTGAAAAAGCACCCGTCCCCAAACTGTTTGTGACCCGCCTTAGGTCCTCAGCTGGTTTTATTCCAGCTGTGAACAGGATGTTTCTCAGAGTCAGCGTGTCCGAGAACATCAACAGGAGCTTGAACACAGCACAGGAAGGTTCCTGTGAGCAGCAGCTGGGACAGGAAGTGGGTGGATTTTTGTACCTGTGGAATAATAACAGCACCATCTGCAGAGTTTTGGGGTTATTTGAAACACTCCCTCCTTCAATTTGAGTCTGAGCGCGTGCAGAACCAGGAGGTTAACATCACACCGCCCGCTGTGATGGGGAGCTGTCGTGGGATTACATCCAATCAGATGTCAACAATGAACAGGCTACGCCCCACCAAGAGGTTCAGGTTGTTTAAATGGACGTGTTGGTCGGACTGAGTTTAGTTCAGGGACACCGCTGAAAGAAAACCAGTTTCGTCTTCACTGAGATGTTTGAGTGTTGCTGTGAGACCGGTGAGACCACCATCTTTGTAGTGCTTTTTCACTTGTGTGTGTGGGTGTGAGAGAAACACGCAGCGGGCAGGTCGACTGTACTTCAGTTTATTTCTGCTGTACATACATGAACATCTGTACAAAATCACACTTTCATACCATGTGATACTCAACCTCATTAAACATCTGTACACGATGACAGGAAGCAATGTCTCGCTGTCACATGACCCCACTCCCCCTATCAGTCACTGCTGGAGGGAAAAACAAACAGCTGTTTGTGCTAAAGATTTGGTTCGGCAGCGGATTCAAAAACATTTTTTCAGCCCTCACAAAAAACAAAAATATGACTTAAAGACTGAGTGCAGGAAAGTTTGGTTCAGCCTGGAAACTGAAGATTTCACTCCAGCAGCGAACGACTGATAGGGGGCGGGGCTATCCTAACACTGGAATGGTCTCCGATTCTGACTGACAGCTGGATCTGTGGAGGACACACCCACACGGCAGCAGGAAGAAGTGCATGAGAGATGACGAACGAAACCGGCCCACGAGAACAAACAAAGACAAGAAAGTGTGAAGGTGTGGCCTCGGTGGGGGCACGGCCATGTCCAATAGTTACAAAACAGACAGAACCGCCCACCTCCACGGATGAGGCCTTTTTTCTTTTGTTCCTCATGTTTCAAACCGTTAAACAAAAACACACGAACGGCGAGGTGGACGCGTCACAGCGCAGTAAATGTTTGGCCAATGAGACGTTTCAATACTTAAACTGAAAAACACCCAGAAACTGCTCGAGGTGCTAAATTCATACAACTGACTTCATGTCAGCCACGCCAAACAGGAAGCTGAAAACGAGCCAATCACATCGTTCCAAATCTGCTTTTACTACGAGCATCAAAACTTACACTAATTAAGTTTAGCTGTGGAGAATAAAGGATGGATCATGTGACCTCAGCAGCCAATAAGGCTACGACTCCACTGACAGAAAAATCAAACTAAAAAAAAAAAAGATTTATAAAGCAGCAAAACATGTAATAAAACAAAAAAAGTCAAAAAAATGTGAAAATTAGATTTAAAAAAGTTACAAATTTAAAACTAAAATGTAAAAAAAAAAACCCAACTCAAAATGAAGTTGTTCTTTTACATGATGACGGTGTCGTGGCCTTCCTCACGTTAACCTTTCCTCCTGTGTCCTCTTTAAGGGCCCTCCCATCTGGCACCAGTGCTGTCAATCAATAACTGATCAATAATCAGAAGCATTTGACCTTTAACCCGAGGAGCTGCTAGCTAACGCTTGAGGCGAGTTGCCCTCAGCCGGACTAAAACACAGATACACAGTGTGTGTGTGTGTGTGTGTGGGGGGGTGTCCTGATAGGATGTTTACATTCACTGTGTCTTCCACATCATCATCATCATCATCGGCCAGCTTCAGTCTGCCGGACGTACAGACTAGCAGTCGATTGGCAGAGCTAGGCTTCAGGGGTGGAGCTGTGGAATGAAGCCGCTGTTGGAGAACCAAGCGGGTCAGTGAACACATCAGCGCTGTGTTCAGGTGCAACGGGACAGAAGTGAAGGAGCTGCAGCAGCACTGCGAAGCACAGCCCACTCTGTGTCTGCTTCTCGTTTCCACGGAAACACTGGGTCAAAAATCCACCCTTTTGAGGAAAGGGCTCTACAGACAAAACTCCGCCTTGTCACGGTTCATGCTTTTATTCTGAAATGTCAGAAAGCTGTAGCTGATACCTTTTTGTTGAACTGTGAAGACGATACAGCTGCTTTTATTCTGAAAAATAGAAAATGAAAAGCATTTAGTTTGAAGCGTACAGATGCTACAGCTAATGCTCTTATTCTGAAAGACGTCCAGGCGTTTTCAGTCCTGTTTTTATTTTGCAGATAAAATTTTAGTTGATCGTTTCGGCCGACTTATTTGTTAGTGCGTTTGCGATCATCGCTGTTCTGCTGTCCTGAACCTGCGAAGATTCTGATCACTTCCTGTAAAAATAAGGAACCAGCAGACTTGCTGCTGGCTCGCTGGATAAAGCGTTCAAAGACGTTTGTAAAAGTAATGGTGAGGCGCGTGGGCAAAAAGCAGATGCAGAGACAGCAGCTGCAGATCACGTGGCTTCCTGCGGCAGGACGGGCTGTCGGCAATGCGTTGGTTTGCCCGACGTAGGTTCAGAACAAGCAGCAGCAGGAGTTAAAGCGTGGGTGGAGGCGTGGGAGTGTTAGTGCAACATGAAGCTGATGTCCAATCACGGCGGACCGCTGACACAGTTTAAACAGCAGGTGAACGGACGGAGCTTCTACAGTGTCCTACGTGTGGTCGGCCACCGGGGGGCAGAGCTGAGCCGTTCTTTTTTTTTTTTTTTTTTCGTTTTTTTTTGCGTGAACGCGGTGGCGTCAGCTTCGCCTTAGTCTGACCCGGGACCAGGCTCTCCACGACGGCATCAACTTCCTCCCCAGAGAGACGGACGCAAGGGGACGGAGTTGGGATTAGGAGGGGCCGCCTCCTCCGGTCAGAGAGCCTCCTGATTGGCCGTCAGGTACTCTTCAGCTCGCTTGTGAGCCTCCAGAGCTTTGATGGTGTAGACGTCCTGCGGCAGCTCCGACTTCCTCCTCATCAGGACCTTATCCTTCTTTAGATCCTTCAGACCCTGCACACACACACACACACACACACACGCACGCACGCACGCACGCACGCACACACACACGCACACACACACGCACACACACACACACACACACGCACACACACACGCACACACACGCACACACGCAAACAAACACGCACACACACACAAAGATTCAGTGATTAAAAATATTCCACACACTCTCTGAAACTGAACCAATATTAATCTTGGTCGACGTTAATTTAGAAATTACTAATTTTGTTTTTGTATTTTTGAAGATTTCAAAATAAAAGTCAAGTAAATTTAAATGTGTTCCAAAATAAAAACAAATGTACCAATAAAAATATTCTCTGGGGTTTAAATGTTTTTCTTTTTATATTTAAAGTAAAATGTCAGACAAGAGAAAAAAAATTCTAAAAATGATTTTTTACATTATTTTGTACAGATTCAAACATTAAAATGTAAAATTACAGGAAATCTTTAACAATAAGTTTCATAATATTCATATTCATGTAATTTTTAAATTAACAATACTTAATGATGTAATTATAACCAGTGTTGGGACTAACGCGTTATTAAGTAACGCGTTACAGTAACTACGTTATTATTGTGGTAACGAGCACGGTAACTAGTTATTATGCCAAAACCAGGAACGCGTTACTCGTTACTGGGATTTAGATAGGCTCGTTACTCGTTACTTCGTGTGGTGGATATCACGGAGCTTCCACAGATTCAGTAACATTAGCAAGTGGTGGAGGCCAGCAGGTGGATGAAGGAAAAGGGAGGCAAGAGGAGAGACCCGAAGCGAGTTTATTTTCTTGCTGACTTTTTCATACTGCGTGCTAGCTAGCATGACTGAGTTTCTATACAGCTGGGTGGGTGCTATGTTACTGATGTTGAACTTTATTTTGTTCATACGGTTAATTATTAGAGTTTCCAACCGTCCCGTAAAAAACAGAATCGTCTGGTATTCAGAGAAAATATTACGCGTTTCGTATTGAGGTGAAAAGGAACACAGTTTGTCCCGGACTTCAGCTACAATGAAAAAGACAAAGCTGAAGCTGCACAGCTGCCTCTTCTTCTCTCATTCTCTCCTCTCCTGTTTCTACTTCAGTCATGAAACTGATCAATGATCAGCTGATCGGCTTTTCTCTCTTGTTTATTTATCGCCCACTTTGCGCCAGAAAGAGGAAACCAGCGGATGTCGCGTTAAACAACAGCAGCACATTTGATCAGCTGATGTTTGCTGGAGCCACAGCTGTAAAGCTGCTGGTCATGATATTGGTTTGTATATGTGGTGAGAGGGAAACATGAAGATGAAACCAGGAGATGTCCTTACTGAATCATCAGAGCTGAACAGGTGATGGAGAAACAGGTTTACCTTTTAGGTGACATGAATGAGTTGAAGGGAAGTTATGAGCTGTTTCTGAGAGACAAATAACACCAGGATCCTTTTCTAAGTATCTGACAGCTGGTAACTGTGCAGGGGCGGATCTAGCAAAGTGTTGCCAGGGGGGCAGGTAGGGCATAACAGGGAAAGGGGGGCACAAAGAAATACTTTTCTTTCTTATTCTCATTTAAAATGTCTCGCTTTTAATAAATAATTATCTGAGTCTTACAACAAACGATTAATAGATTGATACATATATACCATCAGAACAGTGTACATCACTGTCACAACAGTGTTTATTTTCATTCAAAGGCTTTATGATTTTTCCTATAATGGTGGGCCGGTCTCTAGTCAAGATGCCCGGGACGATTTTTTTTTAACCCAGTCCAGCCCTGTATGCAGCTCATCTGCAGTCTGGTGTTACCTACATCTTCCTATTCAGAAGGCAGAATTTCCAAGTTCTGAGTACAATCAAAAGCACCACGACTGCAGTTTTTGTGTTGGATGTAAAAAGCAGGCTAGAATCATGGCGGCGGTCAACGACAGTCCAGGCGTGGGATTTCTCTCGTGGAAATGTGCACATTATTTTTTCCTTTCTATTGGTAGGTGGCACAGTGCACTTGTGGCAAGTAAGCAAGCTAGAAGACTGGCACTCTGGCTGGGTATCCAGTTACGGAAGCAACACATTAACAAGAGAAGTCTGAGTAAAACCAAAGTTACTTTCCCTAGTAACTACTTACTTTGAAAGTAACGAGTAACTTGAAGTAACTGAGTTACTTTTGATGGAAGTAACTAGTAATGTAACTAAGTTACTAATTTAAAGTAACTTACCCAACACTGATTATAACTAATAATTATTAATGACTTTGATGTCAAAGAGTTTGGAATCAAACTGTTGTCACATCAAACACGAAGCCACGGAGAAAATGTCACGCCAGAATATTAAAGCATTTTGTCTGCGAGGATGTGAGTGAGATCACTCTGTGTCTTTGTGTGTGCGTGTGTGTGCGTGCTACCTGCGATGCCTCGCTCTCCACAGTCTTCTTCAGCAGCTGAATGTCTTCGGCTGTTGGCGTCTCTGTCTCCATCGAGTACACGGCGACGTTGCTGTTACTATACACCGTGTACTGCACACGTGCACACACACACACACACACACACACACACACACACACACACACGTGTTACAGGGCGCCCTGAGCCTCATGGATCGTAACATACATACATTAATTAGACACTGGGAGCTGACCTCTTCTTGTGGGTGGAGTCCTGGGCGTAGGGGGTGGAGCTTACTGCTCTGTAAGTAAAGAGAGACACATAATGTTAATGGGGGAGGAATCCTGATGACCTCTGACCCACATTTCATCTAGAGACCCGGGGACAGAGCTGAATAATCTGCAGATCGATCAAACAGAAATCGTCCACAGAGTGAAATCAGTGGGCAGTTATCTTGATCAATACTGTGATCAGGTTTAAAGAGGACATGAAACACTACAGTGAACAGCCACTTCCTGCTACAGACACACAGTATGTCCTGGTTTAACATGAACTCACTGCTGCAGCACAAAGTGCTCCCCTCACACTGATGGGTAGTTTCCTCCCAGGTATCGTCCTGTCACTATTTAGCTAACCAACCAACCAATCACATGACGTCACACTGACAGACGATGGCTTCGGTTTTAAAACATTAGCAGTTGTTTCTTAAAGCCAGCGTCCCTGTCACATCTGCAGGGCTCAGTGTGCAGCGTTTCACGTCCCCGTGCGTGCTGTACCTGAGGGTTCTGCCGAGCCAGCTCCTCGATCTTGTGCCAAACCTCCTCCCGCTCCTTCAGCTTGTACTTCTCCCTGCAGGAGACGCACACAGTGAGAAAGAGGAGCAGAGGAAGAGGAGCCGAAAGCTGTGTGAATCCCAGAGTCGTACTTTTGTTTCTCGGCCTTGTACTGCTGCGTGCAGTCGTCAAACAGCTTCTGGTTCATCTCCATGAAGAGCTTCAGGGCGTTGTAGATTAGGCCATGGATCGTCCTGAGGAGGATAGAGGAGGAGGAAGATCAGTGTGGAAACAACAGGACAGTGTGAGCTGCAGCGAGAACAAACAGGAACCAAGACTGTTTGTTTTCATTTGTTTATGTTTTATTCATGTGTACCGTCTGTGACGGAGGCGGGACTGTGATGGTCTCACCGTCACACTGAACTCTGTGGGCGGGGTCAGAGGGAGTGTTTTGGTCAGTTCCTGTTTTAAATGAAAGGCTCGCTGCACCATTGAAATGTGCTCGATTGATGATTTCTAAACTTATTTTTACGACTGTATGAGAAAACCATCAGGAGTCACACACACTCCTGTGATGTCACTCCTGACGACCCTGCAGGACATCATTGATCTCACAGGACAGAAAACGAGCGCAGGCACCTCAAGCAGCTTCCTGCGCTCACGCCCTCATGCTGATCCTCCAAAGTTCAGCTGTCATTGGCTGACTCACTCTCTGCAGGCTCAGTATTGATCTGCACACTCGTTACGTCAGCGCTCCTGCTGTCTTTGTCAGGACACCGCTGACTGGCTAACAAAGATGTGGGCAGAGCTGATCAGTGGTTTGTGTGTGTGTGTGTGTGTGTGTGTGTTACTTGTTCCAGTGGCTCTTGGAGTTCTTGTAGAGTGCAGGGAACATGATAGGAAGGATCTTGGCGGCGTTGTCACTGATCAGACTCATGATGTACTCGTTGTTCCAGTAATACAGCGCTCTCTCTGCCACCTGCACACACACACACACACACCTGTGTAGGTAAAAGCTGAGCTGCAGTAACTGGGAGCTCTGGTCTGATCTGGACTCGGATTAGAAGCCCGCTGTGTAGTCCTGCTGTGATGTCACACATTTTTACAAAAGCTGACATTCAGAGGAAATGACATGTTCACGTTTACATGGATCATCACAAACACGACTGAACACCTTTTCGACCAATCACATTCATTCCCTCTAATCTGATCCCACGTGTCCATCATCAGGCTGCGGGGACAGGAAGCTGTCATGTTTCACAGAAACAAACAGCAGCACTGAGCGTGCTCAGACACAACATCGTTCACTGGATCCGACTTCCCGCTGAAGGCTGTGCTCTCCGTGCCCGGTTCAGACCCAGCACCCCAGCGTTACTGAGCACTTTATCCGCCGCACATCTCAGAGTCACTGGTAAAGCCAACACGCATGTGTTTGGACTGCGGAGGAAGCCGCACAGACAGGAAGAGCCACAACCACAAGCAGCCTTGCTGCTGCGAGGCTAACCACTGCGCTGCCACGCCGACATGCTTCCACCCTCAGTGAGCTGGAATTAGAGAGCCCAGGCGCACAACTGGCACCATGGCAAACAGCTAACAGAAGCCCTGGTCCAGGTTCTGGTTTCTGGTACCTGGAAGTGCGGGCTGGAGACACACTTGGCGAGCTGTCTGAAGAGCGGCTCCTGGACTTTGACGAACTCGGACGGCTCGATGACGTCCAGAATCTCCTCCAGCTCGTTCAGGAACATCACCTCCTTCGGACTGTGAGTCTTTGGCCAGAACTTCAGCAGACCCATGATCACCTGGAGGGGTCAAAGGTCAGTGTGTTACAAAAGTTTAGTTACAGCGATCATAACTGCAGCTCTCCAAGCATGACGATTCAGTCGCTGAGCTTCAATGTGATGAAGAGCGGCTCTGACTAAACTAAGTGTAAATGGCGCCCGGCGTGCAGGACACCTGCAGCCAGGAATCGAACCGCCAACCTTTCGATTAGTAGCTGACCTGCTCCGCCCATAATTATGACATCATCAGATCAGCAGGGCCGAATCGTGCCACATGGATAAAGTTTGTTTGCTTGTTTTCTGGGTTAAATCTGCTCTGCCTCCTCAGCCTTTAACTTTGATGTCTGATTGGCTGATCAAACGTGCACATGGTGTCCACATGCACAATTTTTTAAGTGTTTGTGACATTTCTGCGTCAGCGTGAGTTTATGCCGACAATCTGAACTTCCTGTTTCGGCAGGCTTGGACTCCATAGCGACCAGTGAGGCCGGTGCAGAGTTGAACATCCTGCCGGGCTGAAGGCGCTCTGAGGTGTTTCGATGCGCGCTTCAGTGCATGACCATGTATTTTTTTATCATGCGGGTATTTCTGTGCGTGTGGTGCTGCAGAAACCCAGGGTTGTCATGGAAACAGGCTCAGCAGGGCGGTACTCACAGGTTCGGTCAGGCCGCTGTCCTTCTCCAGGAACTGGACCACGCAGTAGGCCAGCTGAGGACAAACAGACAGACGCAGTCAGCACAGACACACGGACGCTACAGACGAACTGACGGACAGGGCGACCTCTGACCTGTGGGTGGTACACGCTTAGAGACTTCACTTTGTGCAGAGGCAGCAGAACCCGGATCAGGAACATCTTGTGTTCTTCTTTGAGAGGCAGCGCGAAGCCGTTAATGATGCTGAGACACACAGAGGGGGGGGGTCACTGAGGTCAGAGGTCACAGGGTGTGTGTGTGTGTGTGTGCGTGTGTGTGTGTGTGTGTGTTACCTGCCCAGGATCTCCAGCAGCTCAGCGATCCCGTTGTGATGTTCCGTCTCATAGATGAACCTGCAGGTGGAGCACGTCATTTAAAACATTTAAAACAACAGAGCTGACTAACACAACACTCAACATTAAAATAAAATCAGAAAATCCAATCGTCTGTGAGGATGTCAAATACCAATGTTTTTTTAATAAAGACTTAAATGTGTGCAGGTGTGGAAAGGTAGCTTTTTCCACAGATCTGCTGTTACTGCCGCAAAAGCTCCGTCACCTCCGTTAGGTGAGCTCAGAGCTCTCACAGGTGCCAGTCTGTTAAAAAGTAGCAATACAATCGTAAAATCAATTCTAAGGTGAACACAGAGAAGATGAAGGAGTGATGTGTTCATGCATGCATGTTCTTTTTTTTTTTTTTTTTTTTTTTTTTTTGCCTGTCCCGTTTGGTTCTTTTGCCATCAGAATTATTGTCTAAAGGCGAAGAAAGATGCCCAACGGATTTACTTTACCAAATTGACCATCCCAGCCTTGCTGTATTGGTCTATTTGATTCACCTTTTATTGTTTATTTTATTTTCACTTGCTGAATACGGGACAGACTTGACTGGGGGAAAGAAAGGAGAGAAAGAAACAGGAAAGAAAAACAGCCGAGAAGAGGGACGGGGAAAAAGGGCAACAAACAAAAACCAACAGAATAAGCAGACAAAAAATACATATATTAATCACCTGGATCATCACAATGATCTATGGGAATATGACAGTAAATACTAAATATTAAACATTATTGTGCAGCACGTGAGATCGACAGCACACAGTGTGCTTTGAGGTAAGAGCCAAAAAGGGTGTAGTTTGTGTGTGTGATCACCCGTGTGTACACCTGTGAGCATGAACGCGCTTGTTTTTAAAAGGTTCCTTCATGTAATGATCTGCTAGAGGGTGTGGGGGGGCCACTGCCCCGTCCTCCAGGGCATGAAGCAGGTATGGAGGAGATCAAAACTCCAGACATCCAGAGGCCCCCAGAACACAAGAGACCAAGGAAGACCAACATAGGGGCAGCCGCACCACTATCCCAGAAAGAGCTGAGGAGAGTCCCAGATGAGGGGTCACTCAGCAACTGCGGAGCAGAAGCCAGGGGGGGTTGCAGTGACGTGCCCATGAGCTCCGCCGGCAGCCAGCTGTGCCAGAGTGACCGAGCCCCAGGCCGAGAGGCCGAGGGCACCCCACCCCCGAAGGGGCCCGAGCGAGCCCCAGGCTCCAGGCCCCGACAAACAGCCACCAGGAGTGAGCCGGTGTGTACCTGGGCGCCCATCCCCGGACACAAAGAACCACCAACGCACTGATGTCTGAGGGCGTCCGCCACTGGCAGGGGGAGTGGTGGGGGGAGATAGGCCTCCAAACCTTGGAGGGCCTGAGATGTCCCCAGAGAGGTGGCGTCTGATACCCAACCTGACATATAGACACAGACATACAGGCACACACAGATAAAACATCCATTCCCACCCTCATGCTCTCATAAGCAATTACTCAGCACTCATCCAACGTGGAGACAGACATAAAGAGACGCTGTACACACAATCACACTCCCCAAGCGTACTCTAAGAACCGGGTCTAGGTACCCTTGCCCTGGGGGGAAACTGCACCCAGACCCAGGTGGTGTTACCCTTTTCCCTGCGGTGGGGAGAAGCAGACCGCCCGACTCCGCAGCAGCAGGGAGGCCCCACATTCCAGACCCCAGTCGGACGGCCAACTCCTCCTCCTAGCCCCCGCTCCAGCAGGCCGCAGAGAACGGGGTGTGTGAAGACTCAAACCTCCTCCACCCGCTCATATGTAGTGTTGATGCATGTGTGTTCTAAGGTGCATTTAAAACCCAGGAGGGCATGGAGCTACCTGCCAGAGCAGCAGGTAAGCACATAGCCCCTCCTGCTAGCCCTCAATGTCTACGTGTATTTAAAATTGAGAGGTGGGCAACGACGCCAGGGGTGAGGTGTACACCCTGATGGTAATTTGGATTCTGTGTGGCGTGCCCACCCCAAGATCCTATATGTATGTGTAATGAGAGTGTGAGTAATGTGAATGTCTAAGTTGTGAGATAAAATTGAGGCAGAGGCAGCCAGAAGGGGACAGAGGGGGGGGATGCCTCCTCTGCACCCTGGTGACACACCCCTACCCCAAGGCCCTGCATGTGTGGGTAATTGTGGTGGAGCGGGAAGAGGGAGGCAGCCGGAGATGGGGAGGGAAGGAAGGGAGGGGCAAGTGACCCCTCCCTGGGGCCAGCTCCTCTGCTGACCCCAGTAGGCACCCCCATACTCTGCAACCCGCCAGGGAAAGGGGGCCCAGGCCCATCCGGACCGGGGCCCAGTGCAGCAGCGCCGCCCGGCCCTGCCCCAGAGCCCGGGACAGCCCACCCGACCCCACCACAGAGAAAACTGCACCCACCCCATCATCCACTCATCTTCCAGACTACACAAGACAATAGACGCCCAGGCTGAGATCTTCCTCCACCTCTCCTGTATCTCCACCTCCTGCAGAGAGAGTTCCTGAAGAGAGGAAAGCTCCTGCAAGATGTAACAGCCTCCCCCACCAGTTGAAGAGCCCCCCAGGTGGCTCGATGCACTGGTGGCACCCTGCGCCAGGGCTGGGCCCCCATACACCCACCCGCCCACAACCCCGGCAACACACCAACCAGGACCCAGCCCCTGAGGCCCGGCCAGGGCCCCAGCCCAGAGACAGGCGCCCCAGAACCTCACGCCCGTCCCGGACACACCCAGTGGCAGCCAGGCTACCAGGTCAGTAACCCACGTCCGTCAGCACAGACCCTCCCTAGCCCCGCTGCACGCAGCCACGAGGAAACCGTCACCTAAGAGCCAACAGACCCCTTAATTGGCCATGACCGCTACCCGGGTTGAGCCCCCAAGGAAGATGCTCCTGGGAACCCCCGACACCTAAGCCTGTCCCTACCCCACACCCATCACAACAGTGAAGGTGGGACCAAACTATGACCCCCACCCCACTAGGTGATGGAGCTGATCAAAGGAGCCCAGAGCAATTGATCTGATGTGGTGGCAGAGGCTGTATCAAGACTAATGTAATCTAATAGATAATTTCTATATTGGTTAGAATTAAGATTATTTTTATTTTTCCAGTTCATGAGGACTGTTTTCTTGGCTATGCATAGGGCAGTGAAAACCATATGGGCGATATTCCTTTCTGTAGTGACTAGAGCTGGGCGATATGACCCAAAATTCATATCTCGATATTTTTTTAAAGCCATAAAGTAAGAACAAAAAGAGAGTTCTTAGTCAAAGCTGTGTCCCAGATGTCACACAGGCACTTTTATTAACATACAGCATAGATGTACATGAAAAAAACTACTCAAAAATAAATTATGAGCATTTATTAAATAATGATGCTCTATAAATAAAATAAAACTATGTTGTTTTGTGCATAATAAAGAGCTCACAATTGTGCAGTCAAAATGTAAACTAACAGACGCTGAGCATAATAACAAAGACAGATTTCACAGCTGCTCTGTTCCCAACTTCTACTGCGTGACTGACAGCCTGGAGTTTGAAATCCGCTTCGTAACCATGTCTCTGAACAGGAGCCATTTATGGTCCTTATACACACACAATACGGTAATATTACGTTGAAGCACAGTACGTATCACTCCGCGAGGCTCCTCGGTAGCTGTAATGCTCCGACAATCCATCAAGCGGTGCGGCTCCGTAGCTTAGCGAAGTCGAACTAAAACATTTATTGACAGATTGCTGAGCGCTGTGTATCACATAAAATCGGTTCGTGGTCATCAAGCACAACCAGAATTCATACAAAAGGCGCGCAGTCAACTTTTGAGAAAATGAAAGGATTTCAGGCCGTGCATGGCGTTAGTGTGGCTAGCTCGTTAGCGTGGTTAGCTCGTTTTCACGTTGACGCCGTCCAGCCCCACGCACGGGGCGATGCGCAGTAACTCATTAACGGAGATTTGCCTTGTCCATCTTGTCGCTGCCTGCAGGTGAAGCGATGGGGGAGGAGGGGGAGTTGTGTTCAGTGAAGGAGAGGCGAGGTCGAGTAACGTTGCGTAAAGACAAAAGTGGACGAAAGAGAGGCAAACTTGCGGCTCCGCAACTATAATTATAACGTAACATAGACGATATCGATATAAAGGATACTGTCACATCTTATATCTCGTATAAAAATATATCGATATTTTTAAAAAACTCGATATATCGCCCAGCTCTAGTAGTGACATTATCTAAGCTGCCCAACAAACACACTAAAGGGGAAGTTGGAATGTTACATTTCAGACACTTTGATAAGTCTTCACATATCTCACGCCAAAACTTCTGAACTGGTGGACAGAACCAAAGAGCGTGGATATACAGGGAGTGCAGAATTATTAGGCAAATGAGTATTTTGTCCACATCATCCTCTTCATGCATGTTGTCTTACTCCAAGCTGTATAGGCTCGAAAGCCTACTACCAATTAAGCATATTAGGTGATGTGCATCTCTGTAATGAGAAGGGTGTGGTCTAATGACATCAACACCCTATATCAGGTGTGCATAATTATTAGGCAACTTCCTTTCCTTTGGCAAAATGGGTCAAAAGAAGGACTTGACAGGCTCAGAAAAGTCAAAAATAGTGAGATATCTTGCAGAGGATGCAGCAGTCTTAAAATTGCAAAGCTTCTGAAGCGTGATCATCGAACAATCAAGCGTTTCATTCAAAATAGTCAACAGGGTCGCAAGAAGCGTGTGGAAAAACCAAGGCGCAAAATAACTGCCCATGAACTGAGAAAAGTCAAGCGTGCAGCTGCCAAGATGCCACTTGCCACCAGTTTGGCCATATTTCAGAGCTGCAACATCACTGGAGTGCCCAAAAGCACAAGGTGTGCAATACTCAGAGACATGGCCAAGGTAAGAAAGGCTGAAAGACGACCACCACTGAACAAGACACACAAGCTGAAACGTCAAGACTGGGCCAAGAAATATCTCAAGACTGATTTTTCTAAGGTTTTATGGACTGATGAAATGAGAGTGAGTCTTGATGGGCCAGATGGATGGGCCCGTGGCTGGATTGGTAAAGGGCAGAGAGCTCCAGTCCCACTCAGACGCCAGCAAGGTGGAGGTGGAGTACTGGTTTGGGCTGGTATCATCAAAGATGAGCTTGTGGGGCCTTTTCGGGTTGAGGATGGAGTCAAGCTCAACTCCCAGTCCTACTGCCAGTTTCTGGAAGACACCTTCTTCAAGCAGTGGTACAGGAAGAAGTCTGCATCCTTCAAGAAAACATGATTTTCATGCAGGACAATGCTCCATCACACGCGTCCAAGTACTCCACAGCGTGGCTGGCAAGAAAGGGTATAAAAGAAGAAAAACTAATGACATGGCCTCCTTGTTCACCTGATCTGAACCCCATTGAGAACCTGTGGTCCATCATCAAATGTGAGATTTACAAGGAGGGAAAACAGTACACCTCTCTGAACAGTGTCTGGGAGGCTGTGGTTGCTGCTGCACTAATGTTGATGGTGAACAGATCAAAACACTGACAGAATCCATGGATGGCAGGCTTTTGAGTGTCCTTGCAAAGAAAGGTGGCTATATTGGTCGCTGATTTGTTTTTGTTTTGTTTTTGAATGTCAGAAATGTATATTTGTGAATGTGGAGATGTTATATTGGTTTCACTGGTAAAAATAAATAATTGAAATGGGTATATATTTGTTTTTGTTAAGTTGCCTAATAATTATGCACAGTAATAGTCACCTGCACACACAGATATCCCCCTAAAATAGCTAAAACTAAAAACAAACTAAAAACTACTTCCAAAAACATTCAGCTTTGATATTAATGAGTTTTTTGGGTTCATTGAGAACATGGTTGTTGTTCAATAATAAAATTATTCCTCAAAAATACAGCTTGCCTAATAATTCTGCACTCCCTGTAATTGTCCGGTGAATTGGTTTGGCAGTGTGAGCAGTTGTTGGTAGACGTAAAGCCCATCTTGAACATCCGATGACCTGTATAGTGCACTCTATGTAGTATTTTGTATTGAATTAATTGAAGACTGGGATTTCTAATTAGATGAAAGGTTTTTAAGCAAATCTGAGACGAGAAGTTTTGGTCTAAGCTGATCGATAAATCCGCTTCCCATTTTGCAATAGGAAGTGATATTGATTCATCTGTTTTAGAAAGCATTCTGTATATTTTGGATAGTAATTTGGGGGTTTTAAGAGTAAGAAATTGAACCACACTTGGTGGTGTTTGTAATTCAACTTGACCTGGATTAAATCTCTTTTTTACTATGGATTTAATTTGTTGATATTCTAAAAATCTTTTCTTGTTGATCCCATATTGTGTAACTAGTCTGTCAAATGAAATAAATTCCGTTCCTTCTAGTATATGTTCTAAATATTTGATTCCTTTACCACTCCAATCTGAAAAGTTTATCATATTATTGTTTTGTAAAATGTCAGGGTTGTTCCAGATAGGTGTACGTTTGCATGGGATTAATGAAGACAACTTCAGAAACTCCCACCATGCTGTCAGAGAAGAGCTGATGTTGATGCTTTTGAAGCATTCATGTCGTTGGATGTTTGAGCTGATAAATGGTAGATCTGAAATCTCTAGATTATTGCAAAGTGCTTGTTCTACATCTAGCCAAGGTTCATCTAAGAGGGTATGTTTTTGCCATCCTGAGATAAACTGAAGCCTGTTGGCTAAGAAGTAGTGCTGAAAGTTAGGTAGTTCTAATCCTCCTTTATCCTTGGTCTTTTGTAGTGTTTTTAAGCTTATACGTGGGGGTTTGTCTTTCCAAAGGAATTTGGACATATATGAATCTAGAGATCTGAACCAATCTTGTGGCGGTTTAGTTGGGATCATTGAGAATAAATAATTTATTTTTGGTAATACCATCATTTTTATAGCGGCAACCCTTCCCATGAGTGATATGGGTAGACATTTCCACCTAGCCAGATCACCTTCTACTTTCTTTAAAAGTGGGATATGGTTTAATTTAGTTAGATCTGCAAGCTTTCCAACAACGTTCTGTAAAAAACTGGTGCCAGAATCGTCCAGAATTCTTTGTAGAATTCTGCAGGAAAGCCGTCTGGACCTGGAGCCTTATTATTGGGCATGCTTATCAGGGCTTCCTGGAGTTCACCTGGTGTCAGTGGTGAATCCAGTGCCATTGCTTGACTGTCTAATAATTTTGGAAGAGTTATGTTGTCTAAAAACTGATCAATTTCCTTTTTAGATGGGTTTATTTGTGGTGAATACAACGTTTTATAGAAATCCCTGAAAATGTTTATTTGTTTTGGTTCATATATTGTGTTCCCAGATGAATCTTGAACAGCACATATAGTTGTTTTTTCTTTCTTTATTTTTAGCTGGTTTGCTAGAAATTGACTGGATTTATTACTATGTTCATAATTTTGTAAGCGTAGTCTTTGTACTAAGAATTTTGTTTTTTTATCAATTATCTCATTTAATTCTAGTTTTGTTTTGCGTATTTTGTTCAGTGTTTCCTGATCTTGGTGTGACACGTAGGCTTCTTCTAGGGATTTGATGGTTTTTTTCTAATTCCTGAATATTTTTGTTTTCTTTTTTCTTTTTATGTGATGAGAAAGAAATTATTTTACCTCTCATCACAGCTTTCCTGCTTCCCATAGAACAGATGCTGAAGTTCCGGAGTGTCATTAAAGTCTAAATATAGAGTCCATTCTTTTTAAAATATTTAATAAAGTCTTCATCTTTAAGCAGTGATGTATTAAATCTCCAGTTTTTACTTGGCGTAGTATTATTCTTGTGCATTAGTGTTAAAGATACAGGAGCATGATCGCTGACAGCTATAGGGTGAATCTCAGTGTCTGAAATGTCACTCAGCAGTGAGCTGCTGACCAAAAAAAATAATCCAGACGAGAGTAGGAGTGATGAACATGTGAGAAAAAAGTATATTCCTTACTGGTGGGGTGAAGGGAGCGCCATGCATCGCAAAGACCAAAGTCGCTCATATACTGTTTGATTATATTTGATTACTGCCAGTTACGCTGAGTTCCTGCTGTGTTGAGCCTATCCATTTCTTCATTTAGTCCCAGGTTGAGGTCGCCTCCAAGAACAAGTGTGCCATCTAAGTGTTCAGAGAGTGCACTGAAAAAACCGTGAAAGAATGAGGGATCATCAACATTTGGACCATATACACTTACAATACATAGCTTTTTATCAAGTATAGATAGTTTAATGATTAAGAATCTGCCCTCTGGATCTATAACTGTATCGAGTACTGTGAAATTAATTTTTTTATGGATTAAAATTGCTACTCCCCTTTGTCTAGAGTTATAACAAGCTGAGAACACATTAGGAAACTCAGGTGTTTTAAGTTCATTCGAACCTCTAAGAGGTCTGTGGGTCTCTTGTAAAAGGACAACATCTGCCTGTAGTTTTTGAGTTGGTTAAATATTTTAACCTCTTTTCTCTGGAGCCAGCTCCATTTACATTCCATGTAACGAATCTTAGTGCGCCCATAGATGTCTGTGTATAACTAGGGGTGTGTGCTGTGTGTGTCGCTTAGACAGGTGGAGAGAATACATCACTTGTTCATAAATAAAGAGACGGAGAGAGAGAAGAAATGTGTGGCGAGATGCTCCTTGAGTCTGACTATGTGTGTGTGCATATTTACTAATATGAGTACGCTTGGCTTAAGTGTGTGTATCCTGTAGGTCTGTGTGCGCTGTCTGACTGATGTAAATGTGCTGCCGTTGAGCGCATGACTGTGTGTGATCGTGCTGTGCGTATGTGTCGAAATAAAGGATGTTATTTGTGGATGAGTGTGGAAGCAGGTGATCGAAGCAGTGAAAGAAAGAAAAAAGAAAGAAAGAAACCAAGGACAAGGGTGAGCAGCATAAAAACAAGAGGGGGAAAAGTGAGAAAAAAAATGAGAAGAAAAAAACCCGGAAACATTCCAATCAAACCACTGACGGAGAGTGACGGTGTTCATTCTGCTATGATATCACACTTAAGATGCGATTTGATATTAGTAAGTTAAACAGATGTTAATGGAAGTTAGTGTGAGTGGATGGGGAAAGGGTGTAGCAGATTCTTATCTGGTGTGAAGTTAATACAGCCACGGAGTGATGTCGGGGTCACGGTGGACATGCATGCATGTTCGATACCTGTGAAGCCCAGCACGATAAGGCTTCAGCTTGGCTCTGATGAAACCAGCCCAGCAACACAACCGTAAGGAGCCAAATGACTCGAGTGTCAGAAGACTCGCTTAAGAGGTCAAACTTAAAGCCTGTGACGTCGGTCTTTCTGTCATTAAGATTTAACAAACGTATCCTCATCCAGGGCTTAATTGCTAAGACAGTTTAGCTCAGGCTCCTGTGGATCTCTGCTGTTCAGCCGAATGGGCACACACACACATCAGCAAAGAGGTAATATACACAGTGAAAAAAGAAGTGGGCCCAGAATGGACCCTGAGGTACTCCAAAAGTGAGAGGTGCTGATGTAGAAGAACAGTCTCCCACAAGTACAGAGAAACCTCTGCTGGTGAGGCATGAACCTCGTCAGAAGTGGCTTTGATTGGAGCTTGGTGTTCTAGACGAGGCAGAAGGACGTCAAAGGCAGCAGACGAGTCTAGAAGCACGAAAACTGCCAGAGTCAACGTCTGAAAGCAGATCATTAAGAAGCAAAGAGCAGTCTATGTGATCTAGAACCTGACTCAAACTCTACCACACATTATATAAACTTAGAAACGACTGTGTCTGTGACAGAGATGGTCATTTAGATATAGGTCTGTAATTAGAAAGAACAGCTTCTTTTCATAAGACACTGCACAACAGCGTGTTTATAGGTAGCTGCAGCACAACCAAGTGCAAAAGAACTGTTTATCAGAGCTAGAATAGTTGGTCCCAGTCAAAGGTCACTTTAAAAAGGCGAGGTCTCAAAGATAGCTTTGTTGGGATGAGGTACAGATGGGCCTGCTTCTGCCTGAGGTGACAACAGTCCAGGACAGACCACAGCCCGACCAGCATCACAGCAGGGATTAGCCACTGAATTAGAAACGTTAAAAAGAAACTGAGGCCTGTGACTGTTATTAGAAACAATATCTGAGAAGTAAACAGACTGCTGACAAACAGTCACAGAGATTTCTAACAAGACCTGGAGCTTGTCCTTTTCCACTTTCTCTCAGCACGTCTTAGAGCGCTGGTCGACTCACCAACAAGGCCTGACAGGATGGTTTAGTCCATTTGGTTATAAAAGGGGCAAAAAATACAGCCAATACAGCAGTGCAGGGAAATACGGTCCTCGGTAGTCAAGCTTGCGTGGAAGTCCAAAAGTCATAGTTTTTAAAAGCAGTGAGAAAATCTGCAACACTTGAAGGACTATGTGCACACGTCTCACAGAGGACGCTAGCTTTATTGCAGAGCTGGGGCTGAAAACAGGAAACAGTCTGATATACCCGTGTCACATCCAGACAACAGCAGACCCAACTCCAACCTGCCGCAGCTTGAAAGATCTGCCGAGACCTGACAACAGTGAGAACTGGATGTAAATATGAAAGCTAGTCCAGTGCAGAGGTCTGCAGGGACCTAAAAAACGAACAGCCGGGTGAAAGAAGTTCGGAAAAAGGAGCAGACTCACCAGCATGAAGCCACGTCGCAGTTAAACACAGAAAGTCCAAGTCCGGGACAGAAAAAAAAGTCCCTGAGAAGGAAAGTTTTGTTAGCTAGTGATCTAGTATTCAACAGAGCCATTTGGATCGTTGCACGCTGAGGCCGCGTCCCGTTCCAGCGGGACCACCTCCACAGTCCCACATCCCCCACCATGTGTGGGATGCTCCATGATGGCCGGTGAAGCAATTGGCCTGAATTCCACAGATACCCCAACAGTTTCCAAGTGTCGAAAACCATCACCCCAAGGGCGACGATCAGAGGTTTCAGGTGAGTTCTGACCCGCACTGGCACACCTCCCCGCTCCTCCTCTGGCATCTTCTGGGGAGAGAACGCTGGGTAACCAGCGTAATTTCCACGTACATACGGCTGCTTTGACTGGTAAATTGTTGGATTATCTTGGTCACTGTCAAACTGGGATTTAGATGTGTTTGGTGATCATAGGTGGTTACAGCATCTGAACCAAAAACAGGACGACTGCACAGTACACAGAGCAGCTGCAGCTCACTTTGCTCTAATCTCTACTCCGAGGATCACATTCAACCAAACAGCCCAAAGCTCGGTCCTCCAGCTGTGTCTGCAGTGTCTGTATATCACAAACACAAAATACCAGAACCTGGGATAAAATTTTTAACCTCAGTGACAGCCGTGCTACTTTGGCTCCGGCTCACAGGAAAAACCCTGTAATGTATGGAAGTGTGGACTTAGTGCAGCCAAATTTCCCAGAATGCATTTCGTCCAAAACTCAAACACAGCAATGGCGGAGTAGAGCGGCTAAAAGGTTTGAAACATGACTGTTTCTGTGACACAAAAAAACCCTTTAAGATATTTTCAGGCGAGAATGTAGCTGTGTAACCTTCAAATATCTGGGAAACATTTTGCCCGGGAACAAAACCAGATGTTAATACGTGGAGATCCTGAAGGCGGCTCCAACAATGATCAGATTATATTTTAAACATTTGTTCAGTTCTCTTCCAAACCCCAGCAGCTGTCTGTTGTAAGTTTGAGTGTTTACTAAAATAAAAGCGTTCTAACATCTCACCTGTTTGTTTTTATTCAGGCATACATGTGTACTATGTTTATTAAGAGAAGCTTGTGATTCTGTCATGTAGTGATTGAGTTTAACTGTATGAGGCTTATTAGACATTATGAAACAGATGATACGCAAAAGTGAATTTTGCCAAAGGACTTTAAAAAAGTATCTTTTTTTTCTTAAAGAAATCTACTACATCACGTGGAATTGTTTTATGTCATCTGTCATTTTGTATTGCAAATATTGTAGAACAATCGCACTGTGTTCTCTGGAAGTCTTGACTCCCGTGTGACATTACGAAGTACGGACCTGCGTACTTCAGTACTGACAAACAGCCCGTGGTTCTGTCTGAATCTGTGGGTCCGAGTCTGTGGATTCTGACCTGTAGAAGATGTTGTTGATCTGGCGTCGGATGTAGGCGCGGAGGCCAAGGAACTTGCCGTAGATCCGGTGCAGGATGGTCTTCAGGAAGTCTCTCTCTCGGGGATCCTCGCTGTCAAACAGCTCCAGCAGCTTCAACACAATTCAACGAGTCAGAGGCCCACAGGTCACACCTGAACTCTGACACCAACACTAACAGCTGACTTCTTACCAACAGTACAAACTTTTGGTCGATGTATTTTTTGGCGATGTTCGGCTGGAAGTCCGGAGATTCCAGGAAGCGAAGGAAGAACTCATACACAAGCTGTGAAACACACACACACACACACACACACACACACACACACACACACACACACACACGTTGGGTTTTGGACAAAAAACAGGTCATGTTCTGACAGGTGGAGCTTTGACAAAGACCAGGATGTTCAGCCTCACAGCAGGAATAAACATGATCACAGCTGTTGTAAAAACTGATCATTTCACCATTCATAAGGATTTTTTGGATGGCGACACAGGGGGCTGTAGCTCCTTAGCCATCTGTGAAGGTTCTCAGTCATCGTAGTCTAAGGAGCTTAGGAAACAAAGCATCTGGACTTCTTTAAGTTTCATCCGAGAAGCTTCTTCAGTTCTACGGTCTACAGTGGCGAGTTGCAGGTTAAAGTCCCGTGTCATAAGCCCCGGCCTCTGTTCAAAGATGGACATAGATGCTTCTTTCACTCCTCTTTCAAACCATCTGTCTTCTTTGTCCACCATGCGGACATTGGTGTCCTCAGAGTGACCGTGTGTGAACTGTTTGGCGTCTCCAGTGTAGAGGCCTGAGCACTCCTCTCTGCACAGCTGTGTTGTTGAGTGTGTGTCTGTGGTACACTAGGACATCGTGCTGGGAGAAGACTGAGTGTCTCTGACAAACCTGAACTCCTGTTTGTCCTTCTGATTCTCCCTCGTTGGTGTCTGACCTTCGTTTCTGTGCAGCTTCGCTGATTACCACGTTTTAAGAGCCTCCTATACATCTGTAAGAATGAAAGGACACTCCCATATGGCTTAAACCTGCGACTCTCCACCAGTCGTTGTTAGAGCTGAAGAAGCTTCTTGGATGAAATCTGTTCAAGAAACTTGAAGACGTCCAGACACTTTTCTTTCCAGCTCCTCAGATTAGCTGCTAGCTGTTTGCTATCTTCATCTGAACTGGACCTGTGGACCGTGTTTATGCATTTTTAATGATATTATCTGACCAAGTGTTTCACTCATAGCCTGCTCAGATGTAACTCTCACTCTGTGCTCTCATTGGTCGGCGTTGAAGCTGGAACACTCTGCAGTGTCACTGATTGTGTTTATGGCCTGCTCACTGCTTCCTGTGTGGATGAGCTTAAGAAATCAGAGCAGCGTCCAGAGAGGAATTGATGTTTACCAAGCTCATGTCTGTGGTTCCCTCTCCTTCTTCGGTGCCATGTGATGCCTGGCTCTAGTTTTCTGAGGTTTCTGAGTGTCTGCTGATGGTTCTAGTTTTTAGCATTAGCTCATAAACGCTACAAACACTGCATCCTTTACCAGACAGGAAGTACCTGCAGGTGAGGCCACGCCGCCTCCAACGTGGGCTCGTCCTCCTCAGGGTCAAACTCGGCTCCGGTCGGGTTGGAGGACGGAGGAAGAGTGCGGAACACGTTGACTGAAAACTGAACAAAGTAAAAATAAAAGTTATTTTAATTAAAGAGTAACAAACCAGAAGTAGTTCTTCTGTGGTGGAGACCATCCTCTCACCATGATGACGGCCTCGGGGTAGATGGACTCGGTCACCACTTCACTGTTGTGCGTGATGTACTCCACCATCTCGTTAAGCCCCGCCCTTTTCACCTCCTTGTACTTGAGGTCGCTGAGGGGGTCACTGATGAAGTCGAAGAGGACGCAGCACTGACGCAGCTTCTGCACGAATAGATCCTCTCGCTCTATCGGTGGTGCGTCTGAGAGGGGAGGAGTCAGAAACAACCATACAACACGATGGTGGTGACATCATCAGTGATCTCACCAAATGTGATGAAGGTCCAGCCAATCAGAACCACCGACTGACAAAGCACACGTGCTACCATTGACATGCTTTACAGCCAATCACCTGGTTCTATTTACAGCCAGGGGATTCTACTGTCAGCTGATTCTACTGCTGCTGTCAGCTGAGACCCCTCCTGCAGCAGGTTTGAGTGATACTACCAGGTTTAATTATGGTTCAAGAGGAGTTTAACTTGGCTTTACATTAGGTTTAAGCTGGATCTTTGTTACCTTTGAGGGCGGGCAGCTTCTGTAACTCTCTATTTTTGGTCAGGCTGAAGCGGGACGAGCTCTGGCGGCGCTCTTTCTTCACCAGCTGAGGACCTCCGGAGTATTTGATCTTGTTGAGTTGGGTGGGAGGTGGCGTGCTGTTACTGGGACGCTTACTGCCGCTCTGCTGCTGGGACTGATAACACACACACACACAGGTTATAAAACAGGTTTCAGAGGAAACAGTGAGCACAGATTTAATTGTCTGTTTGTGTCGCCGATGTTAATGAACAAACACCAGCCATTCAATATCTGACTTGAATCTATTCTTCTTCATGGCATGGAAATTGCCGGAAGTTGATGCTGTTGTGTTAATAACAGAGAAAACCCAACAATCATGTCACCCTCTGTGAGCGAGCGCTTTGGTGCCAGTGGGAAGAAAGAACTCCCTTTTAACAGGAAGAAACCTCCAGGCTCAGGGAGGGGCGGGGCCATCTGAGAAACTGGTTGGGGTGAGGGGAGGAAGACAAGATAAAGACATGCTGTGGAAGAGAGCCAGAGATTAATAATGACTAATGATTCAGTGCAGAGAGGTCTATTAACACATGGTGAGTGAAGAAGAAACACCCAGTGGAACATGGGAATCCACCACCAGCCTACACCTATAGCAGCATAACTAACTTTAACTTTCTGTGACACAAAATAAACTTTTAAGATATTTTCAGACGAGAAAGTAGCTGTGTAAACTTCAAATATCTGCTCGGTTTATCAAGACATCGCATATTTGCAAAAGTGCTCCAACATTTTCGGAGACGTCTGTTACCCACCACCTCGATAGCTGACCGGGAGGTCAAGGGTCACTAGAGCCGGCGAGAACAGCGGACTCCCGGCACATCATTTTCAGACCACCTGCGGTCTTTGGCTACTGAGGTTAAACATGATATATAATCACTCAGATAACTTAAAAATGTTATTGTTTGGCTTTTTTCAGTGTTTTATTTGTTCGTGAGTAAATCAGTTTGGCTGAGATTAAAGTTATAGTTTTCACACAGCTGAATAAACGTCAAACAGAAAACTGATTAAACAGAAGTGTGAGACGGTCGAGAGTTTACTCCAGTGTCCTGTTATATTTTAGATAGCAAGGAGCAGACGGCCGAGTTTATTAAACTACACCGAGACAGCGGTGACGCAGATCTGAAGGCTAGACCGTCCATTTTCACAGTCGTTTACTTCCGGCCTTCTCGGTCTTTGGAGGCCCCAGTCCACGTAGACTGCGAAGGCCAGGTCCTGAGGAGGATGCGGCCCCTGAATTTGAACACAGCTACAGTGTCTGTCTCCTGAATCCAAACTGGCAGCTGGTTCCACAGAAGAGTGGCCTGACAACTGAAGGCAGGCTTTGACTCCACAGAAACTGATGAAGCTGCTGTATTTTAACCCTCTGTCTGTTTCTAGCAGGGATACCTGCAGCCTGCAGGGGGAGGACTCGAGTATATTTACTTTCACCTTTATTACTCTGCATATGTTTGTGAATCACTACAGGCAGAGCTTCAGCTCGACTTTTTAAAGTGGAACCTTTCATATCAGCTCCTCGCTGTCATGTGACCAAATCGGCACTCACCTCATCCAAGTTCTCCGGGGTCACATCCTTCCCGCTGCCGCTGCTGTTCTTCGTGCTGCTTTTGGCAGATTTGGTCGTTTCCTGTTCCCACACAGAGAAAAACATAAATCAGCTGATCTTGTTTTGATTTTTGTGACAACAAACTCACACCAGAGCTGAGGAAAATCAGCTGAGCTGAAACATGAAACCTTTACCGAGCACTGAGGAAGAGGAGGAAGCGCCACAGCCCGGCATTTTTGTTTCTGATCTGCATCAAACATTTGCAGTTATTGAATAAGCTGCTTCAGTCTGTCTGTGTGAGGCGTGATGATGTAACCCGTCAGCTGATCAGGTTAAGGTAACCCAGGTTACCCCCGGCAGGCTGACACTGACACCCAGGTGCTCAGACATCTCCTCACATAAAGAACGACTCCCAGTCTAGGGATACAGATTACCGATCGAACGCTGGTATCGATCAATACTCAGTATGGATCAGTGCAGCACAAACCTGAACTTATGTGAATGTGTGACTGCGTGAAGGCACGTGTGGGAGGGACTTCTGCTCGAGTCCCAACCAATCACAGCCACGTCCTCTTTATTGGACGCTCTGACTGCGTGCGGCACGTTCAGCCGGGATGTTAAAAATAATAAATGCTTTCCTCCAGCCAGCAGTCATGTGACCCATCCCAAAGAAATGCTGGCCAATCAGAGTTTCCGGTGTGTACGCTAAGACTCGATGAACACCGACCAGCGTTTCTCCTCCGAGTGAACCTGAGCAGCAGCACGGGCATCGCACTTTCACAGTTCTTATTTTGACTTTTTGATCCTAATTCAGGTTCCAGGGCGAGTTACTCGCCTCACTGTGCCGTGTTTCGATCTGTTTTTATGACTTTCAGTCTTTTTACGTCTTACTGTACGTCTTACACAAAATCATTCTAGATAGACTTTCACAATAAAGGCTGCGTGAGCCGCTCAAAGCTCCCTTTGCTCTTTGAGGTGTGCTCCCACAGGTGAACCGTCTCACCTGCTGAGCGATCCTTCATTCTCATTCTAACATATTTAACACGCGATCTCAGCCGCGTTTATCACAACAGCCATGTGCGCATCGCCACAGCGTGAGGACGTCTGCAGGCGTGTCACCAGCACACGGGATCAAACCCGAAGACAGGAAATCAGCACCGAGCCAAACGCTTTCAGCTTAAAAGTAGCTGATCTCTGCCAAAGTTTGATTTATTATCATCATCTTTTTAAATGATTTTCCATTTTTTAGTCTTCTAATATTTATTTATTTTTTAAAAAAAGTATTTTTATTTTTCATTAGGTTTTGTGTATTTTAGAGTTTTTATTTGTTTTTATATATTTACATGTTTCTGATTTTGAAGCTGTATATTTATGTTTTGGATGTCAAATTCTGATTTTGATCTTCTATGTTTCCAATTGTTTTATGGGGTTTTTTCCTTATAAATATATTTATATTTTTATACATACACTTTTCTGTTTTCATCTTTTCTTTTTTTTACTTTAAATGTTAATTTTATATGTTTTAGCTTTAATTTTTCTGTTTTTTGTTTTAACTGAATTTACTCATTTTTCTTTCACCCCAACCGGTCGCAGCAGATGGCCCCGCCCCTCCCTGAGCCTGGTTCTGCCGGAGGTTTCTTCCTGTTAAAAGGGAGTTTTTCCTTCCCACTGTCGCCAAAGTGCTTGCTCATAGGGGGTCATATGATTGTTGGGTTTTTCTCTGTATTTATTATTGTGCTATCTACTGTACAATATAAAGCGCCTTGAGGCGACTTTTGTTGTGATTTGGCGCTATATAAATAAAATTGAATTGAATTGAATTGAATTGAATTGAACTCATTTTGGGGTCAGATGTTATTTTTGATCTCATTTTGAAACTTTATTAATATTTTTAGGTTTAATTTAAGTCTTGTTTTTTGCTGTATTTTGCAGTTCTCTCATTTTTGCAAAGAATATTTTTTTAAAGATATTTAAATGGAATAAAAAATATTTGATCGTTTAAACGCGTTTTAAATACTCGTTGCTGTGTTTGTGTTTTTATTTTATTCTTTAATACTTTTCTCGCTCATGTTTAAAATGTATTAATTTTTTTGTGTGATTTATTGAGCGAGTCGTTTTCATTACATAAATGTGACTTCAAACCTGCTTTTGTAAAATTATTTTCAGTTTAAAGTCGCCGAAAAATACAATTTCGGACATCGGAAACAGCCGATTAATCAATTACTCACAGAGAGAAGATCATCAATAATCAATGACTGTGGCCGTTACTTATCAGCAGTTTTTCTCTTTTGGCTTTCTTGCTGCTCCGTTCAAGTTTACAGACTAAACAAATAATCGATAACAATCAGCAGAACCGAACATAAGTGCTGGGTTATAAACTGATCAGTTATCTGATCATTACGATCAATGATTGATCAGCTCTGAGCGCTGCATCATTAAACAAATCGCTTTAATCCGGTATTTCTCTGGGTGTGTGAGGTGAGCTCAGACTGCGCTGTGAGCCTAGGAATCGCAGCATCCAGCGGGACATCTACCGGTCATCCTGTAGTCTCAGTTAACGGCTAACCGCTTCTAGCGCCTCAGACCCTCTCCTTCACCCGAGCCCTGCATCAATAATTCAGGCACAGTCAGCGACTCTTTCCGGAGCTCCGGCAACAGAGCACGGCTAATCACGGTGGCCAGCTACACGCTAATATCCCTGCTAAGTGTGCGCTCAAACACTCAGCAGGTGTGCGGTTAAACGAAGCGTCTCCGCGGCGGGCGCCGAGCACAGACTCGCGGCTAGCCGTTAGCTTAGCGGTCCTCTGCTAGCTGGGCCCGAGCTAACAGCTAGCAGGTGAGCTAGCCATTAGCTCGGTGAAATAAAACGTCTGAAGTCTCCAGCAGCAGAAAAAACACCCGCCACACCGAATCTCAGTGGAAAAATGCCCCGGGCACGCCAGTGACGCGGATCTTACCTTTTCTTTCTTGGTTTTGTTCGGCATCTTGACCGCGTTGCGGGGCTTTTCCACGGAGATTCCCTGATGTTCCTCCCCGGGACTCAGACGCTGTCACTCGGTCTGTCTCAGCTCCCTGCGACCTTTCCCGAGCCGCCCAATCCGATTGGCTGCCGGCCTGGACGTCTGCCTAGTGATACGTGGAGTGATTTTTCTGATTGGCTGAGTTTTAGTATAACGGCGAGGGTGAGGCTGCAGGAAGGTGAGGAAGAACTGGAGTCTTCCCCAGCAACATAACACCTTCAACCTGATGATACCGAGCCCCGCGGACCGGAGCGAGCCAGAGAATCGCCAGAACCACCCGAGTCCCCCGCCTGTCCCCGATGCAGCGGCAGCAACATGTTATAATCACACAGACAGGAGCCCGAAGCTCAAAGTTCCAGCTGTACCCACTCACAGAATCAGAACCCAAGAACACATCTCAGCACCTGAAATCATACTTTTGATTCTTCAGCATGAATTTGTTGCAGCAACATGCCTAACCGGGGGAAGACCTCAGGGGAGACCCCGAACCCCCTCTTCTGGTCTGGGAGCGCCTCAAATTCCACAGGTGGACCCAGAGGTGTCGCTGAGGAGAAGATCTGGAGTCCCTGCTCAACCTGCTGCCACCGTCATCAGCGGAGGATAAAGGATGATGGATGATGGGTCGATGGATGGAGGCAGCAACATGTTTGAATTAAGCAGCTCCAGATGTTTTCAGCTGTGTGCTGCAGGCAGTTTTACTTGTAATATTCCTTCTTTAAAAAAAAACAAAAAAAAAACAAAACTTATGTCATTTATTCATTTTTTCATTTCTTTCATTTTCATGTTTTCCAAGTTTGGGTGTTCTTTTTTATTTTACATTTTAAATTTATTATTTTTTCATCTCCATATTTTTCAAGTATTAGAGTCATTCCATGAAAATGGCACAATTTGAGTCCCTCTCGTCTCTTATGGTGTATTTCATCTATTGGGTCACCAAACTTTCTATTTAAACAGCTTTACATATATATTGAAATGTACCCTTTAATACAGTGTAAAAAAATTGAACTAATTTTTATCTTTTTATGGGAAATAATACAGTTTTTTCATTTGACACCACCTATTTTGTCATGTCCCTCATGGCCTTGATGAAAGTTTACTTTGAAAATACCAAATAAAAATATTTAAAAAGTCAATAAATTTTGGTATCAACCTAAACATCTATTTGTGCTTTTTTGCTGTTATATTTGTTTTTTTCAAATTTAATTGTTAATTATTCATTAAAATCACAATTATTCCTGTACCTGACTAGCCCCTCAACCCCGTTACATGAATGATCCCACCGCCATCAATACAATGGTGTGACCCAGAATTCCATATACATCAGGAAGTGACATCACTGAAGTCTTTTGGACAACAGGACCACAGAGACAGGCAAGTTGCTCCATTCTTTTCCTTTATTTTAGTCATTTATCTTGTGATATTGTGGTCGTCAACCTCAATGACTCAACACCGTAACATGAAAAAAAGAAAACTATTACTTATGAAAAAGTTTTTTGTTAGTTCATGAATATATGGTGATTTTGAATTTCATGCATGCCATGTGCTCTCTGTCTGGTATTCACTACATTGAGCAGCGGGCAGTTTGTGCAAAAATCTCAACCCAGTCACACTCAACCCTGTCATGTTTTTGATTGTAACGGGGTTGTGAGATTGTGATGGGGTTGAGATTTTAATACTTTGGTTGTTAAGTTATCCAATTATTTAAATTAATTATTATTATATTCAATCACCATTCTTATACTGCATGCATGCTGAATGTGATTCATGTTCCATGTTAAGGATGCGAGTAAGATGGCACCAACAACAGCAGCAGAAAGGCAAAGAAACTTCTACCTTTTCACTACAGAACTGGACAGAAGAGGATTCAAGGCTGGTTCTTGGAATTGTTTCAAGGCTAGTCATGGAAAAGGAGCACCAGATGGTGTTGGGGGAGCCTTAAAAAGAGCAGCTGACATGATGGTAGCAAAGGGGCATGACATCCCAGATGCAGAAGAGTTATTCAGGGCCTTTTCTGAAACAAACACAAGTGTGAAACTGTTCTTTGTGAAAAGTGAAGATGTTGAGGAAGCAATGGAGAAAATGCCAAAGCAGATACCAGCTGTTCCTGGAACCATGAGAATTCACCAGGTCATTACTGTAGCTCCAGGAGAACGGATGGTTCGTGATGTAAGCTGCATGTGCACAACACGGAAGCAGTTTAACTGCAAGTGCTTCAACACCAAGTGTTTCACTTTTGGCCAGAAGATAGAAACAGCTGTATCACAGACAGGTAGTGGGGGGAATCCAGAAAAAGAAATCCAGTGGGAAAGTCTAGAGCTGATTGGTAAATGGTGTATTCTCAGATATGACGATGATTTGTATCCAGGCATCAGTCTAAACATACAAACAATACAAGTCCAGGTCAAATGCATGCATCATGTTGGCCGCATCAGGATGATATCCTCTGGTACCTGTCTGATGATGTCCTTGAACTCATTCCACCCCCACGGGCTGTGACAAGGCGCCATGTGGAAGTCTTGAAAGAGGTGTGGAACCGACTCACAAGATGAATTCATGAAACAAAAGGCACATTCATGCATATATACAGACACACACACTGATGCAGGCACACACATGCAAAAACACTCTGACATGGACGCAGACACAGGCACTGATACAGACAAACACACTGAAATCGTTAACTGATTATTATTGTTATTGGTTCAACCAGTTCATCAAGTTTAATTGTATGTTATCGGAGCAAGGATGAGGTGACTTTTGGCACACCTCATGAGGCTCTCTTATGCCTAGACACACACACACACACGCATTATGTTACATTTGAGCAATTCACTTTACAATGTTTGTTAGTTGTTAATATGCTGTTGTGGTTGTTTTTACTTTAGATTAATAAAACTTAATTCTACTGCAATTTGTATCTGGTGTCCTTCCTATGGTTACAAAGTGAGATATAATGCTAATGGAAAGCCCTATACATTGAATTTAAGAGTAAACAACTGTTTATATGTAAAGCTGTCTCTTCAACCCTGTTACCATCTTCAACCCTGCTAGTCTCAACCCCATCACACCTACATTTTCATATATTATTTTCTTAAAATGTTGAAAAAATAATTTAATGTTTGGGGATTTCTGTCTAAAATACTGAGTGCTATCATATGATCATTGATTTTGATTACAATTCTTACTTAAACTAAATTTTTGATGAAAAATGACAAGATTGCTTTCACTCATTAGTTACATTTCAGGATTTAAGAGAGTAAAAATGTGTGATTTTATGTCATTTTTCTGTGTAAAATTATTGAATTAGTATGGGGACATCTAATTACTGTAAACATATTGATTTCTTTAGAAATACATTTTATGATAATAACAGAGAGCCTCCAAAGTGTCCATAACGGGATTGAAGAATTGCAGTCACTACATCTTGAAAATATGATCAATAATAAAAGAAAACTAATGCCTGAGATGGGAAAATGCCTTTTTCTGATAGTTAAATATATCCTTAATGATGTGGGATATACATATAAATAATACATTTTGGTAAAAAATGTGAAAACATCCAAGTCCAATTTTAACCATTTTCGTGGAATGACTCATTAACATTTATACAACAAGCTCTTCTTAAACACAGAACATTAGAAACTACATTTCATCATACAAAGAAAACTTGGTTTATGGATTCAAATTAGCGATCAAAGGAATTTTATTCACGCGTTCATACTGCTGTTCATCTCTCCCACAGATGTGAATTCATATTTTCATCTCAACAAGCTTCTCTGAACCTGCACATCTGCTTCAGCAACCAATCAGATCGCCGATGAGGACAGATGTTCCTCCAGATGTTTTCAGTTAGCATCAGACTGACAGAGCTCGCAGACTAATTTCAACTTCTTATTTTTAATTTATGTTGTTTAGAGACAGGAAAAAAAAAACTAACAAAAGCAGTGGTCCTTCACTTCAACCAAACTTTATTTGTCCAGCACAGAACAAATAGCTGACAGACCATCGGCCAATCAGCCGATCGCAGGTTTGATCATCAAAACAACATCAAAGAATTTAATAAAAAAATAAAAATACAAAACTGATTTTTTATATTCAGGCAAACAATGCAAAGAATAAATAAATCATTAAAAACATAGAGAAACATCAAAATCATAGAAAAGTTTTTTAAGATTAACCAGAAACTTGAAAGGGAAAAAAATCAAATGCATTAAAGCCCCTTTTTGAGCTTATAAACGAGCAAATCGAATGACCACAAAACATTAAAATGGTAAACTAACATTTAGAGAGAAAAAAGTGGAAAATTCACATTTTAATTTGGAATAAAAATCATTCAAATATGTTTAAAATTACTACAAACAAAAAGTAAAACATAGTTGTGACTCTTTAAAAACATAATAATTTACTGGCTTTGACCATAATTGACTTCATCGTGTTTTTCTGGCATGCACGCGCACTTCTGTACAGGTTCCCATCCTCTTACCTTACTCCAAGCAGAAAGAACCAGGATCCAGGACACACCTGAAAACCATCAGGCGTGACATATACCTGTTACACCAATCAGAAATAAGATGTGCAGTGCGATTGTGAGACACGTGGAGCTGCAGCTTAAACACAGTCTGTGTGGGAAGAAAGTTTTTAGACTTTTACTGAAGCAAAACTTGTAACAGCACAGACGTGAAACAAACGTACTCCACATTACAAACATATACATGTTACTAATGCATCATAATTATTGATGTATACATTTCTTACATCCAGCAGCTGTTCATAACTTATACTCGGTGGTTATCTGCACTCCAGGTAGTTTAGAGTATAAACCACAATATCTGCATCAGAAATACAGTAGAAACAGGAAGCAGCATCACGTAGAAATTTGCAAAGTACAGGTATGTTAAATCTGAGGGAAGTACTTGAGTAAATGTACTTGGTTACTTTCCTGCTGGTCTCATCTGAGGGGCTGTAACCTGGCCGCCTCCACCTGCGCCATGAAAACATTTGTATTGGACATGTGCAGCAAATTTCTGAGCTTTAAAGTAACAGAGGCTCATCAGGTCAGCTCTGATGTGCTTTGATCTGATCTTCACTCATTCATTCACCTGTGCTCACCTTGAACATGTGACTGGAGGACCCACAGGTATAAGATAAGATAAGCTTTATTAGTCCCACACGTGGGAAATTTGTTTTGTTACAGCAGAAAGAGGACAGTGCAAAGTTACAAAGCAAAAATTTGAAAAAACACGAGAATAGGATAAGATGATAAGAATAAGATACTGTACACAATAGAATAGAATAAAAATACTATATACAACTGAGTAAAATACAACGTTGTCGTGTTACTGCACATGTGTGGATGGGTGTGTTTGGTCAGCTGTGAAGTCTTTGTTGTGGAGTCTGACAGCAGTGGGGAGGAAAGACCTGCAGCCCCCCACTGTAGGAGCTGCTCAGTGCTGTCAGAGTCTCCTACAGGGGCTGGGATGTATGTTCCTAAAGAAGCACTGGTCAATCAATCACTGCTCACCTGCGAACGCCTCACTCCAGTTAAACTAATACCTCACCAACACATCGGACTTCGGCAGGTGATCAAGTTTCTGATTGATGACCTTTGATCTGGAGGAGCTCGTGTTTCCTCCACGCTCAGGTCAGAAAGGAAACGGATGCTGGAAATTTGGGTCACACCCAAACAGCAAAATGATTCCAAAGAGGAATCTTGACAGAGACGCATCGATCGACCGAGGGACTCAGACTGACAGCACACATAGAAACAGGAAGTGATGTCACTTCACAGGAGAAAATGCTGTTTTTTTCCTCACTGACCACAACTGAGACCCTCACAGGGTTTTCACTCATCATACATGACCAGTGTAAAATGTATTCCACTACATATTACAGATTACATGGCTCAACAGGTAGTTTGTAACGTATTGTGTTAAGTTATGCAATGAGAGTAACGTATTCTGAATACTTTGGATTACTTAATATGTAATCATGCTTTTTATAGCTACATGAATGTACTATTGCTGTGTGATTTATCAAATCAAATCAAAGTTTATTTATATAGCACATTTCAAAGACCGAAGTACACCAAAGTGCTTTCCATAAGATCAAAGTACAGATAAAATCAAAATATAATAAAATTATAAATATGAAAATATGATAAAATAGTTACATAATCCAATGCAATCCGGATGCAGTTTGCCCTAATTGACCTTAAATACAATGTCGAACATGTATGTTTTAAACGTGATTTAAAAGACTGAATAGAATCCGATGCGCCAGATATGGAAAGGAAGTGTATTCCATAACCTAGGTGCTGCAACGGCGAAGGCACGATCACCTCTGGTTTTCAAGCGAGACCTGGGTTGCACTAAGAGCAGTTGGTCTGATGATCTTAGTGCTCTTATGGGGCTATACGGGCAGAGAAGATCAGCTAGGTAATCAGGTGCCATGTTATTTAAAATTTTGTAAGTAAACAGTAAAACTTTAAAATCAATTCTAAATTTAATGGGAAGCCAGTGTAAGTTTGCCAAGACAGGGGTAATAGAGTCGTACTTTCTTGAGCCAGTCAAAAGGCGAGCTGCGGCATTTTGAACTAGCTGCAGTCGTTGAAGAAGGGCGAGTTGTAGGCCCATATACAAGGAGTTGCAGTAATCTAGCCTTGTAGTAATGAAGGCATGAATAAGTTTCTCCAAATCCTTGTAGGGAATATAAGATTTAGCCTTGGAAATTAGACGTAATTGATGAAAGCTGGATTTAACCACACTAGATACCTGTTTATCTCGTTTAAATGAGCTATCCATAATGACTCCAAGGTTCCTAACGGCATCAGTAAGATGGCTAGCAGCAGGACCAAATATGTCATTCAGCCGTCCTGAAGAAGTATCTCTGTCAAAGACGATAATTTCTGTCTTCTTCTCATTTAATGTAAGAAAATTTTGTGATAGCCATTCCTTAACATCCCTTAAACAATCAAGCAGAAGATGTAATGGGGAGGACGCAAGTCCTGTCAGATGGAGATAAATTTGAATGTCGTCCGCATAACAATGGAAAGAGACATTATGTTTAGCAAATATTGAACTCAATGGCAACAAATACAAGGAAAACAACACAGGGCCCAACACCGAGCCCTGGGGGACACCACAACGAAGGGGAGCAGGTGTGGAAGAATATTTACCTATCATTACTGAGAATGACCTATTAGAGAAATAGGATTTAAACCATGTAAGGACAGTTCCTTTTAGGCCAACTACTTGTTCAAGCCTTGTCAAAAGAATATCATGGTCAACAGCATCAAATGCTGACGTCAGATCCAGTAAGACTAAGATTGCGGGACACCCCGTGTCAGTAATTAGGAGCAGGTCATTAAAAACCCTTAATAATGCAGTTTCAGTACTATGACGCTGTCTAAATCCAGACTGAAATTTTTCATATAGACCATTTCTCTCTAAATAAGCCTGAAGTTGTTGAAGCACTATTTTCTAGGATTTTTGACAAAAAGGAAGTTTAGAAATCGGTCTGTAATTCGCTAGCGTATTATGATCAAGGCTAGCTTTCTTTATAACTGGTTGCACGACTGCGTGTTTAAAGGCAGTCGGAACACAGCCAGATGACAATGATAAGTTCATTAAAAGTAGGATACAGGGCCCGATGGTATCGAACGCCTCCTTAATTATGCGCGAAGGGATGGTGTCAAGCAAAGAGTTAGAGTTTTTCTGGGTGTTAATTAATTCTTTTAACGTCGTGAGTGATGCCAGTTCAAACTGATGGAAGGCAGCTGAACATACTGAGATTGGGGCATGATTTACAATCAGGGGGTGTGAAGCCCTTAGCAGTGAAATTTTATCTACAAAATAGTTCAAGAATTTCTCACAAAGGGCCGGGGAGGCATCCATCAAGACGTCAGGGCAGGGATTAACCACTGAGTTGAAGATTTTAAATAGAACTCGAGGGTTATGACTGTTAGTTGCAATAATATTTGACAAGAAGACGCGTTTTAGCCATTTTAGCGGCCTTCTGATATTTGGACCGGCTCATGTACAGGATGTCTAAAGACACCTGGAGTTGATCTTTCTTCCATTTCCTCTCGGCTCGGCGACAATCACGCCTGAGGGCAATGGTAGATTCATTTAACCAGGGTTGACGCGAGATTTTACGGCGCTTGGTCTTTACTGGAGCTACAGTGTCCAAGATGGAGGAGCATGTAGAGGTAATAAAGTTAACTAAACCATCAACCGAGAGGGAAGCATTACTAAAGTCATCATAGCAAACTGTGTTAGTAAAAGCCTCGGAAAAGAGGGTAACAAACTCCGAATTAATCAGGCGTGTTAGGCACTGTGGGCCCTCAAAGTTCAGATCCAGGTTACATGACTGGACGTTAAACATAACTGGGAAATGGTCCGAAATCCCAGCATCTTTAATGTCAGTGATGGAAATATCCAGGCCGTACGACAGAACCAAATCCAGCATATGCCCTTTAGTGTGAGTTGGTTGTTTAACCCACTGAGTAATATTAAATGAGTCAATGAGGGATAAAAATCCTTGGCGAGGTGGTCAGCCTCACAACATAAATGAATATTAAAATCACCACAAATAAGAACACGATCATTAAGCATGAGGATAGATCCTAGAAGGTCAGCGAATTCACTGATAAAATCCTTAATACATTTTGGAGGGCGGTACACTACCACACAGAGAATCCGAGAGGAACCAAGCAGCTCCAGAAGTTGTACCTCGAAGCTGGAGTATGAGGCAGAGGGCAATAGTTGCACTCTGAGTTTAGTTCGAAAAACCGAGGCTACTCCTCCACCCCTGCCCACAGTCCTAGGAGTGTTAAAGAAGGCGCAGTCTAGAGGGAGAAGTTCAAAAAGGAGAGGACTCACCGGGCGGATCCAGGTCTCCGTTAAAACAAAACGTCCAGCCTTGAGGCTAGGAAAAGTCATTAACAATAAAGGACTTGTTCGCCAGTGACCTAGTATTCAGTAGTGCCATCCGAAGAACGTCGATTGTGTCACTCCTAGATGCACGCCCCAGCTGGCGGAGATTGGTGTAATCCACTCCTCTTCCAGTATCCCGCTTCAAACTCCAACCGAGTGGAAACTCTGCTGGTTGTACCATTGGGGCTAGCTGGCCGGCATAGTGAATCCATCGATAGCGACACTGTCTGAGGGTATACTGAGAAAGCCAAGAAGCTTCTGAAATGGAGCGGCAATTAACCACTCCAAGTGCTTTTAAATGGGCTTTGATTCGAACGCGAACACCACTCCGTCTGTCCCGCTTTCTATGCCGTTTTTTGATTTATTACTATTACTGAAGGTTACTCGCCATACCAATACCAACTAGATTTTTAAATCTTAATATAAAATGAGTAACAGTAGGGTGGACATTAGGTAAGGCTGCACTTTTTGCAATGATCTCGTATAGAAAACTATTTCTGTATCAGTAATATGTTTTCTTTTTGTCTGCAAATAATCAGTTCCACATGATTATTTGCAGTTAGCAGGTTGCTAATGCTATCAAGTCTAAAAGCAGGCTATAAATACGTGGAGATCCTGAAGGCGGCTCCAACAATGATCAGATTATATTTTAAACATTTGTTCAGTTCTCTTCCAAACCCCAGCAGCTGTCTGTTGTAAGTTTGACTGTTTACTAAAATAAAAAGAAAAAGAAAAGTGTTCTAACAGCTTACCTGTTTGTTTTTATTCAGGCATACATGTGTACTAGGTTTATTAAGAGAGATGAAGCTTGTGTTTCTGTCATGTAGTGATTGTGCAATAAAGACTCCAGAGCTGTGATGTCATCAGCTACACGATCACGCTGCGTTCTCGGGAAGTCAAGACTCCTGTGTGAACTTACAAAGTCCGGACTAGCGGGAACGCGAGAACGGACTCATGTACTTGAGTATTTAGAAACGGCCTAACAGTCTGCAGTCTATGAACCAACCTCAGCTAACACCTCAGCGAGTAGCCTTCAGTAACAGTAATAAAAAAAAAACTAGAAAGCGAAAATTTCTGAAGAAATTTTATGTGTGCCTATGCCGCTGCTAATCTGTGTAGTTTGCCATTCTTACGGCTGCTTAGGGCAAAACTCAGAAGAGCAGCCATTCTCCACCATGAACTATGGTAAAAACAAACACCGCTCACACTTCACAGATGACAGCTTACAGTTTTGTGTAAAGATGAAGTTGCTTTGTACAGCCCCGATTTGCAGACGCTGTGCACAGAGGTTCATGAGCAGAAGTCCCCATTGTACCACGGCAGACCCGACAATGTTTGCACGAACACGCTTTGAAGCATTATGTTATGGACCACTTTTCACACATGGTTGGTGTACCCACACAACCGGCTGTAGCTTTTCAACTCACAGCCCGACACACACCCAAAAACAGCCGAGAGAGCACAGACAACGCCCGAGAGGCGTGATTGCAGATGCCGCTCAGGTGGGTCCACCTCCCTGCAGCGGCACTGCAGACCACGCCCGCCACACACATCAAACACGTAAAATAAATATTTATGCACTTTTGCATTCACTTTTTGTCTTTTGTTATTTTTACACAGTGTTCTGAATGATGAACAATGGTCTACAGCCAATCTTGTGTATTATTATACAAACTTTGGTTGTAAGATTCAGATAACTATTTAATAAAAGCTAAATATTTTATATGAGAGTAAGAAAGAAAAGTATATCTTTGTGTCCACCTTTCTCTGTTAATGGCCTACCTGGCCCCCTGGCAAAAGCTTTGCTAGATCCGCCCCTGCACAGTTACCAGCTGTCAGCTACACAAAAAAGGAGCTTGGTGTTTACAGAGAGTGCAGAATTATTAGGCAAATGAGTATTTTGTCCACATCATCCTCTTCATGCATGTTGTCTTACTCCAAGCTGTATAGGCTCGAAAGCCTACTACCAATTAAGCATATAGGTGATGTGCATCTCTGTAATGAGAAGGGTGTGGTCTAATGACATCAACACCCTATATCAGGTGTGCATAACTATTAGGCAACTTCCTTTCCTTTGGCAAAATGGGTCAAAAGAAGGACTTGACAGGCTCAGAAAAGTCAAAAATAGTGAGATATCTTGCAGAGGATGCAGCAGTCTTAAAATTGCAAAGCTTCTGAAGCATGATCATCGAACAATCAAGCGTTCATTCAAAATAGTCAACAGGGTCGCAAGAAGCGTGTGGAAAACCAAGGCGCAAAATAACTGCCCATGAACTGAGAAAAGTCAAGCGTGCAGCTGCCAAGATGCCACTTGCCACCAGTTTGGCCATATTTCAGAGCTGCAGCATCACTGGAGTGCCCAAAAGCACAAGGTGTGCAATACTCAGAGACATGGCCAAGGTAAGAAAGGCTGAAAGACGACCACCACTGAACAAGACACACAAGCTGAAACGTCAATACTGGGCCAAGAAATATCTCAAGACTGATTTTCCTAAGGTTTTATGGACTGATGAAATGAGAGTGAGTCTTGATGGGCCAGATGGATGGGCCCGAGGCCGGATTGGTAAAGGGCAGAGAGCCTCAGTCCGACTCAGACGCCAGCAAGGTGGAGGTGGAGTACTGGTTTGGGCTGGTATCATCAAAGATGAGCTTGTGGGGCCTTTTCGGGTTGAGGATGGAGTCAAGCTGAACTCCCAGTCCTACTGCCAGTTTCTGGAAGACACCTTCTTCAAGCAGTGGTACAGGAAGAAGTCTGCATCCTTCAAGAAAACATGATTTTCATGCAGGACAATGCTCCATCACACGCGCGTCCAAGTACTCCACAGCGTGGCTGGCAAGAAAGGGTATAAAAGAAGAAAACTAATGACATGGCCTCATTGTTCACCTGATCTGAACCCCATTGAGAACCTGTGGTCCATCATCAAATGTGAGATTTACAAGGAGGGAAAACAGTACACCTCTCTGAACAGTGTCTGGGAGGCTGTGGTTGCTGCTGCACGCAATGTTGATGGTGAACAGATCAAAACACTGACAGAATCCATGGATGGCAGGCTTTTGAGTGTCCTTGCAAAGAAAGGTGGCTATATTGGTCGCTGATTTGTTTTTGAATGTCAGAAATGTATATTTGTGAATGTGGAGATGTTATATTGGTTTCACTGGTAAAAATAAATAATTGAAATGGGTATATATTAGTTTTTGTTAAGTTGCCTAATAATTATGCACAGTAATAGTCACCTGCACACACAGATATCCCCTAAAATAGCTAAAACTAAAACAAACTAAAAACTACTTCCAAAACATTCAGCTTTGATATTAATGAGTTTTTGGGTTCATTGAGAACATGGTTGTTGTTCAGTAATAAAATTATTCCTCAAAAATACAACTTGCCTAATAATTCTGCACTCCCTGTATTTGTCTCTCAAAAACAGTTCATAACTTCCCTTTTTTCAGCTGTGGCTCCAGAAAACATCAGCTGATACTAGAAATTAAAATCAAATGAATTCTAACAACAGCTGATCAAGCTTAAACGTGCTGCTGTTCTTTAGCGCGATAAACAAGAGCGAAAAGCCGATCGTTGATCAGTTTCATGAGTGAAGTTGCAACTGGCGAGAGAATGACAGGGAGGCTTCAGAACGACAGAATAAATCGTAATGTTTTCTCTGAATGTGGGACGATTCCGTTTGTACGGCAACTCTCACGAACCAACCCTTATGAATAAAATAAAGTTCAACATCAGTAACTTAGCGCGCACACAGCTGTCGTGCTAGCTAGCACACAGTACGATTGTAAAAGGTCAGCACAACGAAAATAAACTACACCTAAACTCTGTTTATATCTGACCCAAATAGAGTGCAGTTCATAACTTCTTACCTGAAATTCAGTTCACCCCTCAGCTCCTGCCTTCGCTTTCCCTGATCCACGATTGACCTCCAGGTTAGCAACCACCTTCGCTTTCCCTGATCCACGATTGACCTCCAGGTTAGCAACCACCGGTCGATCGGCGGTCGCCTGCCCCGCCTCGTATGTGTGGTTCGCGGCATGTCCTTTCTGTCACACACCGTGGATAGCTGCCCTCTGTTGTAGCTCCGCCAGCTCCACCACCAAACAACTCAGTTATTTTTTCCACATCGACCAGCATCATCTGCCCATATAAGCGAAAAATAAGTCCAGCTAAAACACAGACTTGGCGAGCCATCGGGTGTTGCAACAAATTTTAGCCGCGTCACTATAAGCCAAGGCTGGGTGCTTTGAGGGTCGCTAGCAGCGCTAGCTAGCTATGCTAGCGGCGCTAGCTAGCCGGCTGGCTATCAGCAACACATAAGACAACTGTTGCTAATATGGGATGTCTTGATAAAACGAGCAGATATTTGAAGTTTACACACCTATATTCTCACCTGAAAATGTCTTAAAAGTTTAGTTTGTGACCTAGAAACACGAATAAAAGACATATAAAACGAAGTGGTGGCCGCCATTGTTTGACTCGGTAGAGGCCTCTGTAGAGGCGTGCTATGAATTGTGGGATATGGAGTTTTGGGCCAAGGATAGATCTTTTCGCCTGTACTACTCCGGGTATACCACTAGAGAGAGCCAAGACACCACAAATGAAGTCTGTTTCTATGGCGCCAAAAGTAGAATCTTTCTAAATTTGCACTAAAATATTAATATTTAAAAACTATAAAAGTCATGAACACCAAAAGTCGTACCATACTAGTCCAGCTCCAGCCGCACAAAATGATCTAACATATGTAACCCTATTGTCAAAACTGTTCGGCAGAGGAGCGCTGGAAAATTTTCACTAAAATATTAATATTTCAAAACTATAATAGTCATAAACACCAAAAGTCATAGCACACCATTCCAGATCCAGCCGCACAAAATGAGGTAACATATATGAAGCTTGTCTCAAAACTGCGGGCGGGTTTCGCTGCAAAATTTCAGGCGGAAACTGGAGAATAATAATAACTAGAAAGCGAAAATTTCAGAAGAAATTTTATGTGTGCCTATGCCGCTGCTAATCACTGTAGTTGCCATTCATACGGCTACAGAGAGCAAAACTCAGAAGAGCACCCATTCTCCACCATGAACTATGGTAAAACAAACACCGCCACGCTTCACAGATGACAGCTTACAGTTTTGTGTAAAGATGAAGTTACTCAGTACAGCCGATTTGCAGACGCTGTGCACACAGGTTCATGAGCAGAAGTCCCATTGTACCACGGCAGACCCGACAATGTTTGCATGAACACGCTTTGAAGCATTACATTATGGACCACTTTTCACACATGCATTCACTTTTTGTTTTTGTTATTTTTACACAGTGTTCTGAATTATGAACAATGGTCTACAGCCAATCTTGTGTATTATTATACAAACTTTGGTTGTGAGATTCAGATAACTATTTAATAAAAGCTAAATATTTTATATGAGAGTAAGAAAGAAAAGTATATCTTTGTGTCCACCTTTCTCTGTTAATGCCCTAGCTGCCCCCCGTAAAAGCTTTGCTAGATCCGCCCCTGCACAGTTACCAGCTGTCAGCTACACAAAAAGGAGCTTGGTCTTTGTCTCTCAGAAACAACTCATAACTTCCTTCAACTCATTCATGTCACCTAAAGTGTAAACCTGTTTCTCCATCACCAATTCAGCTCTGATGATTCAGTAAGGACATCTCCTGATTTCATCTTCATGCTCCAGCAAACATCAGCTGATACTAGAAATTAAAATCAAAAGAATTCTAACAACAGCTGATCAAGCTTAAACGTGCTGCTGTTGTTTAGCGCGATAAATAAGAGCGAACAGCCGATCATTGATCAGTTTCATGATTGACGTTTCAACACGCGAGAGAATGACAGGGAGGCTTCGTAACGACAGAATAAATCATAATGTTTTCTCTGAATGTGGGACGATTCCGTTTGTACGGCACGGCAACTCTATGAACTAACCCTAACGAATAAAATAAAGTCCAACGTCAGTAACTTAGTGCGCACACAGCTGTATATAAACTCCCGTGGCAGTACGATTGTAAAGGTCAACGAAAATAAATTACACCTAAACTCGGTTTATATCTGACCCAAATAGAGTGCAGTTCATAACTTCTTACCTGAAATTCAGTTCACCTCACGCTCCTGCCTTCGGTTTCCAGCATCATCGGCCCATATAAACGAAAAATAAGTCCAGCTAAAACACATACTGTCGGCGAGCGACCGGTGCTGACACGAGTTTCACCCGCCTCAATATAAGCCAAGCCTGGGTGCTTTTTTCACGAAGGGTCGCTAGCGGCGCGAGCTAACTATGCTAGCGGCGCTAGCTAGCTAGCCGGCTATCAGCAACACATAAGAGAACTGCTGCTAAATAAACTACACCTAAACTCGGTTTATATCTGACCCAAATAGAGTGCAGGTCATAACTTCTTACCTGAAATTCAGTTCACCTCACGCTCCTGCCTTCGCTTTCCCTGATCCACGATTGACCTCGCGTTAGCAAACACCGGTCGATCGGCGGTCGCTGCATGTCCTTTCTGTCATACACCGTGGATAGCTGCCCACTGTTGTAGCTCCGCATTATAGCACCACCAAACAACTCAGTTATTTTTTCCACATCCAGCTGTAACTCCGATTCTGTGCGAGCATTTGCGAGAGACCGGGAGGTGAAAGGAGAGAGAGTCCTCGCTGTCCATTTGCAGCCAAGCGCGGCAGCTAGCTAGGTAGCCGGCTAGCTGTCAGGCAGGACCGAGGTCGCCAGAGCATTGTCGCTAATATGGGATGTCTTGATAAAACAAGCAGATATTTGAAGTTTACACACCTACATTCTCGCCTGAAAATATCTTAAAAGCTTATTTTGTGACCTAGAAACACTAATAAAAGACATATAAAACGAAGTGGTGGCCGCCATTGTTTAACTCGGCAGAGGTGTGCTATGAATTGTGGGATATGGAGTTTTCCACCAAGCATAGACGCCATTGTGTTTACCGTAACTATTCAATGGTTCGCGCAACCTTAAAACCTCCAATGGTTCCTGAAAGCAGCGAGGCTGTGCGCGCCATTGATATTGTCATCATTACGGTATCCAAATAAGGGTAGACAGGCTGTACCACTCCCGGCATACCACTAGAGAGAGCCAACACACCACAAATGAAGTTTGAAATTTGTTTCAATGGGACCAAAAGATGGCGCCAACACACCACAAATGAAGTCTGTTTATTTGGCGCCAAAAGATGAATTGGCCTAAATTTGCACTAAAATATTAATATTTAAAAACTATAAAAGTCATAAACACCAAAAGTCATGACATAATAGTCCAGCTCCAGCCGCACAAAATGATCTAACATATGTAACCCTAATGTCAAAACTGTTCGGCAGAGGAGCGGGAAAATTTTCACTAAAATATTAATATTTAAAAACTATAAAATTCATAAACACCAAAAGTCATAGCACACCATTCCAGATCCGGCCGCACAAAATGAGGTAACATATATGAAGCTTGTCTCAAAACTGCGGGCGAGATTCGCTGCAAAATTTCAGGCGGAAACTGGAGAATAATAATAATAACTAGAAAGCGAAAATTTCAGAAGAAATTTTATGTGTGCCTATGCCGCTGCTAATCTGTGTAGTTTTCCATTCATACGGCTACAGACAGCAAAACTCAGAAGAGCAGCCATTCTCCACCATGAATTATGGTAAAACAAACACCGCTCGCGCCTCACAGATGACAGCTTACAGTTTTGGGTAAAGATGAGGTCACTTTGTACAGCCCGGATTTGCAGACGCTGTGCACACAGGTTCATAAGCAGAAGTCCCTCTGTACCACGGCAGACCCCGACAATGTTTGCACGAACACACTTTGAACCAGTACGTTATGGACCACTTTTCACACATGGTTGGTGTACCCTCCCAGCCAGCTGTAGCTTTTCAACTCACAGCCCGACACACACCCAAAAACAGCCGAGAGAGCACAGACTACGCCCGAGAGGTGTGATTGCAGATGCCCCTCAGGTGGGTCCACCTCCCCTGCAGCGGCACTGCAGACCACGCCCGCCACACATATCAAACACGTAAAATAAATATTTATGCACTTTTGCATTCACTTTTTTTTTTTGTTATTTTTACACAGTGTTCTGAATGATGAACAATGGTCTACAGCCAATCTTGTGTATTATTATACAAACTTTGGTTGTAAGATTCAGATAACTATTTAATAAAAGCTAAATATTTTATACAGGAGTGCAAAATTATTAGGCAAATGAGTATTTTGTCCACATCATCCTCTTCATGCATGTTGTCTTACTCCAAGCTGTATAGGCTCGAAAGCCTACTACCAATTAAGCATATTAGGTGATGTGCATCTCTGTAATGAGAAGGGGTGTGGTCTAATGACATCAACACCCTATATCAGGTGTGCATAATTATTAGGAAACTTCCTTTCCTTTGGCAAAATGGGTCAAAAGAAGGACTTGACAGGCTCAGAAAAGTCAAAAATAGTGAGATATCTTGCAGAGGGATGCAGCAGTCTTAAAATTGCAAAGCTTCTGAAGCGTGATCATCGAACAATCAAGCGTTCATTCAAAATAGTCAACAGGGTCGCAAGAAGCGTGTGGAAAAACCAAGGCGCAAAATAACTGCCCATGAACTGAGAAAAGTCAAGCGTGCAGCTGCCAAGATGCCACTTGCCACCAGTTTGGCCATATTTCAGAGCTGCAACATCACTGGAGTGCCCAAAAGCACAAGGTGTGCAATACTCAGAGACATGGCCAAGGTAAGAAAGGCTGAAAGACGACCACCACTGAACAAGACACACAAGCTGAAACGTCAAGACTGGGCCAAGAAATATCTCAAGACTGATTTTTCTAAGGTTTTATGGACTGATGAAATGAGAGTGAGTCTTGATGGGCCAGATGGATGGGCCCGTGGCTGGATTGGTAAAGGGCAGAGAGCTCCAGTCCGACTCAGACGCCAGCAAGGTGGAGGTGGAGTACTGGTTTGGGCGGTATCATCAAAGATGAGCTTGTGGGGCCTTTTTCGGGTTGAGGATGGAGTCAAGCTGAACTCCCAGTCCTACTGCCAGTTTCTGGAAGACACCTTCTTCAAGCAGTGGTACAGGAAGAAGTCTGCATCCTTCAAGAAAAACATGATTTTCATGCAGGACAATGCTCCATCACACGCAGCGTCCAAGTACTCCACAGCGTGGCTGGCAAGAAAGGGTATAAAAGAAGAAAAACTAATGACATGGCCTCCTTGTTCACCTGATCTGAACCCCATTGAGAACCTGTGGTCCATCATCAAATGTGAGATTTACAAGGAGGGAAAACAGTACACCTCTCTGAACAGTGTCTGGGAGGCTGTGGTTGCTGCTGCACGCAATGTTGATGGTGAACAGATCAAAACACTGACAGAATCCATGGATGGCAGGCTTTTGAGTGTCCTTGCAAAGAAAGGTGGCTATATTGGTCGCTGATTTGTTTTTGAATGTCAGAAATGTATATTTGTGAATGTGGAGATGTTATATTGGTTTCACTGGTAAAATAAATAATTGAAATGGGTATATATTTGTTTTTGTTAAGTTGCCTAATAATTATGCACAGTAATAGTCACCTGCACACACAGATATCCCCTAAAATAGCTAAAACTAAACACAAACTAAAAACTACTTCCGAAAACGTTCAGCTTTGATATTAATGTGTTTTTGGGTTCATTGAGAACATGGTTGTTGTTCAATAATAAAATTATTCCTCAAAAATACAACTTGCCTAATAATTCTGCACTCCCTGTATGAGAGTAAGAAAGAAAAGTATATCTTTGTGTCCACCTTTCTCTGTTAATGCCCTACCTGGCCCCTGGCAAAAGCTTTGCTAGATCCGCCCCTGCACAGTTACCAGCTGTCAGCTAAATAAAAAAAGGAGCTTGGTGTTTATTTCTCTCAGAAACAGTTCATAACTTCCTTCAACTCATTCATGTCACCTAAAAAAAGGTAAACCTGTTTCTCCATCACCAGTTCAGCTCTGATGATTCAGTAAGGTCATCTCCTGGTTTCGACCAGCCGCTTCTACAGCTGTGGCTCCAGCAAACATCAGCTGATACTAGAAATTAAAATCAAATGAATTCTAACAACAGCTGATCAAGCTTAAACGTGCTGCTGTTGTTTAGCGATAAACAAACAAGACAGAAAAGCCGATCATTGATCAGTTTCATGACTGAAGTTTGAACAGGCGAGAGAATGACAGGGGAGGCTGTCATAAAGTTCAACATCAGTAACTTAGCGGGCACACAGCTGTATAGAAACTCCATCGTGCTAGCTACCACGCAGTACGAGTTATTATAACTGATTGTAAAAAGTCAGCACAACGAAAATAAACTACACCTAAACTCGGTTTATATCTGACCCAAATAGAGTGCAGGTCATAACTTACCTGAAATTCAGTTCACCTCACGCTCCGACCGGCAGCCGCCTGCTTCTCCTGCCTTCGGTTTCCCTGATCCACGATCTACCACCGGTCGATCGGCGGTCGCCCGCCGCCTCGTTCCCGCATGTTCTTTCTGACACACACCGGTGGATAGCTGCCCTCGGTTGTAGCTCGCGTCAGCGACTACCAAACAACTCAGTTATTTTTTCCACATCGACCAGCATCTGGACAATCCACCGCCTTTCACTGTTTGTACCGTTACTAAAAAAACCCCTCATCGGCTCATAAAACGAAAAATAAGTCCAGCTATGACCCTGAGTCAAAAAGACAGCCAGCTCGGGTTAGCTAGCTACCTGTCTAGCTCTTTGCAGGCACCGAAAACATCAGAGCTAATATGGGATGTCTTGGTAACACGAGCAGATATTTGAAGTTTACATCTGGCCAATCCACCACCTTTCACTGTTTATACCGTTACTAAAATGAATAAATAAATAAATCATCGGTCCATATAACGAAAAATAAGTCCAGCTAAAACACATACTGTCGGCGAGCGACCGGTGCTGACACGAGTTTCACCCGCCTCAATATAAGCCAAGCCTGGGTGCTTTTTCACGAAGGGTCGCTAGCGGTGCTAGCTAACTATGCTAGCGGCGCTAGCTAGCTAGCCGACTATCAGCAACACATAAGAGAACTGCTGCTAAATAAACTACACCTAAACTCGGTTTATATCTGACCCAAATAGAGTGCAGGTCATAACTTCTTACCTGAAATTCAGTTCACCTCACGCTCCTGCCTTCGCTTTCCCTGATCCACGATTGACCTCCGTGTTAGCAAACACCGGTCGATCGGGCGGTCGCTGCATGTCCTTTCTGTCATACACCGTGGATAGCTGCCCACTGTTGTAGCTCGCGTTATAGCACCACCAAACAACTCAGTTATTTTTTCCACATCCAGCTGTAACTCCGATTCTATGCGAGCATTTGCGAGAGACCGGGAGGTGAAACGACAGAGAGAGTCCCTCGCTATCCATTTGCAGCCAAGTGCGGCAGCTAGCTAGGTAGCCGGCTAGCTGTCAGGCAGGACCAACATCGTCAGAGCACTGTCGCTAAATATGGGATGTCTTGATAAAACAAGCAGATATTTGAAGTTTACACACCTACATTCTCGCCTGAAAATATCTTAAAAGTTTATTTTGTGACCTAGAAACACGAATAAAAGACATATAAAAGCGAAGTGGTGGCCGCCATTGTTCACTCTGTAGAGGCGTGCTATGAATTGTGGGATATGGAGTTTTCAACACAAGGATAAAATCTTTTCGGCTGTACTACTCCCGGTATACCACTAGAGAGAGCCAAGACACCACAAATGAAGTCTGTTTCTATGGTGCCAAAAGCAGAATCTTTCTCAGGAGCCTAGAAATTGGCCTAAATTTGCACTAAAATCTAAATATTTCAAAAACTATAAAAGTTATAAACACCAAAAGTCACACCATACTAGCCCAGCTCCAGCCGCACAAAATGATGTAACATATGTACCCCTATTGTCAAAACTGTTTGGCAGAGGAGCTGGGAAAATTTTCACTAAAATATTAATATTTAAAAACTATAATATTCATAAACACCAAAAGTCATAGCACACCATTCCAGATCCAGCCGCACAAAATGAGGTAACATATATGAAGCTTGTCCAAAAACTGCGGGTCGAGATACACTGCAAAATTTCAGGCGGAAAAAGGAAAATAATAATAATAATAATAATAATAAGAATAATAAATCCGAGGAATAGTAATATGTGTGCCTCTTGGCATAGGCACACATAATAAATCCGAGGAATAGTGGAGAATAATAATAATAATAAATCCGAGGAATAGTAATATATGTGCCTCTTGGCATAGGCACACATAATAAATCCGACGAATAGTAATATGTGTGCCTCTTGTCATAGGCACACATAATAATAAATCCGAGGAATAGTAATATGTGTGCCTCTTGGCATAGGCACACATAATAATAAATCCGAGGAATAGTAATATGTGTGCCTCTTGGCATAGGCACACATAATAATAAATCCGAGGAATAGTAATATGTGTGCCTCTTGGCATAGGCACACATAATAATAAATCCGACGAATAGTAATATGTGTGCCTCTTGGCATAGGCACACATAATAATAAGAATAATAAATCCGACGAATAGTAATATGTGTGCCTCTTGGCATAGGCACACATAATAATAACAATAATAATAATAATAATAAATCCGACGAATAGTAATATGTGTGCCTCTTGGCATAGGCACACATAATAAGAATAATAAATCCGAGGAATAGTAATATGTGTGCCTCTTGGCATAGGCACACATAATAATAAATCCGACGAATAGTAATATGTGTGCCTCTTGGCATAGGCACACATAATAAATCCGACGAATAGTAATATGTGTGCCTCTTGGCATAGGCACACATAATAAAAACTAAAAATCACACAGCAATAGTACATTGAAGAGACTGAAGTTCCGCCCATCCCATTCTTCTTATGAAGTGTTGTCGGAAATGTATTCCTGCCCGTGCACTGCTGGTTCCGTGTTCATTGTGTAACTGACCACCAACATTAACAGGATGCTTACATTAGAGCCTCTTACTGTGTGTTTTGTTTAGGTTTACACCGGCTTGGAATGACCAAAATTAGAGAGGGACCAGCCTAACACATGAAACAGGAAACGACCGCCATGTAATCCATTTATTTTAACAAAATAACTGTATCCTAATTATCACCTATTTAAATGGTAACTGTAACAGAATACAGTTACTCATATTTTGTATTCCATTACTCCCCAACACTGTAGATACCCCCCAACATGGAGACAGGCTCAATCAGAGGCTTTACCTGAGACAGGTGAGCCCGCTGGGTCACAAACTGCAGTTTAATAATCGTATAATCGGCTTGAGTATTTGGACTTGTCCCTGACTACTTCTGCCATGGGCGCCACTGCGCGGTTCTCAGATTTGACACTCGGTCACAACTTCCAGAGTCGATCCAACTCTGGCTGCAGGAATCTCTGGAAGGATTCTTAATCACTGCAGATTATTCATCAAACCTTCAAATACAAACTAAATAAGAGAGAATATCACAAACTATTCTGGGTCAGAATCACCTTCTGCTTTATACTCTATAATCATCCAGACATCAGGCTCTCAGAACTTTACTAATAATATATAACTAATAATATTTTTTAAATCAGATTTTTGCCTTTTATCTGTAGAAGTACTTAAACCTGAGCCGAGCATCCCGTGTGCTCCCGTGTGTTCCGATTTTGTCCCTATTTTGATTGAATAAAGTTTCTTTCCCTTGTAATGAGCCCACAGAGACATGTTGGAGTTTCTCCTTTTATTAAAACTTTAACACGTTACAGGACAAGCAGTTTCAAACACAATGAAGGAAGAACATCTGATGCAGTTCCAGAGACTGTTTCATTCAGGGGCATCAGAACAAGCTTTCCAAGGTCGAAACGAGGCCTTAACTGTGAACCCCCCCAAACTACACTGTGCTCTTTGAAGGAGCAGTCTTCCAACTATCCCAGAACCCCATCAGTTTCGTCTGTATGAGGCCATTCAATAGGTGATGAGGGAACAACATTTCCTTTTAGTATGATACGCTCTGCTTTCCAACCATTTGTTTGAGACCCTAACAGGGATTACAGCCTCTCATCTGCAAGTTCTTAAACAGCTTAACCACAAATTTAGCACGTTACAGTGAGTTAATCTGGGTTAGCTGGATCAAACACTGAGAACCAGTGAAAGGACCATGACTCAGATCTTCGCCTTCACATTGACATATTTCCCAGACACTAAGAAACTTTTGACGATCTGGTTGCTAAATTAAGCCTCACCTCGTGTTCTGAGATGCCATATTCTCTGAAGGTTCAGGAACTTTGAGGTCCAGGTCTCAGGTTCTTTTCTAGCATTTCCCAGCCACAGATTTATCTATTCTGAGACAGATGATTCAGTTCAGACCCTTTACACAGGGGAAGACATCCAGCAAGTCTGAGATCAACAACAGAAAGGTCGCCTATATATAAAAAAAAAAAAAAAATACACAGATGCTTGAAAATTTAAGAAATGAGTCTGGGATGAACTGTCTGAACTTTGTTGGGCTTTTTTTGACTTCAGGAATCTTTTATTTCCCGAAAGGTTCTGGGCCAACATTTCCTGTGACAAGAAGCAGAAATGAGGTGAAACCAAACGGTTGGTCCAGATGAACTGTGAAAGGGTCCAAGGATTACAAAGTGTTTCAGGTTCACCTCAGCGTATGGAAATTCACAGGAGTCTTAGCAGACTCATCCAAATCATCATCATCGTCAGCTGCAGCTCCACTTACAACAGAGAGCACCTCAGACAGACACTGCTGCCTCAAAGGACAAGTTGTGTCATTACAATAAAAGACTGTGTGCTTTAGTGAGCCTGGTTTATGTATTTCAAGGACTGGGTCAGGCTGAAAGTCCGCAATTGTGTTTTTATTATTTAGAGCCAGGTAGCATCAGGTACACCGTAACTAAAAACTAACAAATCACAACCAGACCAGGTAAGCGCTCTGATTTTATAAGGTTTCTCATTCAGTAGATCGGATGACAGCCGTCTACATGAGCTCACTTGTCCTGTTAGGTGAAATCATTGTTCATTTAAATGCAACTCCAAAACGCAAAACACCAGCGCTCGCAGCTGCCGAATACGATCAAAGAAAGGAGGTTTATTGTGTTATTTAAACAGAAATGGCATAAATCAAGCAGTTTATAGGTTTTTTTGAGTATTTAAATTCTTCTTTTAGTCTATTTGAAACCTGCGATGTGTAAGCAAAAGCTGCATAACTAGGAGACTCCTGGGTGGGGATAAATGTCCTGGACACGTTTCTATGAGATCAATCAGACCTAAAAACAAATTCTGGAGAAAACAGTGAACAAAGGAATTCAACTAAACTCTAAATAAATCTGGTCCTTTAGACAGGTGAAGTCCTTCAGCAAGTGTCTATCTCGTCACTTTCAGATGCCCTCCAATATGTGACACACTGTGGCTTCAGCCTTTCTGAATGGCCCAGTGGTTAGAATAAACCTTGCCCCCATGTCATAAAGCCCAGTCGACTCCTACTCAAAGTTAAAATCATATTCAAAGTCCAGTGAGGTCATGTCAGAGGGCAGGCCCAGTGTTTCTGCAGTTATCTTCATAATCTGAGGGTTCGCCTCACTGGACGCCTCAGCCTCCGGCTGCGACGTAGAGCCAGGATCTACCATGTCCAAGTTCTTTGGGTCTGAAGTTGCAGCATCAGTGTCACCTGAAGCTGACTCGGGTTCTGGTTCAGGCTGGTTCTGGTTCAGCTGCTGTCGGGTCTGGTATCTTGTTTGGGATCGGGTTTGCCGGGTTGGCCGAGGAGCAGGCGGGGTTTTCTTACCCCTAGTTTTAGGACCCGTTTTTGGTTTGGGTTCAGGTTCTGTGTCAGAATGAGCCTCTGGATGGAATTGGTTGCCCCTGTTTAATTCTGACTGTCGGGGCTCTATTTGACTTTCAGGACATGGTTTGAGCTGGGACTCCAGTCTGGAAGACTGACTCTCTGGGAAGATTTCGGGATCCAATTTGGCTGTCACGGACTGGTCTTCAGGTGCACTCTGAGCCTCACACTGAAGCGGAGGAGACAATCTTGGTTGAGGCATTTGCGTGCTTCTTTCATTAGGTAGAGCCAACTCAGATGCGGAGTCTTTGGCAGACTGCAGGGACCAGACAGACATGATTTGAATGCCTGAGTTTGTCAGGGTCAGTGGGTTTTGTGGGTGTTCATTTGGACTTCGTTGTGGAGATCTTTGGAGTTCATTTGGAAGTGGGAACTGAGTAGGACCTTGTGCCTTGGGCTGTGGTTCAGGCTGGAGTTCAAGGTGTTGCTGTGTCTGTGGTTTGGACTGTGGCTGAGACTCTGTTTGGGGCTCTGATTCAGGGTGTGGTTTGGACTGTGGTTGGGCTGTTAGGGCTTTTGGAACTAAAAATGGACTTTTACTGCCACTACTGCCTTCAGCTCTAGAATCTGATGCTGGTTTGCTGAACGAGGAGGGGCCCGTTTGGCTGATGCTGCTGTAGAAGATACCAAATAAATCTTGGGCTCTGGCTGCAGCCAGGTTACTCCTAAATTTGTCTGATTTCTGAGCTCCATCACACTTATTCATGAAAGGTGGAGGTTTGACAAACACCGTACGAGTCTGCTCACCCTCTGGGACACCAGGAGCTGCCACGTCAGACACAATCTTTATCATGGCTGGTTGTGCTGGAGTAGCTGTGGTAGCTGAAGAAGTTAAAGGTTTTGCCTGTACTGGGACCGGCTTTAAGTTGACTGGGACAGGTTTAGAAACTGTTGAACCAGGATTAAATTTAGAAGGTGTAGGAGTTGTGACACCTGCAGGGGCAGTCTTTGACTGGATTGGGGCAGGTTCAAACACTGGTGGAGCAGGGTTAACTTTAGAAGGTGTAGGTGTTGTGACACCTGCAGGGGCAGGATTTGGCTGGACTGGGGCAGGTTCAAAAACTGTAGGAGCAGGATTAAATTTAGAAAGTGTAGGAGTTGTGACACCTGCAGGGGCAGAATTTGGCTGGACTGGGGCAGGTTCAAAAACTGTAGGAGCAAGATTAAATTTAGAAAGTGTAGGAGTTGTGACACCGGCAGGGGCAGGATTTGGCTGGACTGAGGCTGGTTCAGAAACAGGCGGAGTAGATTTAACTTCAGATGGTACAGGCACCACGGGTGGAGGTCTAACCTGAAACAGGGGAGGGACTGCCTCAAATGGCCCAAGTTTATCAACGTATGGGACCGTTTTAGTCTGAAGCAGACCATTTCCGGAACTCAAGGGAGGAGGCGTGAGTACTGCGCCCTCTGTTGGAAGAGACTCTACTAAAGTAGGGTTTTGGGGTTTAATGGACAGAAAGGTATTCAGAGATGCAGGTCTGCCCATCAGGGTTGGCTTCCTCAGACCTAGAGCAGGTGTAGGGAGGTTGGGTCGGATCCGTCCCCGGTTGGACATCCAGGGAGCAGATACGCTTGGCTGGTTTCCCAGCTTCTCTGCGATCTCTTTGGCAACAGCTACTGACTTTGCAAAAGAGTCTTCCACCGAGGGTGACTTGTCCTTCGCAGCGGCTTCATCCTCCTTGATGAACTCTGCAGCAACTTTCTCCGCCTCCTTTGCCAGCATGTTCTCCTTCTTCTTCCAGATGAACTTTCCAAATGTGGTTGTTGCTGGTGTAGTTGGTTTACCAGCCTCCAGGCTCTGCTTGCGGAGCTTGGCCCTCATGGCTGGACTGGGGCCACAAAGAATTTTGGGCAGTTCGTAGGGTTTTGGTAGTGGTTCGGGCTTGCTGACTGCCAGCTTCTCTGGCTCAGACTTTTTAAAACCTTCCCTCTCAGGTTTAGGTTTGCATTCATCTCGCTCTTTCTCATTTTTGGATCTGGCATCTGAATATTTGCCACCTTTAAATTTGTCCCCATCATCTTTCGAACCATATTTTGGACGGTCATTAGCATCGGTGCGGTAATGGTACCGATATTCCTCATCCCTGCTGTATCTGTACCGGCTGTCCCTTTCGTCTTCCTCTCGGCTGTAATGGTACTTGTCTTCCTTCTTGCTGTAGTTGTACTTTTCATCATTATTTTTCTTGCTGTAATAAGGCCACTCCTTTTCAGGGCTCTTGGCACTCTTTAAATCCTCCTTTTTGCTTGGCTTCAGCTTATCCTCGTCTTCCTCCTTTTTCATTTTTGACTTGTCCTCCTTTGAAACATCCTCTTCTTTCTTTTTCTCCTTTTCCTTTTTCTCTTTTTTGTGTTTGGACTTTTCCTCTTTGCTGTCTTTCTCATCGTCGTCATGTTTACGTTTCTTTCCACTTGCCTCTAAGGCCAGTCCGGCCTGGCGGTCCAGGTTCCGCCTCTGCTCGTACAGTGGATTCTCATACATTTGTTTCTGGAGAGGAAGAGTCAAGAATATATATTGAATTCCACTTTGGTCATTTGACATATAAACGTGTAATCTTACAATCTACACATCAGAAATGATCAAACCCCAGAAATACACTGCTCAAATAATTCAAAGCAACACTTTTTAGAGCATGGGGAAAATTCCAGATGACAGGCAGTTAGTCTACAGCTGGCCATAGATGCCCCTCAGCCCAACAGCAGAACTGGTGTCTGTTCCTTTGTACAGGATGAGAACTGAGGAGCATTTTTAGGTGCTGCAATGAAATTTCAGCATAATGGACGAGCCTTTTCTTTTTGATTGTTGGCGTCTTTGAATTCAGTCGTCTGTAAAGATTCACAATTTTCTCTTCCATTAAACCATGTGGCTGTCCAGATTTCCAGGATGAGTGGGGGTGGGGGGTCTGACCTCTGAGATCCCATGTGTGAAGTGTTGCTTTATTTGAGCAGTCTATATCAAGAAAAGGAAAGGCAGACCTGACCACCTTTTAAGGTTTAGGTGGCGCAGATCTCTGTATGCTTGCCGATGCTTAACTCATTGAGTTCCAAACCTTATATTTCTCGTTGTGAGCGTGCGTGGTGACATGCTCTTCTGCACAGATGCCGTCGCCATAAAACTCTCTGCACAGCAGGCAGAAGAAACCTCTGACGGGTACCAGGAACTCTGAACCTGCAGCGCGACACACACGACATTTTCAACCCTCAAACGGAGGATAAATGAGCTACCAATCATGTTTACCTTATGGAAGTGTCCATTTCCAGTACCTGTCAAGAAAGGAGAAGGTTAAAGAGACGGGGTGCTGACTTTTTTGGAAAACAGATGGTAAAGAGTCGAGTGATTATTTCAGAGCAGTGAAAGATGAAAAATGCTGCAGCTCCTCAGCAATAACCGGGGGCCTGCAGGAGATGCAGTCAAGCTGTTTTTGGGGTGATGCCGACACACCTGCACCAAGAACTTAGCACACTTTACCAACTGTTGTTGCATTTTCAGCAGCTTTCAGAACCATGTGAGGCATGAAAAAGAAACGAATCAGCACTGGAGGTGCGGACAGGAGTCTCCCCTATGCTCCGATGCGAATCACTTCATTATCACTGTTTTCATTAAGAGACAGAAATGGCAGCAGAGATCCACACTGAGCTCCACCTGGAACCAAAATACGGCTAACAAAATTCAGTGGTTCAAAAAACAGACTGTGATAAGTCTGCAGGATCCTCTGATGGTGCAGCACAAGTACCTTTAGCGGGTTTCGTCAGCTTCTCGTCTGGTGGCTGGTTCTTGTTCATTTTGCTTGGAGTGGAAGCCCATGGTCGGTCATAGGGGTCCAGAGTCTGAGGAACGGAGAAGAACATGAAATGTAAAAGAGCAAAGACGAGGAGCCCGTCGAGGTATGAATATCAACTGAATATCAAAGAGAGAGAATTTCAGACAATGTGGGCGATGATGCTTTAAAGTGTAAAACATGAAAACAAACCTTTAGGTGCGTTTTGCTGTGCAAGTGTGTGAAAAAATCAAACATGGAACCACACGTAGCGTTACAGTTTTTGCACCAGTGGTTTCCAGCGTCATAGTATTCAAATGGCTCGGGGGGCGGGGCTGGAGCTGCAGTGGCGTCGGGCGGCGTGTGCAGGGACGCCTTTGAAGGCGACAGAGTCACGCAAATCTGCTAAAGAAGAACAAAGAAAGAAAAATGATGGAGAGTCAAGATGGTGGGCAGAAGAGCGACAGCCTGCATTCAGAGCAAAAACAGGAGCTCCTTTTAAAGGGTTTCTTACCTTGTGTGACTCCGCATTGAAGATGTCAACGCGTATCCCTCAGACGGTTTTTATAGCGGCAGTAACTTCTTACACAAAATTTCAACTTGAGCACAAACTTGCAGCAATCACGATGAAACTCAACAGTCTAAATTCAGTCTATAACCCAATGCTCAGCAGCGTTGTTTTCATGACCAGTCGCTCATTAACGCAAACTAAAATCTGGATCTGACTCGACCAGTATCCACGCCTTGGTAGCGTTACACCTTTCTGATGCTGACACCCAGCGTGTGACAGCCAAACCAGCCGAGCAGCAGCTGTAAACGTGAGCCACACACGTATGTGCTGCTTTAATACCTGAAGTTGGATGTGTCTGGACGAGGATGGGGTGCTCTTCAAACCAACATCGCTGCGTAAGTGCACTAAATGATGAGCGAGCAGTTACTGATCATCATCGATCTGTATAACCTGGCTCACGGGGCCTTCGCTGGTGTGGCTGTCACAGCTTCAACAACCAATCACTGATGAGGCAAGCTGCACTGTCATACACGCAAACGCTTCTGAAATGTACACTGTGATTGTCCTAGAAGCACGAAACATTCATCATCAGTCTGCAATGACTACGATTCAGTACAGCCTTCCCACTGTCGCCAAAGCGCTCGCTCATAGGCGGTCACATGACTGTTGGGTTTTCTCTGCATGTGTTATTGTAGGGTCTACCTTACACTATAAAGCGCTTTGACCTATCTCTAATAATCAGCTATGTACCACAGGCCTTCAAGCTGGCTGTAGTTAAACCTTTACTTAAAAAGCATCTCTAGACCCAGCAGTCTTAGCTAATTACAGGCCAATCTCCAACCTTCCTTTCATATCAAACATCCTTGAAAGAGTAGTTGTCAAACAGCTAACAGATCATCTGCAGAGGAATGGCTTATTTGAAGAGTTTCAGTCAGGTTTCAGAGCTCATCACAGCACAGAAACAGCTTTAGTGAAGGTTACAAATGATCTTCTTATGGCCTCTGACAGTGGACTCATCTCTGTGCTTGTCCTGCTAGACCTCAGTGCAGCGTTCGATACTGTCGACCATAATATCCTATTAGAGCGATTAGAACATGCTGTAGGTATTACAGGTACTGCACTGCAGTGGTTTGTATCATATCTATCTAATAGACTCCAATTTGTAAATGGTAAATGGCCTGTATTTATATAGCGCCTTTATGGTCCCTAAGGACCCCAAAGCGCTATACATATCCAGTCATTCACACACTGGTGATGGCAAGCTACATTGTAGCCACAGCCACCCTGGGGCGCACTGACAGAGGCGAGGCTGCCGAACACTGGCGCCACCGGGCCCTCTGACCACCACCAGTAGGAAACGGGTGAAGTGTCTTGCCCAAGGACACAACGACCGAGACTGTCCGAGCCGGGGCTCAAACCGGCAACCTTCCGATTACAAGGCGAACGCCCAACTCTTGAGCCACGATCGCCCCATGTAATGTGCATGTAAATGGAGAGTCCTCTTCACACACTAAGGTCAATTATGGTGTTCCACAGGGTTCAGTGCTAGGACCAATTCTGTTTACATTATACATGCTTCCCTTAGGCAGCATCATTAGAAGACATAGCATAAATTTTCACTGCTATGCAGATGACACGCAGCTCTATCTGTCCATGAAGCCAGGTAACACACACCAATTAGTTAAACTGCAGGAATGTCTTAAAGACATAAAGACCTGGATGGCCGCTAACTTTCTGCTTCTTCATTCAGATCAAACTGAGGTTATTGTACTCGGCCCTGAAAATCTTAGAAATATGGTATCTAAGCAGATTCTTACTCTGGATGGCATTACCTTGGCCTCCAGTAACACTGTGAGGAACCTTGAGTCATTTTTGACCAGGACATGTCCTTCAATGCACATATTAAACAAATATGTAAGACTGCTTTCTTCTATTTGCTAACATCTCTAAAATTAGAAATATCCTGTCTCAGAGTGACGCTGAAAAACTAGTTCATGCATTTATTACTTCCAGGCTGGACTACTGTAATTCATTATTATCAGGATGTCCTAAAAACTCCCTGAAAAGTCTTCAGTTAATCCAAAATGCTGCAGCAAGAGTCCTGACAGGGACTAGAAAGAGAACAGATTTCTCCTGTTTTGGCTTCCTTCATTGGCTTCCTGTTAAATCCAGAATTGAATTCAAAATCCTGCTCCTCACATACAAGGTCTTAAATAATCAGGCCCCATCTTATCTTAATGACCTTGTAGTACCATATCACCCTATTAGAGCACTTCGCTCTCGCTCTGCAGGCTTACTTGTTGTTCCTAGAGTATTTAAAAGTAGAATGGGAGGCAGAGCCTTCAGTTTTCAGGCCCCTCTTCTGTGGAACCAGCTTCCAGTTTGGATTCAGGAGACAGACACTATCTCTACTTTCAAGATTAGGCTTCAAACTTTCCTTTTGCTAAAGCATATAGTTAGGGCTGGACCAGGTGACCCTGAATCCTCCCTTAGTTATGCTGCAATAGGCGTAGGCTGCCGGGATTCCCATGATGCATTGAGTTTTCCTTTCCAGTCACCTTTCTCACTCACTATGTGTTAATAGACCTCTCTGCATCGAATCATATCTGTTATTAATCTCTGTCTCTCTTCCACAGCATGTCTTTGTCCTGTTTTCCTTCTCTCACCCCAACCGGTCGCAGCAGATGGCCCCCCCCTCCCTGAGCCTGGTTCTGCCGGAGGTTTCTTCCTGTTAAAGGGAGTTTTCCTTCCCACTGTCGCCAAAGTGCTTGCTCATAGGGGGTCATATGATTGTTGGGTTTTTCTCTGTATTTATTATTGTGCGATCTACTGTACAATATAAAGCGCCTTGAGGCGACTGTTGTTGTAATTTGGCGCTGTGTAAATAAAGCTGAATTGAATCAACTCAACGAGAGAAACTCCACCTCCAACTACTCCAGACTGGCGGAGCTTTGCCATGCACGGGTATAAATGTTGGCGGCCATAACAGTCCAATCTGACAACATGTGATGTCACAACAAACAGACAGAATGAGAGGAGAGCGCATTAAAGCCCGACACAAGCACACGTGAATCCTCCTAAGCTTTGCAGAGGTACATTAGCTTGCTAACCTTTATGGAAATAATATTTTATTTTCTAGAAATACTTTTTTGACTTCCTGTTTCTACGTTTCACAGCTTGCTGAGCTGAACTGGTACTCTAAACTACATCACTCGACCACAAAGATTGAAATATTTTCAAACCGTCTTATTGTTACTACAGCTGCATTAAAGCGCACTCTCACTCTGAGCGTAACGAAAACAAACAGCAGTAAAAGACATTAAAAGACATTTCTATGATGATGAATGGATTAAACTAATTTACATTAGACATTAGTGAGGTTTTAGCTCCACCCAGCGATTATACAAACCCTTCACATCCCCGATAAACTTCTTGTTTGTTAGCAAAGCTTTAAAAACATTTCATTTCTCTGAGCTATCTATTTCCAGTCTAACGCGACAAGATCGCAGAATCTTGTCATGAAACATTTAAACTTCTTATATTAGCATTTTTATATAAAACCATTAAACAGCTGATGTTCAATGAAACTAGTTTCACCGCTGACGTGATGATGAGGCAGAAAAAACTACAGGCGCAAAGTAAGATCTTCCAAAATAAAAGCATTGAATTCAAAATAACAGCTTTAGAGGACAGTGGTCTGCAGGTGAACCTCACTGAGTGAATAAAGGAACATGTTCTCAGTGCTTCTCGACACATCTCGTCTGAGTAAACTCTGATCAATATCTGACCCTAGCTATGCTTTCTAACTCCAATATCACTTCCTGTTACCTCCTCTGCAGGTAAGTATACCTTCATCGCAGGGCCGCTGGCCGCCGGCCGCCCTTCTGGGCTCCTTTCTGCCTCACGTTTCTTCTTCTGTGGTGGAGTCTGCTGCTCAGCCTTCTGGACCTCGGGCGGTTTGCTGATCCTGCGGGGTCGGTCCGACGGGTTCAGGCCAAGGATGAGTGCGACTTTCTCGATCTCGCTGCGTTTCTTCTCGGCAGCCTCGTGCTCCTTGCGGAGGTTGGAGATCTGGGCCATGACCTCCTCCTGCAGGTGGCTGATCTCCTGCAGCAGAGGGTCTTTGTGGCCATCCTTCTCCCGGCGCTTCTTCCTCAGCAGCTCGCCTGAAAAACATTGCAGGGCAAATGTCAAAGCGCCATCAGTGACATCCCATCGATCAGAAGGTGCCTCCTGCAGCTCCATGTTTTCATGTCACAGCTAAAACAACAAACACCAAATGAAACTTTCTACAGCGGCGGGTTTCTGAAATGATCTGCTGTACACAGCTGTGCATGTGTTGAATAAAAACAAATAAAAAGAAGACCCAGAGGCGATCCCTGAGGATCTCCAGTCTCATTTCAGCTAATAAAAGTGTCTGATTTTATACTTCATTAATAAACTTAAAACCAACACCAGCTTTATAGGACGTCCTACCACATCCTGGCTGGGACTGCTGGGTGGGCGGAGCATAAATCACCTGTAACACAGTAACACACCTTGCTGCTTCCTGAGCCTCTCCAGCTCCTTCATCAGATACTCCTTCTTCTTCATCCTGATCTCTCGCTCCTGCTTCAGCTTCTCTCTCTCCTCCAGAACCTGAACAAACCAACACAGTCACAGGTGTGAACATCCAATCAGCTGAATCAGCGAGTCAGAGGCTCCGCCCAAATCTACATCTTTCCTTCTTGGAATGATCCACATCTCAGTTTTTCAGGTGGAGCCAAAGGATGTGGAGGCATAAGCTTCCTTCTGACGTAAATGCAAAGATGTGGGAAGAAGCGATGGAGGCTGACCTTCTGTTTCTGGCTCTCGTTGTTCTGCTCCTCAGACACTCTCACAGCTTTGGCGCTCCCCTTCTCTGCGTGCTGGGTGGAGCTCTTCACCAAACCTGAGGATGGACAGACACATTTATTTACACTGACTGACCCACAGCTTCTCATCCTGCACTCGCTGCTCGATGAATCCAGTTTATTCTTCCAGCGCTCGCCAGTTCTGTACACTGGATTCAACGGTGGCCAACCATGTTTTACACTGATTATGGAGGCGGGTAAAAATAGTAACAACACATTTTAAAACTATCTGAATGTTTATGACTTAATGACGTGCAAATATTTGTGTAGTGAACATATCAGCCTTCTCAACCTATTAAATAACAGCTAATAAAAATGGCCAAGTACTCTGAAGCAAACAGACTGTACATAAAGCTGGAAGCAGCTTCTTAAAGCTGCATTTTTTTTTTTTAATGTCCAGTAGGGGGCGACTCCACTGGCCTGACTGTAGAGAAGCCTTTGAGAGGGACTGTCCTGCTCATGAAATTAGCTAGCTAACAGTCTCAGTCAGTGCTTTCAGGTCTGACTGTATAAAACATGAAGTTTATTTAAGTCCCGTTACAGTCACAGAGGAGCAGCAAGCAGGGGACAGTCATTGGATAATGAACATTTAATCACAACTCATTAGCCAATGAGGATGCAGAGTCTCTGTGACAAATCAGTAACTGTTATTGAACAGTTACTGATTTGTCAGCCCTGTCTGCTACATGCTGTTTTGAGGAAGCTGCAGAGGAGAAGTGAGAGGACAAACACTACAGCAACCTACACGCAAGGATCCGTGACAGGAAGAGGCGGGGCCACCTGGTTAGCAGTGAGGAAAACATCCCGCAATAAATCGTCACGCTCAGACTAAATGTGATAAGAGTTCTTTAAAAGGAGACTGACCTTTGACCCCTGGCTCAGGGGTGTAAGCCTGTTTGTAGGGCAGTGTGGGGGGGTACTCCTCAGCACCTGTAGGGGGAGGCATCCCCATGTTTGGGGGTGGATATGTGGGGGGCCACTGCTGGGGTACGAAGGGCAAGTAATTCCCATACTGAGTGTACACAGGCGGGGGGTAGCTGGGGTGCATCATGGCGGGGACCTGCGAGGGGGGGTAGGTGGGGATGGGTACACCTGGATGAGGGGGGTGGCCGCTTGGCTCTGGAGTCTGACAGGGCGGCGCTGCCGTGTTGCTCCACTCGCCTTTCTCCTCTTTAACGTCACGGTCTTGGTGGGATTTGAGCTGAGCTGAGCTCTTCCTGCGGTCATCCTCGTCGCTGCTCCAGCCCGCGCCAGTGGCACCGCCACCCCGTCCGTGGCTCCGACTCCGGCTGGTGCTGCTGGAGCTGCCACTGTGGCTTCGTGACCTACGGCCCCGCCGGCTGCCGTCAGAGCTGTCGGAGGAGTACCGTCTGCGCCGTGTGGGCGTCTTTGTAGGTGGTTTGTTCCCGTGGAGACGTTCTTTGGTCCTGGCAGCCATCTTGGTAATTTCGGCCACTCCAAGGTCCAGACCGATGGTTTTAAGCAGATCCTGGATCTTCTCGTACTCTTCTAGTGCCTGGCGCTCGCCCTCCTCCAGGGGCTCGGTCCCAGGCGGGTAAGCGGGGTTCGACACCTGGACCGTGATGTTCTGGTCGGGGCTGATGGTGGGCCGGCTCACATAACTGTCCGTGGAGTGAGGGGGCTGAAGGGTGCATCCGTGTGTCTGAGCAGAGACCAGTTTCTGCTGTGGGTAGTCTCCATACAGCACCTCCTCAGTTACATCTCCATACAAGTCTAGACTGTGGGGCAAGACTGGCTCCGGCGCCGGCGGTTTGGGATCCTCCGAATCGCCATACAGGAATCTCTCCTCATCGTCAATGTCGTCTAGCACCTTCTCCTGAGTCCTGGGCCCCGGCGTTGTCATCCCCAGCAGGCTGAGGATTTCTTTGATCTCAGCGTCGAGGCCAGCACGGCGAGCCATCTGTGGATCAGACCGCAGCTCCGCCAGCATGGACGCCACCATGCGAGGGTCAGCGCCTTTAACGGCGTGCAGGAGCTGATCGGCCAGTCGGGACATGGAGCCATCCTGAGTTTGAGGAGAGTCCGTGCTCTGTAACAGAAATACTATGATGGTCATTTTGAGGAACTCCGCCGTGGTCATCTCTGCTTTTTGGCGGACAGAAGCGTGTATCAAAACACCGACTTAAACACTGTCTGCAAACTTACCCTGACAGATGGCGAGTCCTCTGAGCTGCGTTTCTTCAGGATGGATTTTGTTGGTAATGTGAGCAGCTCCTCAAGTTCCTTCTTGCGTCGAGCCATTTCCAGCTCCTTAAACCCTTTATTCAAATCTGTCGCATCACCTCTGCTGTGGCTGCTTGAGCTCGAGCTGCTGCTCGCACTGCGACTGCGACTTCGGCTCCTCTGACGGCTCTTACTGCGAGCATAGCTTGTCCCTTTGCTGTAGCTCCGCCCTCGACTCCTTCCTCTGGATCGAGACCTAGATCTGGACCTAGATTTAGACCTGCTGCGGGGGCGACTCTTGCTGCGGCCCTGACTCTTGGCCCTGCTCCGGTCCGGACTGTGGCTCCTGTTGCGGCTCTGGCTCTTGGCCCTGCTCCTGGCCCGGCTCCGGTCCGGACTGCGGCTTCGCCCCCGGCTCTTGGCCCGGTTCCGTTTTGGACTGCGGCTCTGGCTACGGGGGCGGCTCTTGCTCCTTCCAAGACTCCTGGCCCGACTCCGGTCGGGACTGCGGCTGCGAGGTCTGCTCCGACCCCGGCTTTGCTCGTACTCCCGTCTGTATGGAGACAAAAACATAAAGTAGCTAAACCTCACTGGTTGTGCAGATAACACATTTTTTAACATTCACTGACACATAATTGTCAGAAACCTCGAAGCACAGGCCAAGGGGGCGGTGTGGCAGCAATTTTTCACACCAGCCTATTAATCAACCAAAGACCAAGACAGACTTTTAATTCATTTGAAAGCCTGATGCTGTTATCATCTATCGTCCACCTGGGCCTTACACAGAGTTTCTCTCTGATTTCTCAGACTTTTATCTGATTTAGTGCTCAGCTCAGATAAAATAATTATTGTGGGTGATTTTAACATCCATGTAGATGCTAAAAATGACAGCCTCAACATGGCATTTAATCTGTTATTAGACTCAATTGGCTTCTCTCAAAATGTAAAAGAACCCACCCACCACTTTAATCACACTCTAGATCTTGTTTTAACATATGGCATAGAAACTGAACATTTAACAGTGTTTCCTGAAAACCCTCTGCTGTCTGATCATTTCCTGATAACATTTACAATAATTGATTACACAGCAGTGGAGAGTAGACTTTATCACAGTAGATGTCTTTCTGAAAGTGCTGTAACTAAGTTTAAGAATATAATCCACCCACTGTTATCATCTTCAATGCCCTGTACCAACATAGAGCAGAGCAGCTATCTGAATGCTACTCCAACAGAGGTTGATTATCTTGTTAATAATTTTACGCCTTCATTTTACCCATCAGAGAAAAAATTACCCATAATCATCTCACAGATGTAATATTATCTACAGCTAGTTTCAGTACCACTGATATTCATTTAGACTCTTTTTCTCCAATTGATCTTTCTGAGTTAACTTCAATAATTACTTCCTCCAAACCATCAACGTGTCTTTTAGACCCCATTCCTACAAAACTGCTCAAAGAAGTCCTGCCATTAATTAATGCTTCAATCTTAAATATGATCAACCTATCTCTAATAATCAGCTATGTACCACAGGCCTTCAAGCTGGCTGTAGTTAAACCTTTACTTAAAAAGCATCTCTAGACCCAGCTGTCTTAGCTAATTATAGGCCAATCTCCAACCTTCCTTTCATATCAAACATCCTTGAAAGAGTAGTTGTCAAACAGCTAACAGATCATCTGCAGAGGAATGGCTTATTTGAAGCGTTTCAGTCAGGTTTCAGAGCTCATCACAGCACAGAAACAGCTTTAGTGAAGGTTACAAATGATCTTCTTATGGCCTCTGACAGTGGACTCATCTCTGTGCTTGTCCTGCTAGACCTCAGTGCTGCGTTTGATACTGTTGACCATAATATCCTATTAGAGCGATTAGAACATGCTGTAGGTATTACAGGTACTGCACTGCAATGGTTTGTATCATATCTATCTAATAGACTCCAATTTGTGCATGTAAATGGAGAGTCCTCTTCACACACTAAGGTCAATTATGGAGTTCCACAGGGTTCAGTGCTAGGACCAATTCTATTTACATTATACATGCTTCCCTTAGGCAGCATCATTAGAAGACATAGCATAAATTTTCACTGCTATGCAGATGACACGCAGCTCTATCTGTCCATGAAGCCAGGTATCACAGACCAATTAGTTAAACTGCAGGAATGTCTTAAAGACATAAAGACCTGGATGGCCGCTAACTTTCTGCTTCTTCATTCAGATCAAACTGAGGTTATTGTACTCGGCCCTGAAGATCTTAGAAATATGGTATCTAAGCAGATTCTTACTCTGGATGGCATTACCTTGGCCTCCAGTAACACTGTGAGGAACCTTGGAGTCATTTTTGACCAGGACATGTCCTTCAACGTACATATTAAACAAATATGTAAGACTGCTTTCTTCCATTTGTGCAACATCTCTAAAGTTAGAAATATCCTGTCTCAGAGTGACGCTGAAAAACTAGTTCATGCATTTATTACTTCCAGGCTGGACTACTGTAATTCATTATTATCAGGATGTCCTAAAAACTCCCTGAAAAGTCTTCAGCTGATCCAAAATGCTGCAGCAAGAGTCCTGACAGGGACTAGAAAGAGAGAGCAGATTTCTCCTGTTGGCTTCCCTTCATTGGCTTCCTGTTAAATCCAGAATTCAAAATCCTGCTCCTCACATACAAGGTCTTAAATAATCAGGCCCCATCTTATCTTAATGACCTTGTAGTACCATATCACCCTATTAGAGCACTTCGCTCTCACACTGCAGGCTTACTTGTTGTTCTCAGAGTATTTAAAAGTACTAGTATCAGATTACTTAGATGAGACGTTTCGCTGTGAACATCTTTTAATGGTGAAATCATTTCCTTTTCATTAGTAACACAAAAGGACCACATCTGCTCTTTCTTTATCCAACTGTAATGCCTTCAACCATCACAATAAATGCAAAATCTACCTAATGATCACCTTTCGAGATGGCACAAGGAGGCGGAGCCAGAAGGTCCATTCAGCTCGTTGCCAACGGTGATGACGAGGTTGTGGTCCAGGGGAATCGGGCCACGTGGAGACAGAGACCTCTGTAAGAGAAACTCAAAAATTCAGTTTGATCAAATGGACCAATACGGCAATGCCATGATGATCCATTTGGCAAAATAAATCCATTTGGTATCCTAGTTGGTCTTCAGACAACAATTCTGACGGCTAAAGAACCAAATGGGACAGACAAAAAAAAAAAAAAAAAAAAAAAAAAAGAGAAACTCAAAAATTCAGCACTAAATCTCTCAGAGTAGAATACAGAGAGGACAGTCCAGCGCCTGTGGCACGTAATGGGAAAAACGAACCTTCTCACCATCAGCGTCTGTGACCTGATGGAGATGTTTTATGGCAGCTTCGTGTTTTGTTTGGGGTTTTTTCAGGTTTCTGAGATTCTGATTACTCTACAGTTTCTAACCTGAGCGTTCCTGAGCTTACAGTACCAAGTGTGGTGGGAGCAGAGCTGGATTCAGCCAAAGTCCTTCTTGAAGTATCTCCAGGCACTTATTCTGAAGAACTATAATCAACTAGAACTTTATAGGTCACTGGGACATAAACTTCATGGCTGAAGCAGCACTTAAACCAAAGTAAGATTTTACAAAGCTCTTTGTCTTGCAAGTTAAACGTCTACCAACGTCATTATTACCAAGAAACATCCTAATCAGAGTCTTGCTGTTCAGCATACGTGCTCCAGATGCCCTTTCTTCTGCTCACCTTCAAGGCCCTTCATAACCTTGCTCCTCCTGACCTCTCTGACCTGTTAAGCACTACCTCTTCTGATCTTCTTCTTCTATCGAGCTTGCTGTATCTTCTTTCCGCCTTAGCACCATGGGAAGCAGAGCTTTCAGCTGCTCTGCTCCCAGGCTGTGGAGCGCTCTACTCCCACATAGAAGACACACTGGTTCTCTCCCCCAGATTAAATCTCAACTCAAAACTCATCCGTTCAAATCTGCATATTCACTGTGAACCTATTGTTTATATTCTTATTCTACGTTTTGTCATTGTTCTACTGTCTTATTCTATTGTTAAGTGTCCTTGGGTGTCTTAAAAAGCGCTTTTAAATAAAATGTATTATTATTTTCTGAGGTTGCTCCTGGAGGATCCCGAGGTGTTCCCAGGCCAGCTGAGCTGCTGAGTCTCCGATGTTCGTGGTCCAAGCTCTCTCCACGGGGTTTTCAGCCCCTCCTGCCCTCTCTCTGGGAACATTACGCTACAAACAAAGTGCTAGCCGTGGAATCTTCCTCCACAGAGCATCATTACTGCTCCACACTAATGTGAAACCCACCATCACTGCCGTTAGCTGTATGTGTTTTTATGATGAGGCTGAGGAGGTCAAGTTAAACGTTCAGGGCTCGCAAAATCGCTAGCCCGACGTCCCGGGGCTAGCGATTTTTCCAGTCGGGCTACCAAAATCTATCTCAGCCCTGCCCGTCGGGCTATCATAGGAAGGGAAAATATATGTCAATGCTTTTGCATTTTCTTTCGCAAATGTAGCTGAGTAATTATGTTATTGGCATCGATGAGCCACTGCCAATATGTGACACATTGAAATCGTGTTTGAATTTGTGCTTGTTTTTTGCTTTCACTTTGCGATTGCGCGAACGGTGTGTAGAGAGCGGCAGCACTGATTGGTGAGTGACGATTAATTGCGCACCAATTCCTGTGACATCGTCTTATCACTCATTAGCTTACTATTCAAACGTGACAAGTGAAATCTCCCACAGCAAGCTTAAACATGTGAGAGGTTGATTGCGCAGAGAATCGCTGACCGTTATGTGAGTACGTGTGTAAAAGCAGCAGGATTTACGCCGGTATTTTAGTTCTGCTGAGCTAGGGCTGTGCGATATGACCAAAATCTCATATCCCGATATTAAGACATCTATCGTCCGATAACGATATAAATCACAAAAATGTAACATTTTCTGTAAATTCTGTGAATGTCGGGCAGCTCGATTTGCGTGAAGTGTTTCCAGCTGGTCGTCGCGTACCTGGAGTCGAGTGTTTTAACTGATGCATGAAACGATACATTTTTAGACATAGGTTGTAACGGCCGCCGTTTTCTTTGTGAGTATTTATTACACAGCGTGCTGCGGGGAAAAGCCTGTTCTAACGTTTGAGTCTAAGGTTTATTTTTAGCACCTGACGGCTCTTTTTGCTTCTCATCCGTAAATACTCTGCATCTTTCACGTGATTCAGTTTATTTTGAAAAGTCTCAACAGGATCTTGAGCTTTATTGTGAAAGGTTTATGTGGAAAATAAACAAGCGGACACGAGGTGGTTTTACCGTCGTTGTTGCTAACGACAACGCATAAAAACAAGCGCTTGTCCTTCTGTAGTGTGGTTATATTAAATATAAGAGAAAGAGAGAACTTTAGGAAATTAATATAGCCACTACAGTGACCATCAAAACGATGAAAAAAATATTGCCCTAAACAGTTTATTTTGCGACACCACGAAACAAACGATAGCGTAAAATGAAACGATAGACGTTTTTATATCGTCATCCGATATATATCGTTATATCGAACAGCCCTATGCTGAGCCAAATAAGACAGGTCAGGGTGAAGAAGGGGCAGCCAAAGAAAAGCCGACCACAAAACGGAAAAGTTATGACAAATCAGACTATGAGGCAAAAAGAAAGCTCAGCTTTTTTGGTTTCATGGACAAAAGAATTTCTGTGGCTGGAATATGACGAGCTAAATAACATCATGTTCTGCCGGGTGTGTTGTGAGTTTCATTTCATTTGAGTCCACAAGCGCCTTTGTAACTGGGACCAGTAAGTTTAAGAAAGACCCCATCAGAACCCATGAGAAATGCAAGAAATGCATTATTGCCCAGTCTGCAGTATCTGTCCCAGAACAAACAGCAATTGCAAAAACATACTAAAAATAAACCAAGCACAACAAGAAGTCCTGAAAAAGCTGTTTAGAACAGCGTGCTATGTTGCAAAGAGTGAACTACCATTGTCAAAATTTAGCAGTCTTTGCAAACTTCAAAAAGCAAATGGCCTCGATCTTGGTTCCACTTACCTCTTACCCTTGACTTCAGTGGAAATTTAAGATTCAGGATCTGACACAGACTGATTCATGTTCTACACAGTTCTGACAAGTTCATAGAAATTTCTGTTCAATTAGAACCAAATATTTGAGTTGATGATTGTAATTTTTATACAGTTGTTGTGATTTGTATTTTAACAACTTTCTGATTAATTTTTGTTTCCGTTACAATATTATACTTTAATGTATAATATTGTAAAGGAAACAAAACATTAAAAAATTGCTCTCTTTTTTATTCGGGCTACTTAAGTTTATTTTGGGCTACCAAAAACTGAAGAGTGCCTGCCCGAAGGACTACCAGAGACTTTGAAATTTTGCGAGCCCTGACGTTTCAAGGCTCGCTGTGTTGAAACGAGTCGTCGGGCAGACACGTTAAACAATAAAACTAAATAATAAACGCGGTACATAAACTGAAAGCTAAGCTCGCGATAAATTGGTCGGTTTTTTTAAAGGAGTCTGGTCTGAAGCTGATTCCAAACACACTGTGTATAAATGAGAAACAGACATTTTTCCTCTCAGCCGTATCCGTCCCCGCAGACCACCCACACCGGTGTGTGTCCAGTAACCTGCCGGCTGTCCGATGTGTTCGGCCCGTTCGGACCCCGGCTCTCTCACCTCTCTCGGCGGACCTCCGGTCCATAACTCCCCGCCGCGATTGCTGTCTGAGCCCGGGGAAGGGTACCTCCTGCGCGGCGGCGAGCGGCGGTAGAGATCCGGGGGTCCATGGTCATGGTAGCCGGAGTGGTACGGAGGTCTGGGCCGGCTCCGGTCGTCCCTGTAGCCCGGGGCCGGGTAGGGCCTCGGCGGAGGCGGACCCCGGCCTTCAAAGGGAGGCGGGTAGCCCCCTCTCGGAGGAGGCCGACCGCGGTACATCTCCTTCCGCGGAGGGCCTGCGGCTCCCCGCGGGCACGCTGCGTAGGTCACTGAACGAGGACGACCGAAGTGCGGATATCCGCGGATAGATTGCAGCTTCTTTTCTGCGGATATTCGAATAAAAACGGAACTCAGAGGTTTAGCTACCTGCAGCACACCAGCCTCCCGCTGCTTCTTCCTCTACTGCTGCTGCTCACCGACATAAACAGCGCTCAGCGAGCTGCTGCCATCCGCAGGCAGAAACCTGTACTGCACATTCACAGCAGCGCTCTCCTCGGCATCAGTTCTTCAACTCATCTTCCTCTGGGCCTTATCCTCACAGTTTTCGTCACAACAGCAGTACAATACAATATAATATATCATATCATATCCATCCATGTATTCTTTTGTGCTTATCCATCTCAGGGTTTGGGAGGATGGAGAGGGTAAACCCTGCCTGGAGAGCTTGCCAGTCTAACAGAGATAGACAGACAACCATTCACACTCAGAGTCACACCTACAGGTAATTTAGAATCGTCGATTGACCTGACGCCATTAACTGCATGTGTTTGTGAAGTGAAAAGCATATTTAAACTGTCCTGAATGAGCTCTGCAAATGTCACGGGGTGGAAATGGACAAGTTACTTAGGGTTTTTATTGTGCATGTTTTGCTGTGTTTTACTTCCTTTTAATATTTTAATATTGTACAGTGTTTTATTTTTATGAGTTTTATTGCACGTTTTTATGGTATTTATTGGTGACTTGTCCGGAAAGACTCCGCCCCTCCCCGATTATGAACCTGCTACACCTGCGAGGTCCCATAGGCCAATAAGAGGGCCTACCAGACTACTGCGAGGAGGCTCGGGGAGGCTTGAGAGACAGGTGCAAGAATGGCAGACTAGAAGTGGCAGGTGACGGCCGGAGTTGGCGTCAGTGCGAGTCTGGTGAAGCTTGGCGTCAAGCGGGCAGGAGGATACAGCGCCAGCAAGCAGGGATGCGGAGCGAGCGGTCCGACTGCTGCAGCAACAGGAGGCCAGATGAGCTCTGCCCACCCGGGGTAAGTCTTTTGACTTGTCCCCTTTAATGAATGATAGCCGCCTAAAAGAGTAGTGACTGCCGCTGCCTTTCTTTCTTTAGCGCACCGGGGCGGAGAAGAAGGCGAGGACGCCGTCGGGTTTCCCTTCTGCACCGCTTCACTGGATTTTTAATTCTTAGTGACTTTTATACCGTGGCGGTTGCCACTGGACTTTTAATGTTGTGTTTTATTGATTTTTTTTTTGATTTTTTTTTTTATTTTTATTGTGTTGTCCCCTGGCCAGGGCTGTTTTAATTCATTTTATATTTTTAACTGTTTAAATATAATAAATTATATTTTAGCCTTACAGTTTTTAAATTTGTGTGCATTCCCTTGGCTGCTCCACTGCTCTGTCCGTTTTGAGGAAGGTTTCCCTCCTTTAATAGCACTGTGCAAAAAAATCACCTTCCCTCCGGTACACAAACACCCCTCAGGCATGAAGCCGTTCACTTTCATCAACAACTGGATTCCCTGAATTATGATGCATGTTCCTTTACATCTGTCGTGCACTCTAGAAGTTTCCTGGACATGTAAATTCTTATACATCAGCCATTTTGACAGAAACCGATTGGTATGCAAACTGATAGATAAAAGCCAGTGGTGTTTTTTTTTTTTTTTTTTTTTTTTTATTACAATGATAAATGAGGAATTTCAGGCAGATTTGGAGCTCAGTAGCAAACCTGTGTGATGGTTATAGAGCCTGCAGTGAGACAGCATTAATGAATCAGTGAGCAGAGTATATTCATTAATGAATTTCAGGGCTTCTTTGTATCAATGCATCTTTAAAAAAGAGTCAATAGGATAAAAATGCTTCACTGATCCTTTGAGTAAAAGCAACAATAGTAAAAGTGTGAACAGATTCCAGCTGATGCAGTGAAACCACAGAAAACTGATCATGTTTCATTAAAAACTTTGCATCCAGTTTCCTCTCAGAGCAGAAGAAACGAAAAAAAGAATCTCCTGTTTAAAACATTTAAAACACTTTTACTTTAACAGGTAAAGGAGCGTTTATAGAACTTCACCAACAGATCAGCTCATTCACAAATGTACTCCACGTTACAACAGAAACACGATAATCCAACTTTTGTTAACACACAGCAGGACACCGTCAGTCGTAGATGGGCCTTGTTATGGAAATTTTAACAATAACCTGCAACACACCCAGTGAGCTTGATTTGAAGTGGGTTTAATAAACACATTGCAATGTGGAGAGAGCATCCCAGTGAAACACCAGGACCATCTCTGCCTTGTGGCCACCGCCCTCACATCTTATATACAGAGACAGACAAAGAACATTGCACAAACTAACATGTTGGCCCCTCTCACGGGGGGCTATACCTCCTCCCGCACAGAGAGAATTATGACCTTGTTTTCTGCTTAGCCTTCACCTGAGGATTTACATCCCTGATAAGCAGAAGAAGTCTCACTATCTGTTTAATGTCTCCCATTACAACGGCCTCACTGTGTTAACTTTCCACATGCATGTAAAGTAGTGGCAGGAGTGCTCTTACTATGGTAAAGTGAGAAAGTGATATTACTATAACTAATGTGATATAATTAAATATGTGATTAATATATGAAAAAAGAAATCTGCCACCACAGCCTCCCCAGAGCCCGACCTCAGCATCATCCTGACAGAGAACACAACGAAAGGCTGAAACATCCAAAGAAGAGCTTCCTCCAAGAAATGTCCTCATATGGACCAAAGTAAATATGGACTTCAGTGCTTGCATTAAAGCCAGCAGCTATTCCCCCTCCCTCCAGGATGAGGACTCTGCTGTCTCGCAGGCCACACCCAAGGCAGTGCGCCCACCAGAGACAGATGAGTATGGAAGAAATATAGTATCATCAGAATCCAACTATTTTTAGACATTGAATTTATAACACTGAATTTTTATCCTCCAAATTTCCCTGCAAAAATATTCACCTGCAAAAATTCACCTGAAAAAAATTCACCATCAAATATTCACCTGCAAAAAATTCACCTGAAAAAAATTCACCATCAAATATTCACCTGCAAAAATTCACCTGCAAAATTCGCCTGCAAAATTCAACTGCAAAAGTGTTGAACTTAAATGACCCAAGCCAGAGCAATCAGCACTAGATCGAGTCGAGCGGCTCTCAGCCAATTAAATTACGCTGTTTGATCACATGACACCGTTAGCCAGCAGTGTGTCTCCTGAAAAGAGAGCTGTTTAGAGGTGAGGGATTAAGGCTGTATCCCAATTCAGGGTCTGCAGCCTTAAAGTACGCAGCCTCAACGGTCTTCAAGGGCCGCGTACTCAAAGACCGCTAAGGCCGGAAGTGCGAGGCTCGTGAAAAGGGACGGTCTAGCCTCCGTCGCGCTTCCCAGGTTGCCTAGCAACCATAACACCAACCGCTGGAAACGTTTCATACAGCTTTGTTTGACAGAAATGAAGGAGAACATATTTTGTTCGTGTGTTTGTTTCTACACCAGCTTTGTGTGATTTCATAAGTATCTGAGGCTGAGACCACAGGACTGTAAAATATGATTGTTGGCCTTCATATCTGTACTGAACAGTCATTTAAGATTAGCTAGTAAACAACAATTAGCCAATGTTGTTCATGAGACTAAAGTCAGTGTAAATATGATATGGCCAATATTATAGTTATTATATTAATCATTATAAGTTATTACAGCAGTGAGTTTGAACTCTCAAATCAAATAACTTCTATTGTCACATCACATGTGCAGGTACAGCACATGTGAGTGAAATTCATGTGAGTGAACTCTGTGTCAAATACTGAGCTTCAGTAAAGATTCAAGTTGCAGTTATTTATAAGTCCTATCACCTTAAATCTTCACTCAAAGACAAATATCTTTGACAGTGCATATATAGGTGTATTATATATAAGAGACAAATGTTGTTCATTTAATATGTTGGCATTACTAAATTTGGCTCAATGCTTACATATATGTGTAAAAAGAAAATGTACGAGCTGTGAAAACTGTTTCTAATAAACAAAGAGTAGACTGATATATTAAATATTCCTTTATTGGGTGAGAAAATCAGACCATGTCATAACTGCTTTAAGTCACACAGAATAGATATCAGAGCCTTAAACAGGCCGACTTCTGCTAAATGGGTCAAACTGGGCAGAAAGTATACAAACACATGACATCCTTATAGAATATGATGTAACACTATAGATCAACTTAGCTCAGAATATATAAAGCATACAAACAATTACAACAATATGATGCAACAAACACAGCAGTGCTACTAATCCAAAATACTCAAAGCTTCATAGAACTGAAACAAACATTTATCTTTAGCTCCGTTCTGCTGCTGATACATACTTTAGGTTTCTGAATATTAAACTTGTTGCTGCCTTTCATAGTGTGTAACTTGAAGGCCCTGAGTACTTTCTCCCACACTGAAAACACTGGGATGATAACATTATTTGAACATTACCTAATAAGACTGATTCAGGACAGACAATTAGTTATGTTAAACTTTCCTAGCAGTCCTTCACAAACAGGGAACAGTCTGTCTATTCTCTCCATCTGTCAGCTGCTGCTGGCTCTTCCTCCTCCTCTTCCTCACACACTGCTGAGTTCGTCCTGGTGGATCATCAGGGTGCAAAGCCTCACAGATGATGTGCAGCAGTGGGTCCCTCAGTCTGTCCTCACTCTGGACACTTGCAGTTGTCACACATGGAAATCAAATGTGTGATAAGCTGCAGGATTCAAACACAAGTGTAACTTGTAAATACATGTTCATACTTTTATTCCACAATCAGAGAGAAAGAAACAGAGAGAGAGTGCAGGACAGACAGACAGGTGACAGTCTCAGGTGTATACACTGCTACAAAACAGCACAAGAGAAGGAGGATTTAGTGTTTGTGTTATTACGAGTGCTAAACAAGAAGAGTTCCCAGATGGTCCAGTGGACACATGTGTGACTCCTGTGATTAAAGCATCTTTCTTTCAGCTTAACGAGTGAACCGTCAGCTCGTTCAAACACACGTTAAAGTCCGTTTGGCTCCACACCACCGAACAGAGGCAGCAATATAACATAGCTAACATTAACAGTGCAGTGAATCCTGCTTGTGCCGTCATATTCAGGACTGCAAACCGAGCAGCATCACTGACTTTCAGCTTGTTGTGTTTGTGGATTTATGACTGACTTTAATTATCCATAAAATCATCACATTCTCTGTAAGAGAATCAATGAGTACTAAAAATGTGCACCTTTACCTGTGTGTTTTCTGGAACAGGAACAGCTCCCACAGCTGGTTGGGACTCGTGTTGTTTTCTGTTCGCAGTGGATGGTTGTCCCATCCACTGCAAAATGTATTAAAATCATCCTCCAGTCGAGGAAGAAAGATGTAATGGCAGCAAAAGAGGTGTGCAGCATTTGAAATGTCAAGAAGGCCTTCTTCCTCAAGGTTGTGAAGAACATCGTAGTAAATGCATGCAACGGCCACCCAGAGGCCTCTCCACAGTCGCTCTATTCTGAAATAATATATAAAAAATATTTAAATTAGGTATGGCCTTTCTTTGGTGTGTATGAGAAATTCCCTGCTTGTTTCTAACCCTACATGAAATGTGTGCATGACAACAGTAATAATATATTATCAGGGCATGTAGGAAGGACCCAGGCATATCACTTAAAAGGTGCCAAAAGGGTTGTAATGATCAGTGGCAATACATGAGATGACAACCAGACCATTAACACAGAATGAACATTCAGGAAGGAAGTAACAGACTGGAAAAGGTGTGTGAATAACTAAAAATAGGACAGAGTCCTGAAGGCTCTTTTGGGGTTTGTAGGACCTGTCCAATATTTTCTTCCTTGAGGGGTAAATAATGGAAATTGAAAGAAACAACAACAACAACAACACCTGACACATATGAGACAATATATCCTGCTGGATGGATAGGGCACTGTTCTCTAAAGACATTTTACTATAAAACTTTTTTCATAAAGCTATACCCTTTAAATGTTTATGTATTTTTAAATAATGGAAATAAAGCTGCAACACCTTCCATCTTATGTCAGAAACATTGGAGGTTGACAGTATTTTATGAGAACAAACCTTTGATTGTGCTCACTCATTCCTGAAATAAAACTGCCTCTTCCTGTGCCATGAACAGTAAACATCAGCCGTGCAACCTCCACATTTTCCCCATCCGTGGTTGCCACGAACCCTGAAAACAAAGAAAAGTACCCCAAAACATTGAAGCTTTAAACAAACTTAGATCTGACAATAAAGAACAACATATGCCTTAATCAAAGTGTTTAAAAAAATGTAAAAGAATCCTTAAAATCTTTGATTGCTACTGCTCTAGAAGGCATAAAAAAAAAAAAGTCTCATGAATGCACTTTCCAGCATGTGTCAGTATGAAGTTTAACACAGCTGTTAAAACATTTTTCAGGATTTAACAGGATAGTAACAATTATTTAGATTTATTGAATTTGTAGGAAATTACACAAGTGCCATCTTGTATCATTATGATCTGTGTAAAGAGACAATTTTAAGAATATATTTGCAAAAATACGTTAAAGTTGGAAGTAACTGGCCAATGTTCCACTCTTGAAGATCAGCTGTGCCCATTTGTTGCACATTGTGGGAATGGAGAAGTTGAGGCCCTTGCAGGCTACCCACAATTTTCCCCAAACTGAGCGACCCAGCTAATTCAACACCTTTACCAAGCAGTGCTGTTATGTAATTGGATACAAGGGGTGAGATAGTAATATTTTCCCTCCTTGGTTGTAGCTCCCTGACATTACAAGGGTAATCATTTTATGATGTCGGGTTCAGTGTTACACCAGGATTTCAAATACAATATCATCATCAATAAGAATTAGTATTATTATTTCAGAATTGTAGGTAACCACTTTTAAATGCCATAGACTACTTATTTGTTTAATTTGATGTATTCTCTCTAGGAGAATGCAGAGGGAATATCCTGTTTAACTTATGCTATCTGTTTAAGTTTAGATAGTATTTGTAAAGATATTGACCATATCCTTTTCTGAAAGTGTGGATATAATGGAAGGGGTAAGGTACTGGCATGCCACAACTTTATAGTTGTTAAATTCTGGGTACAAGTATACATGCCCATCTTGTACATGTTTTTAATATTATTATTATCATCATCATCATCATCACCACCATCCTACCCAATTACATGTTTCTTTTAATCAGGTTATGCTGTTTTAATGACTTTACAGTATAATTTACACTGTATTCCTTCAATTTTCCCTAATTGTATGTTATATTAATCCTATATTTCCGTTTTAATATTTCTAATGTTTGCCTTGTTTTCTTCACTGCCTGGTCTGCTTCTGTCTCGCCTGTATGGATGCATTTACACCTAAATTTCCCCAACAAAGGATGTTTTAATTCACCACTATTTCAGTGAAACACGAGTCACCCATCTTCCTGATACCGGTCTCGAGTTATTGGTCACCAAAGCACACACCAACTTCATACTGACGGACATATCACTGCCCTATTCCCGCCTTGTCTGACCGTGTTTTGTGGCTTTGGTTCACTTCACCTCACTCTTCCCCATTCTTGTCATTAAATCAAGCCGTTCTGCAACCATGGCAGCCATTCACTCTATGGCTTTATTCATGGTGTATTTTACCCTTCACCAAATGCCGTTCTCGTTTCCCACATTATATTTGCAGTGTTCGTCTATCTATCAATATCTGCGGAGTATGGTTTTGTACCGAGTATCCTATTTTGTAGAGCACAGCATGTAAAGGTTAGCTCGGTTAGCAGGATGCTAGCATGTAGCGCTTAGTGAGACACGCCTCAGACGAGTTGAGCAAAGACCCCGTCTGTGTACTTTATACGTGACCAACGGATTTAAATAAAATTAACGTTTCAAAAGACAAACTTGAAGATAAAACACAATATACTTACCGGAGAACCGCCAGGGTTTGCCGCTGCCATCTTGCCACTCCTAAATTCAAAACTGCCTCTGCAGACAGGCAGGGGAGGCGCGGAAATGTTCGTTGAGTTAGTCAAATGTTTTCCTCAGTTCGAGTAGATGATAAAATAAAAGAAAAATGAATGGGATTTTAAGTAGGACTAGGCGTTCTGTAATGATCTCTATTTAGGAGAAAACTTAATCACTCACCTCTAATCAGCTCTCTTTTCAGGAGACACACTGCTGGCTAACGGTGTCATGTGATCAAACAGCGTAATTTAATTGGCTGAGAGCCGCTCGACTCGATCTAGTGCTGATTGCTCTGGCTTGGGTCATTTAAGTTCAACACTTTTGCAGTTGAATTTTGCAGGCGAATTTTGCAGGTGAATTTTTGCAGGTGAATATTTGATGGTGAATTTTTGCAGGTGAATTTTTGCAGGTGAATATTTGATGGTGAATTTTTTCAGGTGAATTTTGCAGGTGAATTTTGCAGGTGAATTTTTGCAGGTGAATTTTTGCAGGTGAATTTTTGCAGGTGAATTTTGCAGGTGAATTTTTCAGGTGAATTTTTGCAGGTGAATTTTGCAGGTGAATATTTTGCAGGAAATTTGGAGGATAAAAATTCAGTGTTATAAATTCAATGTCTAAAAATAGTTGGATTCTGATGATACTATATTTCTTCCATAGATGAGAGCTACTGCAGGCACATCAGGAGGAAATGAGATCAGAGCCTCGGACTTTACTAAATTGTCAGGTCGGATTTATTTAACCCTTTCACCATAGTGGTTACTACAGTGGACAGATATTCAAAGGCTGTTTTCTTGTATTTGTGTCTGTGTTGATGGCATACTTGCACATAAACCACTACATTGGACACTGATGTGTCACTCCATACCCTGTCACCCACTGGTCAGCCAGTGGACATGTGTAAGTGGACATGTAAAAAAAACTCTTTGAGAAGCACGTTTGGACTTCCGGTAAGCTGCCACATGGAGTAGTCACGTCGTCGCTCAGCTCCGCTCAATTCCTTTTTCAAACTTTACTTTCCTAACCTTTTTTAAACCACCAGCTATGGCACATACCCATATCTAACTACAGCGCACTCTTATGGCTTCAAAATTGACTTCGAAGAATAAGGCAGGTAAAAAAGATGACCCATCTCGTGACCTGACGGTGGACGCCATTGCTGGGCTGTTAACCCAACACAAAGAGGAACAGCAGAACTCAAGGCTGAATTTAAGTCTTCCTTCACTCAGCTGGAGGCAAAGTTCGATCAAGTTCGCCTAGCGGTGGATGAACATGGCCAGCGTCTGTCTTCGCTCGAGCTGGCAGCGGAAGATGCGGGTCAGCAGATCAAAGAGCTCGAAGAAGCATATGGCAACCTTCGAGAGGCTAACTCCAAACTAGCTGCCAAAGTCACCAACCTAGAAGGCCGCAGCCGTCGGAAAAACCTACGAATACTTGGCTTAGCAGAATCCACGGAAAGTGGCCACCCAACTGACTTTTTCGCTGCCGCCCTCTGTGAAATCTTTGGTGGTAACATACTGCCATCTCCTCCAGAAATCGAAAGAGCTCACCATACATTAGCCCCGAAGCCAAAACCGGGCGACCGACCACGACCAGTGATTCTACGCTTCCACAGATTCCAGACCAAAGAGCTCATTATCAGGGAGACACGTCGGAGGGGTGTTCTAAACTACCGGGACCAGCGGATTTGTATCGTGGAGGATTACTGCCCCAAAATCTTAAACCAGAGGGCCGAATACAGAGAGGTGATGGCAGAGCTTTACAATCGAGGCCTGAGGCCCCCTCATTGGCATATCCTGTCCGTCTCCTAACCATAATCCTGATCTTCAACGTATGCTGCTCGGTTGTTTGTTAATTGCCCCTTGGGGATAAATAAAGTCTTCTGATTCTGATTCTGATCTGTCTCCGTATCACCTTAGCCGGAGGAGAGAGGAGGTGGGTACATTCCGTTGAAGAGGCCCAGCGATACATCGACAACCACCATCCAGCTTCTATCAGCTACGTCAAATTTCTAAAGCTAAGCCTTTCCTCTCCCCCAAGGACCTTGAAAAGCTTATTCATGCATTCATTACCTCTAGACTGGACTATTGTAACTCCCTCTATTTAGGCCTCCCTCCCTCCTCTCTTCACCGGTTGCAATTAGTACAGAACGCTGCTGCACACCTTTTATCGGGTGCCAGAATGCATGATCATATGACTCCAGTTTTAGCCAACTTACACTGGCTTCCTGTGAAATTTCGCATTGATTTTAAAATTCTTTTACTCACTTATAAAATCTTAAATAACACTGCCCCTAGCTATTTAACTGAACTTCTTCATTTGTATAATCCTATAAAAGCACTAAGATCTTCTAACTAGATGCTCTTAATGCAACCTAAGTCTAGGTTGAAAACCAGAGGCGACCGTGCCTTTGCTATTGCAGCTCCTAGACTGTGGAACAACCTCCCTATTGCCATTCGCTCTTCTGAAACTGTTCAGTCTTTAAATCTTGTTTAAAGACCCATCTTTTCACTCTGGCTTTGATGTAAGATAGTTTGATTATCATTTGGTTGGTTTCTGCGTTTGTCTCGTCTTGTGTTGTATTTGTCTTATTTTATTTCCTAATTTGTGAAGCACTTTGATCAAAACTGTTGTTTTTAAATGTGCTATATAAATAAATTTTGATTGATTTGAACCACCCTACTGCGACAGACTGCCTTTCTTATCAACACAGCACCTTTACTCGGACGATAAACCCCTTTTTTTTCTCCTTTTTCTTCTTCTTTTTTTTTTTTTTTTCTTAAGCACCCCACAACCTTTTCAAAGGGCCTGGACTCACTGTCAGCGCCTCAGATACGGTCAGGTGACGTAGTGTTTTAATTCCATACCCTCCTGTTCCATCTTAACTCAGATCTAGAAGCGTTTATATATTTATATTTATTTTTATTTAATTTATTCACTTGCATTACCACGGTCTACAGGGAGTGCAGAATTATTAGGCAAGTTGTATTTTTGAGGAATAATTTTATTATTGAACAACAACCATGTTCTCAATGAACCCAAAAAACTCATTAATATCAAAGCTGAATGTTTTTGGAAGTAGTTTTTAGTTTGTTTTTAGTTTTAGCTATTTTAGGGGGATATCTGTGTGTGCAGGTGACTATTACTGTGCATAATTATTAGGCAACTTAACAAAAAACAAATATATACCCATTTCAATTATTTATTTTTACCATCCATCCATCCATCCATCCATCCATCCTCATCCGCTTTATCCGAAGTCGGGTCATGGGGCAGCAGCCTAAGCAGAGAAGCCCAGACCTCCCTCTCCCCAGCCACCTCCTCCAGCTCATCCGGGGAACACCAAGGCGTTCCCAGGCCAGCCGAGAGATATAATCTCTCCAGCGTCCTGGGTCTGCCCCTGGGCCTCCTCCCGGTGGGACATGCCCGAACACCTCACCCAGGAGGCGCCCAGGGGCATCCTTGTCAGATGCCCGAACCACCTCAACTGGCTCCTTTCGATGTGGAGGAGCAGCGGCTCTACTCTGAGCCCCTCCCGGATGGCCGAACTTCTCACCCTATCTCTAAGGGAGAGGCCAGCCACCCTTCGGAGGAAGCTCATTTCTGCCGCTTGTACCCGCGATCTCGTTCTTTCGGTCACTACCCACAGCTCGTGGCCATAGGTGAGGGTCGGGACGTAGATCGACGGTAAATTGAGAGCTTCGCTTTTACACTCAGCTCCCTCTTCACCACGACGGACCCGGTGCAGCGTCCGCATCACTGCAGCCGCAGCACCAATCCGTCTGTCGATCTCCGGCTCCCTTCTCCCATCACTCGCGAACAAGACCCCGAGATACTTGAACTCCTCCACTTGGGGCAGGAACTCATCCCCGACCCGGAGTGGGCACTCCACCCTTTTCCGGCTGAGAACCATGGCCTCAGATTTGGAGGTGCTGATCCTCATTCCCGCTGCTTCACACTCGGCTGCGAACCGTTCCAGTGCGAGCTGGAGGCCCCCACCGATGAAGCCATCAGAACCACATCATCCGCAAAAAGCAGAGACGAGATTCTGAGGCCACCAAGTGAAAGCCCTCCGCCACTTGGCTGCGCCTAGAAATCCTGTCCATAAAATTATGAACAGAATCGGTGACAAAGGGCAGCCCTGGCGGAGCCCATCACCCACCGGAAACAAGTCCGACTTAATGCCGGCAATGCGAACCAAACTCTTGCAACGGTTGTATAGGGATCGAATGGCCCGTAACAGTGGGCCAGACACCCCATACTCCCGCAACACCTCCCACAGGACACCCGAGGGACACGGTCGAATGCCTTCTCCAAGTCCACAAAACACATGTAGACTGGTTGGGCAAACTCCCATGCACCCTCAAGTATCCTCGAGAGGATAAAGAGCTGGTCCAGTGTTCCGCGACCAGGACGAAAACCGCATTGTTCCTCCTGTATCCGAGGTTCGACTAACGGACGAACTCTCCTTTCCAGCACCCTGGCATAGACTTTCCCAGGAGGCTGAGGAGTGTGATCCCCTGTAGTTGGAACACACCCTCCGGTCTCCCTTCTTAAAGATGGGGACCACCACCCGGTCTGCCAGTCCAGGGTACTGCCCCTGATCTCACACGCAACATTGTAGAGGCGTGTCAACCAGGACAGCCCTACAACGCCCAGAGCCTTCAGGAACTCGGGCGGACCTCATCAACACCAGGGGCTCTGCCACCGAGGAGTTGTTTAACTGCCTCAGTGACCTCGACCCCAGAAATTGGCGGGTCATTCCCTCATCCCCAGACTCTGCTTCCTCCTCGGAAGACGTGTCAGTGGGATTAAGGAGGTCCTCAGTATTCCTTCCACCGTCTGACAATTTTTTCTCAGTCGGCGTCAGCAGCGCACCGCCAGCACTATACACAGTGCAGGTAGAGCACCGCTTTCCCCTCCTGAGACGCCTGACGGTTTGCCAGAATCTCCTCGAGGCAGTCCGAAAGTCTTTTTCCATGGCCTCTCCGAACTCCTCCCACACCCGAAGTTTTGCTTCAGCCACTGCCTGAGCCGCATTCCGCTTGGCCTGTCGATACCTGTCAGCTGCCTCTGGAGTCCCACAGGCTAACCAAGCCCGATGGGACTCCTTCTTCAGCCTGGTGGCTCCCTTCACCTCTGGTGTCCACCATTTGGTTGGGGATTACCACCACGGCAGGCACCAACCACCTTGCGGCCGCAGCTCAATGCAGCAGCCCGGCAATGGAGACGCTGAACATGGTCCATTCGGACTCAATGTCCCCAGTCTCCCTCGGAATGTTGTTGAAGCTCTGCCGGAGGTGTGCGTTGAAGATCTCGCGGACTGGGGCCTCTGCTAGACGTTCCCAGCACACCCTCACTACGCGTTTAGGTGCACGGGTCTGTCCAGCGTCCTCCCCGCCACCTGATCCAACTCACCACCAGGTGGTGATCAGTTGACAGCTCAGCCCCTCTCTTTACCCGAGTGTCCAGAACATATGGTCGCAGGTCTGGTGATACGATTACAAAATCGATCATCGACCTGCGGCCTAGAGCATCCTGGTGCCACGTGCACTTATGGACACTCTTATGTTCGAACAAGGTGTTCGTTATGGCCAAACTGTGATTTGCACAGAAGTCCAATAACAAAACACCACTCGGGTTCAGATCAGGAGGCCGTTCCTCCCAATCACGCCCCTCCAGGTCTCGCTGTCGTTACCCACGTGAGCATTGAAGTCTCCCAGTAGGACAACAGAGTCTCCAGGTGGGGCACCTTCCAGCACCCCCAGGGACTCTAAGAAGGCTGGGTACTCTGAACTGCCACTCGGCGCATAAGCGCAGATGACAGTCAGGACCCGTTCCTGACCCTGAGGCGCAGGGAACAAACCCTCTCATCCACCGGGAAAAACCCCAGCGTGCCGGCAGCAAGCCGGGGATATAGAATACCCACCCCAGCCCGCCGCCTCTCACCAGGGGCAACTCCAGACTGAGACAGAGTCCAGCCCCTCTCCAGGAGACTAGTTCCAGAGCCCAAGCCATGCGTGAGGTGAGCCCGACTATATCTAGCCGGTACTTCTCAACCTCACGCACTAATTCAGGCTCCTTCCCCACCAGAGAGGTGACATTCCATGTCCCTATTGCCAGTCTTGGCAGCCGGGATCGGTCCGCCAGGGCCTCCGCTCCTGGCCGCCGCCCGACACACATTGCACCCGACCCCTATGGCGCCTCCTGCGGGTGGTGGGCCTGCGGGAGGATGGGCCCATGTCTCCTCTTCGGGCTGTGCCCGGCCGGGCCCCATGGACTAAGGCCCGGCCACCAGACGCCGCCTCGGGCACCCTCCCGGGCCTGGCTCCAGGGCGGGGCCCCGGTAACCCTATCCCGGGCAGGGTAAACTGTTCCCGATGTTCTTTTCATACGGGTCTTCTGAATCGCTCTTTGTCTGGTCCCTCACCCAGGACCAATTTGCCATGGGAGACCCTACCAGGGGGCAAAAGCCCCCAGACAACATAGCCCCTGGGATCCCTGTGACACACAAACCCCTCCACCACGATAAGGTAGCGATTGGTTTTTACCAGTGAAACCAATATAACATCTCCACATTCACAAATATACATTTCTGACATTCAAAACAAAACAAAAACAAATCAGCGACCAATATAGCCACCTTTCTTTGCAAGGACACTCAAAAGCCTGCCATCCATGGATTCTGTCAGTGTTTTGATCTGTTCACCATCAACATTGCGTGCAGCAGCAACCACAGCCTCCCAGACACTGTTCAGAGAGGTGTACTGTTTTCCCTCCTTGTAAATCTCACATTTGATGATGGACCACAGGTTCTCAATGGGGTTCAGATCAGGTGAACAAGGAGGCCATGTCATTAGTTTTTCTTCTTTTATACCCTTTTCTTGCCAGCCACGCTGTGGAGTACTTGGACGCGTGTGATGGAGCATTGTCCTGCATGAAAATCATGTTTTTCTTGAAGGATGCAGACTTCTTCCTGTACCACTGCTTGAAGAAGGTGTCTTCCAGAAACTGGCAGTAGGACTGGGAGTTGAGCTTGACTCCATCCTCAACCCGAAAAGGCCCCACAAGCTCATCTTTGATGATACCAGCCCAAACCAGTACTCCACCTCCACCTTGCTGGCGTCTGAGTCGGACTGGAGCTCTCTGCCCTTTACCAATCCAGCCACGGGCCCATCCATCTGGCCCATCAAGACTCACTCTCATTTCATCAGTCCATAAAACCTTAGAAAAATCAGTCTTGAGATATTTCTTGGCCCAGTCTTGACATTTCAGCTTGTGTGTCTTGTTCAGTGGTGGTCGTCTTTCAGCCTTTCTTACCTTGGCCATGTCTCTGAGTATTGCACACCTTGTGCTTTTGGGCACTCCAGTGATGTTGCAGCTCTGAAATATGGCCAAACTGGTGGCAAGTGGCATCTTGGCAGCTGCACGCTTGACTTTTCTCAGTTCATGGGCAGTTATTTTGCGCCTTGGTTTTTCCACACGCTTCTTGCGACCCTGTTGACTATTTTGAATGAAACGCTTGATTGTTCGATGATCATGCTTCAGAAGCTTTGCAATTTTAAGACTGCTGCATCCCTCTGCAAGATATCTCACTATTTTTGACTTTTCTGAGCCTGTCAAGTCCTTCTTTTGACCCATTTTGCCAAAGGAAAGGAAGTTGCCTAATAATTATGCACACCTGATATAGGGTGTTGATGTCATTAGACCACACCCCTTCTCATTACAGAGATGCACATCACCTAATATGCTTAATTGGTAGTAGGCTTTCGAGCCTATACAGCTTGGAGTGAGACAACATGCATGAAGAGGATGATGTGGACAAAATACTCATTTGCCTAATAATTCTGCACTCCCTGTATGTAACTATATCCCCCCTTTTTTTCACTGTTTTTTTTTCTGGGTGTGTGTTTGCTTGTTTTTGCTTTGGGGTTTCTTTTCCATACCTTTCTACTGTGCTGTTTACACTAACAGAGTGCGCTGTCAGTCTTCCCTTGTGTTTTTGCTTTGTTTTTGTTTTTTTCTTCTTCTCTTTTTGTCTATGGGGTAGTCACTCTTCATTCTTGATGAAGGTTTCAAGTACATTTTCCAGACTTGAGTGAGAGCCGAGTTAGTAGTAGTTCCGATCTGGAAGCTGTTTCCTTTTGGAGGAATTCATGTTGTATGGGGGAGCTTGCTGCTGTGTTCTCCAGTAGCTGTCCTTGGCTCAGGGTGATGGAGGGGGGTTCAGGCGGGGTTTTTGTGTGTTGTTGGAGGGTCTCTTTTTTTAACCCACAGAACTCGCATGGGGTGTTATTCCATGTTCTATTCTGGGCTTCTCCCATACTTTTCTCTCATCCAGGTATGACAGACTGCTTATACATCCCTTCATTATCTTCCTATAATATTACATGATTAGTCCCTTAAACCTGCTCAGCTGGAACGTTAAAGGTTTAAACCATCCCATCAAGAGAAGAAAGGTTTTTGCACAAATTAAGCAAGAAAATGCCTCCATCTTTTTACAAGAAACCCATGTCAGAGGTTCGGATAACTCACGGCTTATGTCTCGGTGGGCAGGGCAGCAGTTCTATACCTGTTTTGAGGCTAAGGCCAGAGGAGTATCCATTCTCATCAGCCCTAAGGTTCAATTCAAACACCATAACATGATTTCAGATTGACACGGTTGTTTTGTCATTGTTTCAGGGAGGTTGTATAACACATGAGTAGTTTTGGTCAATGCATACGCTCCTAACACAGATGATCCCAAGTTTTTCGAACATCTTATTTCTAATTTACCAGACCTAGGCTCGTACTCTTTGATACTTGGCGGAGACTTAAACTGCTGGTTGGACCGTGTTTTGGATCGATCCTCATTAAAACCGGCCTGTCTGAGTAAGTCAGCCACGCATATTCATTCCTTTCTTTCTACATATGGGGTTAAGGATATCTGGGAACATCTGCATCCGACCGACAGGGAGTATTCTTTTTTCTCTAATGTCATCACACTTTTTCTTAGATAACTACTTGACGAGTATTGCACGTGCCTGTGAATACCATGCCATACACTGTAAAAATGATAACTAGTAATTGTTGATTTGAGTAAAGTTTTCAAATTAAACTGACTTAGAAATAAAACTTTCCATTTACAACCTAAAATAGCTTGTCTGCCCAACAAATTTCTTCCATTGTTGTCCTAACTAAGATTTTCTAGCGAGCATAACAAAGATTATCAACTTTTGAGTGGATTTTTTGAGTTGAGTTGGGAACCAGTGGGAAACCCCGTAGGTGACTGGCACATGTGGTCTGAATAAGTTTGAACTAGACCAAACGAGCCTGAGCAGACTGTGTGATAGTTGTTTGTCGATGTGTTGTGAACTGAAAACCTGCTAAGAAAATTTGAACAAACGTGGCCAAAGTTGGATGAAAACTAAAATTTTTCGACCATTACGGATTTTACCTGGTCTGAAGTTGGAGTGTATTATTTGACCATTTTTTGGACAGGTGCGGGAGCTGCCGGCCATTTGCACTAGCAGGTAAGCTAATGACATCTGTTATTAGGATTTTCTACAAGCGCTAGGCTGCATCCTCCTGAGGACCCAGGAGGGTGAAAGCAGTAAAGCACTGAAAAAAAGCCAAACAATAACATATTTAAGTCATCTAAGGGACTTATATATCATGTTTAAGCTAGCGAAGGACACGCGGGGTTGAAAATGATATGCCAGGAATTGCTGTTCTCGCTGCTCTAGCGAGCCTTGAATCCCCAGCTAGCTATCGAAGCTGGTGGTAACAGACGTCTCCGAAAACGTAGAAGCATTTTTGCAAAAATGTGTTGTCTTAATAAACTGAGGAGATATTTGAAATTTACACAGCTACATTCTCGCCTGAAAATATCTTAAAAGTTTACTTTGTGACCCAGAAAGAGTAATAAGAGTAATATTAAAACTAAGTGGCTGCCGCCATTGTTTGAAACTAGATTCGGCTGGGCGCGCTATGAATTCTGGCATAGGGTGGGCCACGAAGGATACACCTGACCCATCCTTCAAAGCTGTGGAAAGTATTGTATTGTTTTGAGAGCCTTTTGTTGGTGGAGTATTGATTTTATGTACAATTCCACGGGTAGACGCGATCTGTATGGTCAGACTTTGCAAATGCGCAGTAAGGATCGGGAGTCCGATCCGTAACTTTTTTTTCTCGTTTTTTCTACATAATATTGAAATGTTTCATTATTGCAAACATTTTCTCTCAGGCGGAGAGAGGTCGTGGAGTGTCAGCCTATGGTATCTGAGGTCCAGGAGAGATGACCTGCGCTGTTTTCCTCTGAGGAGGTAAGACTGTCCTAATTTATTTATAATATAATTATTATTCAAATTGGCCATTATTTATACTTATATTGAAGTAGTACGGTATTTGCTGGGGTAATGCATTGGCCAACTTTATCTTGTGCTACCACTCCAGTCAAGGCCCTCTCCAGTGTTATATTGAAATCCTTACCCTGAACATTTCTGCCAGTACAAGAAAAGAGTCCCCATGCTAAATCGAAATTGTGAAACAGAAAAGCAATCTCATAATTTTGACTTAGCATGTTTTTTTTCTTTTTGTGCTAGAAATAGGACTTCTATAGTCTGAGATTGTTAGGGAAAGAATACTAAGGCAGGTCACAGAATCTGATTGGTCACAGATTTTGGTGCAACTTAGAACATAATATGTATTTTCATATTGATACTGGGTTTTGTGGGGGGTGTTTCTATTCCTGTGCAAAAGACGTATTCATGAGAGATTTTTGAAGTAGGTTTTGCTGTTGATAACACAATCAGGCATATAACATGGTGCAGACTGTCCAAGACAGCTACCCAGGAATTTTCTGTGCTGAATAAATGACAATATTTGGTGAATGTATTGTTTAGATATCTGAAAAATTTCATCGGATCACAAGCAAAGACCTCCTGGGGACCTTCAATGCATCCCTTGACAAAGTTGTGCCTGGCCTGCTGAAACTGTACTGGTCTAAGAAGGGAGCTCTTGGTGAGGAGATGGAAGACCTCCTGGATAAACTTGATGAACAGGTGAGTGAAGTGCTCCTTTATCTGACATTTTAGAAGAGAGTATACTTTTCTCTTAACAGAAACTGAAAAGATGTTGGCTTCAAACAAAACACATCAGTGGACATGTCAGTAAAATGAATGTCATGAGTCATTGCTTTGTTCTTATTTGGCAGTATTTTATTTAATTTGTAAAAAGAAAGTAAAATTGTTAACATGGTGTTGTTGTTGTTGTTGTTTGGTTTTTTGGGGGGTTGTATGTTTTGTGTGTTGCTGGGTCTGACCTGTGCTTTACTTTCATTACTATGAGATTGCATTGTGTATAGTACACCATGTTACTACACTAATTGAAATTCTTGTTTTCCACTGAACACTCTTTAGACATCCAACACTGTGTCCAACTTGCACTGAGAGGCCTGCCCATTTTCCTCAAGGGAAGATGCAACAGGTTTTCCTGAAGTGCTTAGTAAGTACAAAAAAGTAATGCAAGTAAAACTAATTGCTATGAGATGTTTTTAAAGGATGAGTTTATCCAAAATGGAAATGTACACTTTCTCAGTGCAGTCCAGATAATTTTATAGTGGGGATTGCAGTTGTCATAACTCTCACTCTTTTTTTCTGCTGAGCAGCAGCTGGGCATTGTTAGTGGTTGTTCCATAGCAGAAAATCTTTTTTGTACAAAACTCACAAGGTGGCATTAATTAAAGGAAAATAAGCTTTTTCTTCTTAAAACCTCCATGAGTCAAACGACCAGCATGGTATAGAGGTTAAAGTTAAAATCTTTAGAAAGTTCTTTTGTCTTTAGTTTTTCTTAGCTTTCAATAATTCATATTTTACTTTTCTTCAGGACACTGACATTTTGGAACCAGTGTTGAACGGTGCATCAGTTGCCATCCTCACCATCCTACAAGATGACGATGCTGATACGTCTGTGCGAGAACATGCAGTTGTGTTGGAAGGGGACATTGTGCTACATAACATTCCAGATCTCTCTACTGCCCTGGCACACCTCTTTGGCCTTCTGTATGCCCTCAACATTGATTATCCAAAGCAGATGAGTTTTACCTTTGAAGCAATTCAGGCCATCTTATTTTGACCTGGTCGGACATTATGAAGGCGAAGTGGATAAATCATTATTCGAAATGTAAATTTTAGTCAGATGAATCTGTATTGTTGATAATATATGGTGAAAATTTGTCTTGTAGTATTGTAAAAAACTTGTTATAGTGTTAGTTTCCTCTTCATTGATGGTAACATTTCTAAGAACTTTTAACTTCCATAGTTCATCATAGTAAGCCTGTGTAAAATGTCAATGTCTGGGTACATAGGCAATCGTTTGTGCCACTACCCTATTTAATGTGCAATAGTAATGTTCAGCTTTTACAAGACGGTCAGGGTGTGGGTGGGTGTGTGTGTGTGTGTGTGTGTGAATTATTAAGTTGCTGGACACTTTTCTTTTTTGGTTCTGGACTCTGGAATTTTAACGTCTCTGCTGGGGTGCTCAAAGCACCCAAAAGAAACTGGCAACACGTTTTTGTTTGTTTGTTATTTCTTTTCTTTCTTTCTTTTTGTTTTTTTTTTAACAGAAATTCACCCTACTACCCATGACATTCTGAAATGTACTGAAAAGACTGTTGAACAAAATAAATAAGCTTTTAGATAACATTGAATTGTGCTTTGTTTTATTCTATATCATTTATTAAGTGTTTTTCAAGTATAATAACAGCATACATTTTCCTTTGTTTATATAGGTAAATTTTCAACTCACTGGAGTAAGAATTGTATGATTACTCAACAAGAATATCTGTGTTTGGTGAAGGCAGAAATACATGGCATTGAAACCAGAATTTCTTTGTTAGACTTACAGGATTATCCTAATTAGGTGAACAAGAAGATCCAAGTTGGCAGAACTTGTAAATCTTAGTTAAGTCAACAACAGTTGGCAAAAGTTGAGAAAACTCAAAAATCTCTTGCATCATGTTGCCTTGAAATTTTACGTTTTCTCAACATTTTCTTTTTTACAGTGTAGTTATCTAATAATAATAATAATAATAATGGATTTATATAGCGCTTTTCAAGGCACCCAAAGCGCTTTATAATGCCATTATTCATTCACGCTCACATTCATACACTGGTGGAGGCAAGCTACGGTTGTAGCCACAGCTGCCCTGGGGCAGACTGACAGAGGCGAGGCTCCCATATCGCGCAATCGGCCCCTCTGGCCAACACCAGTAGGCGGTAGGGTAAAGTGTCTTGCCCAAGGACACAACGACCAGGACAGAAAGGCCAGGACAGAAAGGCCGGGGATCGAACCAGCGACCTTCCGGTGACAGGTGCACTTCCCAACCCCCTGAGCCACGGTCAGACCGTGCCCCCTTAATTCTGACTCTGTCTATGCCCGACTTACCTAGAACGGACAGGAGTTGGCATTTTAACCCCACACTACTATGGTAAATGGCCTGTATTTGTATAGTGCTTTACTTAGACCCTAAGAACCCCAAAGTGCTTTACACATTCAGTCATCCACCCATTCACACACACATTCACACACTATCTGATAATACCTGTCCACAGTGTCCAAGCGCTCTTTTTTTTTTTTTTCTTTTCGCCGCCCCGCAATGGCTCTGCGCCCCCCTAGGGGCGGGCCCCACACTTTGGGAACCTCTGAGCTAAGCTTTGGCCGTTTCTCAATTCTCAAATGCAGTGATGCGCACTCGCTCTCGGTGAGTACGTGCCGCCGAGAACGCGAGCACGGACTCGCGATATGTACAATTGGAACACCTGCGCACGTGATGATGTCACAGGTCTGGAGTTTTTACTGCCGTCCCCTCCTAATTTAACTGTGAGTAACATGTTATGAAGCTTAACTTTAATCACAGCCAAACCGGTTTACTCAGGAACAAATAAAACACTGAAATAAACCAAACATTAACATTTAGAAGTGATCTAAGTGACTTATATATCATTTTTAACTTCAGTAGTGAAACCTCTATTAATAAAAATAGTGTACATGTACATACGTGTACATACCTTAATAAAAACAAGCAGGTGAGATGTTAGAACGCTTTTATTTCTATTTTAGTGGACACTCAATACTATAGACAGCTGCTGGGGTTTCTTTAACCTGAGTAGTGAGAAGACTGGGGGGGGTTGAAAACGATGTGCCGGGAGTCCGCTGTTGAGTTTTGGACGAAATGCATTCTGGGATATTTAGCTGTCCCAAGTCTACACCGATGCATGCTCGATAAAGCGGGCGGGCGAGAACACATCCGGGACTTTTTCGCGTTCTCGGCTTGATGCGTACTTCGAATTGGAACAGTACTTGGTCTCCGACTGATGACGTATCACGAGTACACGAGAACGCAAGTACGCATATTGAGAAACGCCCACAATCCCAGTTTAGACCCTCGCTGTAACAGGTGCGGGTCTGACGATGCCAATCTAACCCACATGTTTTTGACCTGCCCTGCCCTGGTAAATTTTTGGGAGGTTTTCTGCACTTTGAACAAGGCTACCAGCATGAAACTAGCTCTCAACCCCCTACTTGCTCTCTTTGGTACAGCGGGAGAGGATAATAAGTATATTCCCAGAGCAAAGTGTAGGGTGCTGTCTTTTGGTTCCCTCCTGGCTAGGTGTGCCATTTTGATGAGGTGGAAGGCTGCTGCGCCGCCCTCCCATGTTTAGTGGCTTGCTGATCTCATGTCATGTCTCAATCTGGAAAAGATCCACTGCTCCATCCAGAACCAAAAGGGCACATTTGATCAAATTTGGGGTCTCTTTCTGGAAAACTTCTCTAAACTTCAACTTAAGGATGTTCCAGCTGACTAACGGATTTGCTTCTTCATAGTGGTCTGATGTCTGTCTGTGTTAACAGGATTGTGAAGCTCAGTGATGTTGTATCTAACTTCTGTGTGGTTCTTATGGAAAGGGTTAGTTAATATCATAATCCCTCCCGGGTTGTGGCTTCTGTTATTTTGTTGGAGGGGGGTTGGTTTTTTTCTCTTTTTGTTTTTTTTTTCTTGGTTTTGTTTTTTTGCCAGTGTCCGGCAGCCTCGCCTCTATCAGTGAGCCCCAGGGCAGCTGTGGCTACAATGTAGCTTGCCATCACCAGTGTGTGAGTGTGTGTGAGAATGGGTGAATGACTGAATGTAGTGTAAAGCGCTTTGGGGTCCTTAGGGACTAAGTAAAGCGCTATACAAATACAGGCCATTTACCATTTTTTCTTTGTAAAATATATCCACAAATACTCAATAAAAATATTTTGAATAAAAGAAAAGCACATGTTTAAAAAATGAAGTTCACACCCTCTAGCAGATCATTACATGAAGGAACCTTTAAAAAAACAAACAAACAAACAAAACAAAAAAAAACAAGCGCGTCCATGCTCACAGGTGTACACACAGGTGATCACACACAAACTACACCCTTTTTGGCTCTTACCTCAAAGCACACTGTGCACTGTCGATCTTACGTGCTGCACAATAATGTCTAACATTTAGTATTTACTGTCATATTCCCATAGATCATTGTGATGTTGTTTATTACTCTCGTTTTCTTCTGCTTGCTTTCTCTTTCTTTCTCAACAGGTGATCCAGGTGATCGATATATGTATTTTTTTGTCTGCTTATTCTGTTGGTTTTTGTTTTTTGCCCTTTTTCCCCGTCCCTCTTCCCCGCTGTTTTTTCTTTCCCTCTTTCTTTCCCCAGTTAAGTCTGTCCCGTATTCAGCAAGTGAAAATAAAATAAACAATAAAAGGTGAATCAAATGGACCATTACGGCAAGGCTGGGATGGTCAATTTGGTAAAGTAAATCCGTTGGGCATATTTCTTCGCCTTTAGACAATAATTCTGATGGCAAAAGAACCAAACAGGACAGGTTAAAAAAAAAAAAAAAAATGAAGTTCAAAAATCTTTTTTTCATGCCTAAAGATGAATAAAAATACTTAAGAAAACAATCCTGATTGAGGTTGTCATAATTCAGCATTGAAAGGGTTAAATACCCTCCTCCCCCCCAAACTGAGATGCCTACAGATGCATCTGTGACAACAAACTAGACTTGTAGTCAAGACCGCCTAATCCGAGACCAAGACAAGACCAAGACCAGAGGGTATCGAGACCAAGACAAAGACCAAGACCAGAGGGTATCGAGACCAAGACAAGACCAAGACCAAGACCAAGTTGAGACGAGACCAAGACCGAGACCGAGTCGAGACGAGACCAAGACCAAAACCAAGACCGAGACAAAAAAAGTCTTTAAACTGCAGCCAGATGCTGCTTCGTTTACAGGTGTCAGGCATATTTATGTGTTTTTGCTTTCGCACAGCCCTCCTCACCGCTGTCTACTGTCTCACTCACTTACTGAGAGGACAGACGACGCCCACTTGACTGTCGCGTCTCTCACCCTCTCTGTTTTTCACATAATGATATTATCCTATATCCTCGCATGTGATTGGCAACAATATGGAGGGATTGGAGCATAGCTGAGCCACTGTGTGAGAGCTGAGCAGCCAAAGGAAATTAAGTGAGGGTAGAAATGACTGTAAGATTAATAGGCTCTGTTTTGAGTTTTGTTCAAAAAAGAATGACTTCATATAGGAAAAAAAATAAATATCACATATGCAGGACACCTTAAACTAGTTTTTAATTAAGCAGCAAGGCAGAACAAAGTCGGGCCTGTATCAAGACACAGGGACTAAATCCCAATTCAACCAGACCCAGAACTGATCCGAATTAAAACAGGACTACAACAGTTCAAAATCAGGACTACTTAGGACTTAACCAAGACGGAACCAGAATCAGAACTAGATGATAGTAGCACTGAAAATCATCATAGACCTGCACTACACTTATTTTTTAATTCTACCAAAGTACGCTATTTAGATTCTGAAAAGTTTATATAATTATTTAGCCTTGTTGTGCAAACAAGCCTGCATAACTTAATAAATATAGAATTTGAAAAGTAACAAATGGTATCTAAAAAGAAACAGGTACTAGATACATGTTCTGATGAGTTTTGGCAAACAACCATTTGACTAACGTGTGTCTCACCTGCTCTTGTTCGATCTCTGTTCTGTCCTCATTCTCCATCTCCTCTCTGCTCCTCTCTCTCCCTCTCTGTTCCTCTCTCTCCCTCTTTGTGCTGACAATCAAGCCAAACACCAACATCATCAAATATACAGTTGAAACCAGATATTTACATACTCTTCAGATAAAAACACAAACACTTTTTAATTGCAACATCAAATCAGACTAAATGTTTATTTTTTAGATTGATAAATATAAAAACATATTTGTTAACTTTAAGAGTAAAGAGAAAAACTATATGTATTTCTTAATTGCAAATGGCACCAAATTGTATTCAAAATTGAGCCACACACACTTATGGAGCTCCACAATTCTGTTCCTGGTGTTTTGGTTGACATCTCTTGATTTTCACATGTCACAGAAACAGGCTCTGTGTTTTGCCTTATATGCATCCACAGCTGTGCCACCAATTTACTCACATGGACTCTACTAACCTATCAGAAGCTTCTTAAGCTCAGAATGGAATGTCTGGAGTTTTTCTTATTAATTAACAATAAACTTAGTGTATATGTACTCCTAAATTTGATGAAAGGGATAAAAAAATAGACAGCTCTGTCTCTCTTTATTCTGTCATTAAACTAATTCAAAAGATATTTCAACATTTATTTATCTAAAACAAAAGTTTACTCTAAATTAATGTTTAACAGTAAAAATAGTTTTTATGTTTTCTACCTAAAGTGTATGTAAATATCTGGTTTCATCTGTGAATATACTGCTGTGTATTGAAATTTCTCTTGTTTTGCATAGATATACTGAACAACATACAAAACATAATATATAAAATAACATCTACCTGAGTTTTTCTTTGAAAGAAGCTTCTTATGTCCATTGTTGTGTTCATCAGTACACAATTGAAACCGATTTAGAGAGTTTGTTTAGCCGTGGAGGGTAACAACTGAAAATATGAAATGTAGGCTAAGACTCTCTAAAAAATCAGCATTGTTGTTCGCTTTTTATTTATCCATTTGTTGATTCACTCGAAGAGCAAGTAACGCATAACCAACTGATCAGTTTGATATCAATCTTTTGTGATACACCGTCATATTTACATTATTAGTTCAGTACGAATGATTTGCTTTGGTACCTGGTCAAACTTAAGCTCTCCTCTGTCTGCAGCAAACTCGCAGGCAGCAGCTTCCCCCTCGCTCACATGCGTGCTGTGCTCAGTCGCCTAGTACCTGAGCTCGGACCATACCAAAATTAGGGGAATTTACGACGGTGCCCCATGCTTCTGAAAAAAATGACCCGGGCTTAAGCCCAGTAAGCCACCCCCGCTCCGCTAATGGTTGACTCCAAATCTCCGGAACACTATGTCGATTTGAGAACGGAAGATCGAAACAGCGAGACCAAGACCGAGACAAGACAAAAGTCCGTCGAGACCAAGACAAGACCAAGACAAAAGTCCATCGAGACCAAGACCGAGACCAAGACAAAAGTCCGTCGAGACCAAGACGAGACCAAGACGAGACCAAGACCACGTAAAAGTGGTCTCGAGACCGGTCTCGAGACCAAGACCGGTCTCGAGACATCCAACTCTACAACAAACTTGTGTCAGCTCTTCGGTTTGCACTTTATGAAATGCATTGTTCACAAAGGTAACACCATCACACTTTTTTAAAGAATCAGAATCTTTATTGTCATTGTGCTTTAAGAACAACAGAAACTGTATCCAAACATGTTCAGTGCAAGTGAAAAGAGAAAAGTATAATAAATAAATTAATTAATAAATATAGTATATAGAAGACTGTAAATGAGAATGGACAAGGGAAAATATGGTTATTGCACAGTGATTTAGTCCTTAGAAAAATATTGCACAGTTAAGAGTTTACATTTTCACAGTGGTTTATCCCCGAGTATATTTATTAATGCAACAGCCAGACACCGCCTTCCTGAGGGTAACAGCTGGAACAGGTGATGTGCACACTGCCTGCATGTTAAAAGATCAGGGCATGCTTTCACTTAGGAACTTCTCCCTCCTCGTGGTACCCCTGAGTTTTGTTTTAATAGTTCGTTTTCCTTTAAAGCATGGCACGTCTCTCTGCTTTCATCAACCTAAAATGCTTCTCCTGGAGATCCCTCCTCATGCCTCTGAATACCAGCTGCTGTTCAGCTTTAAATCTCAGAATAGTTTGGGACTCATCATGTTCCAGTCAAAAAAACTGTACAAAGTATAAGTGCAAATATAAGTAATACAAACTATTATACAAATTATAATTGGAAAACAGAGCAGTGCACTCTGCATATGACCCAAATGATATAACAGTGGGTTGTTTCACCGTGTTCATCAGAATGAAAGCCTGGGGGACGAAGCATCTCTCTCTGGCGGCTGGTTTTTCATCACAGAGCCAGTTTATTTACCAGTTTGCAACCTGAAAATATAACAGCAACACTTTCCCCTGAAGGGCTGTGAGAGACGTCCTGAGATTTACGGCTGACTTGTTGGAAATTACGAAGCACATTTGCAGGAAACAAAAACTGTAAAATTAGCAGTAGCAGGATTTTGAAAGTTTTTCAGGGAAAACAATGGAAGCAGCAAACTTTCAGCTCATCTTCTCAGGCTGCAGAGATCCGTCTGCTTCAGCTTCTGTTTGATGAAATATTCAAACTTATGTTGAATTTCACGAAGGCTCATCTGATAAGCTGTTTCTATTGGACACTGATGCACACTGACTCAGCAGGTAGTTTTCACTTACCTGATTCATCACAGGTAAGCATCTGTGTGGGGACGCGCGGCACTAAAGCTTAAGGCCTGCAAACAGCTTCTGATTTTACCTGAGCTCCAGGCACCTTTGTGAGGGTCGCAGAGTGAAGATTTTCTTCTTCTGAAACTCATTTCAGTTGAACTCCTTTAAACCTGAAGATTTCTGCGACATTCTGAGTGTCCCCTCCTCTGTGTTTCTATCCAGGTGAAGGCTGGAATTCCACCAGGAGAGACAGGAGAGGATGAGCGCAAGCGTCCAAAGTTTCTGCTCAGAACGGTTCACCTGCTGAGTCTTCGACTCACCTGGAGTGTCTTATTGGCCGAAACCTGCAAAGAAACCAGAAACTCACCTGGTCGGCTCCGACAGGTACCACACGAGGCGAAAGCTTGAGTGCAGAACAAACTGCATGTCTGTCACGTCTGAAACATTACAACTCAAACATCATAGCTCTAAACTCTGACCTGAAAAATTCACGACCGGTGTCATCAATCCATCCCTTCACATTCGCTCTGCGCACAGCGGGGACGAGTTTAACGACCGTTGCCTCAGATGTAAAGAAAAGGAGAGTTTGGATCTATTGCGCTCAGTCGAGTCTTTCTAGTTTCAGGGATGAAGATCTTCGTCTCTCCAGTTTCCTGCCCTCACAGTAGCATTCTTTTAAACTCAGTCATTAACCTACAAACACAGACATCAGAAAGCTGCAAACCCGCAACACACACAACACCTAAGAACATCAAATCATTCTGAGCTTCATTTTTCTGACAAGAACTATTTGGGTATCAGTGACCTCTCAATGTACATAAATATGTTTTTGGCTTTGTTCTCTTTCCTGAGCAGGTGATGAGAGATGATCTTCAGTTACAAACTGCTTAAACAGAACATTTAAAGACCAAACTCTCACTTTCCAACTCAACATATGAATAGATTAGAATTAACTGGAAGCTGAAATGAAAGGATAGACGTGTGTTCATTAAATGAAAGCGATCGCTTTTCAGAGCTTCTGTGGCTGCATAGGAAACACACACATTAACCTACCTTACCGTTTTCACAGGTGTCTTATGTACGATTCGACCTCCACAGGAGACCCCTGCTCCTAAATGTTGCACAGCTTGCTTCATGAGCACTAACCAATAAGTGATCATTACTTACGCTCACCTATCAATATACATGCATCAGGAGCCCAGCAGCACCTTCAGAGGGTCACACTGCTGTGACCTATGACCTTTGAGCTTGAAGTTCTCACAATGACATGAATAAAAACTTTTTAAACAGATTTGATTGTTTTAAGGACTGAAGTCATCCCATATGAAAGGACCTTTTTAAAAAAACCTAATTTCTGTTTAACTCACTGTCTGAAACCACAACCGTTCACACAGGAAGTCCCGCCCACAGCCACCTGATTCAGAGCAGCTTTGACCTTTAAACAAAGACATTAAAGAGAAAACAAAAGAAAACAAAAACAGGTGAAAAAAAAGCTTTTTTACACTTGGAACAAAGTAGTAACTTATATGACAGATAGAGATACTCTTCTTTAATGCTTCTCTGACTAAAACAATCAGTATCCTTTCATTTCTGTCTCAGCTATTAAAGACCAAATGTGAAGGCTGGCCTTCATCTACATTGGGTACAATGAGTAATAATTATTCCTGACAAAATGACCGGTTGCGGTTCTTCTCCATCCTCCGCTCCGATAATATTGCAAATGAAGATGTCACAGAAGCTTCTGATAGCTCCCACATATTCACAGATCATCGTTTTAGACGAGACATTTATCACAAAGACGAGACCAGACTGAATCAGTGTTTATTTCATTTTCAGAACACAAACACAAACACAAAGCAGTTTAAATCATGAACATGCTTTTTGCTTAAATCAAATGTACTGGCAGGTTTAACAGCTCCATGCATGAGAAAAATGTCTCTGCATACCTGCTGCATAACATTAAGTCGTAATGGCTGAAAATGAGCTGACATTAATGAATACAGTGAATTTATTATTACCGTAAGATGTGAGATATGCTACACAGTAAGCTAAAACAGTTTCATTAGTCAGGAGGTGGTTTGTGCAGCTACAGAGTCGGTGAAAAACTGCCTAGCTATCCTCAGAAATAAACCTAAAAAAAAAGGAGAAAGAAATGAATGTGAAACCTCTCAGCTCTTCTCAGAGGCTGCGTTCACCTCCATCTCCCACTTCTCCAGGAAGTCCTGCAGGTTCAAATTGAAAACATCGATGCCCTTTTGGGAAAGGTGGACACCATCGACCCGGTAAAGACCCGTGTTTGCACCACAGCGGATGTTATCGTGGGTCAGAGAGGTGCCGCCCAGCTCTGAGATGATATTTTGGATCCGGCGGTTTACCGTAGTGCGGACCAAATCGACCTCGTGGCTGTCCGCCGAGTGGCGCCACACCCTTCGAGGGAGGATATTGGACCACACAAGGACGCACTGTGGGAAGATGCTCCTCATAGACGTCAAGTCCTTCTTGACGGAGGCTAGCAGGTCTGTGGGGCTGTCGGTGCTCAGGTCATTCCCCCCCAGGTGCAGGATAAGGACATCTGGGTTAGGCCAGGTGACCTTCAGCTGGTGGAGCTGTGGCAGCAGCTGAGACCACGTCATGCCCTGGGTGCCCTTCCACCAGACAGTCACTTTGCCGGGGTCCATGCCCAGCTGCATACCTACCTCTGGAGACTTGGCACGCGACTCGGCCCAATACACCAGCGAATGACCGACGATCCAAACGTTCCTGGGCTCACTGCTGACTTGCTTACCTGGAAATTCCAACAGGATATACTTGTAAGTGCCAAAGCCTTATGGAACATCTTCACAAGCTGAACCCAAATCACATTTAGCATCAAATCCCAAAGCTAAGACTACTCAGTCTTCAAGCTGGTTTCACAAAGCTCTTTTAGACCAAAGCGTCAGGTCAACTTTAATTAGCACAAAAGTATAATTTTAAAATGTCCAGAAGAGATCTGCAGTGCTTGGACATTTGTGACGGCTGACAGCTGAATTAAAGGTCCATCGACCTTTGTGAAACAAGCAACCTTAATACAGGTGACATCACATAGGATTATCTGTGCAATATTCACCCTCTCAGCTTCATTTGCAGATGAGGTTCCTTTTAGCTTCATGGTGCTTACTTGGTGCATTATTAAAGCTTTTCTTTGTCGTATTTGCTGAAGCTTTCTAGCTCAATACATCAGTGACTATATAAATGACTGAAGTGATAATTACCATTTCAGGAAAGTTAAGTGTTAAGCCAAAAGAAAACCCACCATTTACATGTTTGTGATAAATTACTCTTTGTATCTACATGTTCAGACTCATGACTTTGTTAATTGATTTATATTTTAAAAATGTACTTTTGACTATATTAAAGCAATCAAAACTATCAGCCCTATTTAATCAAGAGACCAAAATGATTACCTACCTTCGCCATCAAGACATTAAATAAGTCTGCAGTGTTTTTATTTTAAACCTCTTTAAAATCTAACGTATGCAAAGCTGTTTGCGAGCGTTGCTGTAGCAGCTTTTATATCCTGTCCCTAGCTAATAACTCAGTCCCAAATAGCACCCCATTTCTTAAATATTTCATTTTTACAGATAATACTGATGCACAAAAAACACTAATTATACTGCTTAACCTCGTTATCAGTTTCATTCTAAGGCCGTTTTACTCCGAGGTTGCTTCAGAGACCAATATTTCATGTGGGGAAAGGAAATGGAGCTTAAGTTCAAAAAAGCCCAACGAGGGCGGATGAACGGGAATGTGGAACCCCAACTACACTCGCTTGACTGTCGTTGGGGTGATGGCCAGTGTTTCAGGGCTTATAGCACAGTCCAGTCATAGCCAGGTAACAGAAACAATATCTGGGAGAAAAATTCTCTTTCCATAAACTTTTTATCATTTACAATCCTACCACCAATGGTGACACGTTTAAACAAAGCTGAAATCTCTATTGGGCTGTAGATCACATTTGAGCCAGTATGAAGTTCTTCTGGTCTCCACGTGGAACACTAAAGGCTGAATCTGCAGGCAGTGTCCAAAGCTTCAAAACGGCCTTAAAGTGGCCCATTTTTTGTATCATCGGGTCACGCATTTACATCTGATCATTACTACTCACTACTGGTGGATATTTAACAGCTGGACTAGAGTGTGTGATTTAGTCATTGAGAGCACCTTAAAACTACAAAGATGAAGTTAGTGTGGAGGTGGATCCATGGAAAAAGTCATTTAAGTGTGGGTCAGATCTTTAGAGACTGCAAGGCGTAGGCCAATCTAGCATAACTCTCTGTTCACATTATGCCCTGTTGTTGGATTATTTGACAGATTTTATTTCCATTTCCATTTCCCATTTCCATATTGGACCTCATTATTTCACTGACATCTAAACCAAAATAGTCTAAACTGGAAGTCCAACCTGTGAAACCTCACAGGTCTGCAACTTGAATAGAAGTTACCTGAGCACATGTTTAAAAGCAAAGATGAGACCTGTTGCGTGTGGAGTCACATTGGATGTAAATGCGTCAAAGCGTGAGCTGTGACAGACGACCTACTGCCGTTTGGATGATGGAAGTCCAAAGGTTTGAAGTTCAACCACTTCCTGTGACACAGCCATGTTTGTGGCACAGAAAATAAAAAAAAAACCCAAAAGGTGCGGATAAAGTTATCTATACGACCAGTCGGTATCAGGCAGGAATATCAGCAGTGCGTCAGTCCCAGCTTCAAAAGGACTTCTCTGTTAGCTTTCTGAGCTAACAGTGGTATTACAGGTAAGACAAGCAAGAAAAGTATAACGTCCCTATCATATAACAAAAGCTGGACGGCTTAAAATATTGGTGTGACAACTCTTGAAATCTAATTTTACAATCAAACATAAGAGTATCAGACTGTGGTAAATGATACTGATTACCTACCAAAGAAACGGTGATCTGTAGCTGAGGCCAGTGTCACAGACTAACAGGTACAATCCCAACCATGTGATTAACCGCCCCCCCCCAAAAAAACAAAAACTTTATACCTTTGATATAAAGGATGATGATTTAAAATGATCTCTTAAATTTAAACACAATGCTATGCTGCCTTAAACAAGTTTTAATAAAATATTCTATGATCAGAAGCGATATTTGTACTGAGGGCAGTGGACCCGTTCTGCTACTCCATATCGGCGTATATGACTGATGTTCTTATTAAATGTGACCAACGTTCACATAATGTTATAAGTCTAACTGAACCATCACTTTATGTTTTCTCTTCTTTCAGGAGACAGCCAATCAGGAGAAAGTGGCTTTTATATAAGGTGGCCTTCAGGAGACAGGAGCTCTTCGGGCAAGTATAAAGACTTATTTACAGGATAAAACTACAGAGCTGGAAATTAGCAGAATAGGTCCACTTCAGGCTAATGACACTTGCGTAATGAAGCCTATGGTAACAAGATGGGTAACCTAAAGAGGAGATTAATATGGACGTTATATACCTGGAGCAAATTTTCCAAATGAAAAAGGACAAACTTATCTGGACACAATGCTTTTCATCATACTTGCTACTCTTTTGTGACATTCAAAGAAGCCTATAAAAAACCAAATCTTGTATCTAAGATTAAAATCAAGCAGATGTGAAATAATGTAATTAGCAGTCCAAACAGGTCTACTCTGGAACAAAAGTCGCATCCCTAATGGGTAACCTCTCTAATCTCTCATTAGGTACCAAATTAGTTCTAAAATATTAGATAACCAAACATTTTTACCTGCGGTGGAATTAAACAACCTTCTCAAGGAAGCTTTCCTGATTCAGGAGCTCTTCCAGTTAAGTATTAAACCTGGCTGGATAAAAATAACCATTCCCGAGTTCCTTTTACTGTAAATGAATAAGGAAGGCTTTACTTGTTGGTGCCCGGATTATGAGTAGTCTCCTGGATCTTCTTCTGCACACTTTTCAGTTCGATGCAAATGGAAATGAGCAAACTTGACTTACCCTGAGTATTTCATTAGGACTGGACTCAAAAACTTCAAATCAAACACAAAAAAATCTTGTGCAAACAATTCTGTAAAAACTAAAGACTAAATGTCTAGAAAAGTGGACTTGTTAGCAATAATCAACCAAATTATAATTACCGCTTAAAACAATCAGAAAAGGAGCTGTTCCAAATGAGCCCTTATGTACAAACGCTCAATAAAAGATGGCAAAGCATTCGTGACCGCGAGACATTTTGGCTTAAGAGAGCAGAGTTCATAAGAACCTGTAGCTTAGCATTTCCAATATACTTCCAATGCGAAAATGGACACAGTCTGAGCTCTGCTGTGTTTAAGGCACTGTCATCGTTAATGAGCTACAGCTGACATAGTTTCTAACACTATCTGCAGTAAACATTTTCTCACTTCCGTCAAATGTCCGTTTTGACATCCTTAATCTCGGACAGTATATATCAGTAACATGGCATAGATGGCTGGTATATACCTAACGTTCACTGTATAACGGCTAACTACACACAAAATGACAGCTCTAGACCTCTTAGCATCGCATGCATTTGGGCAGACGGGGCTGGACCACTTTCATTCGACACTAATTCATGTACGCCGAACTTATTCCTGAACTGACGCTCCCTCATTATGATACAACCCTAGATCTTGGATCTAGGCAGTTCTGATAAGACTGAGACCTGGACTACTTAACCTTGAATTTTAGATAAAGAAATAAAGAAAGGAATAGTAGCTACCCAATCTTGATAAGACAGAGCAACCAACCAAATATAGGTAGGAATGAGTCAATCTATGAATTTTGGGATGGTCTTTATCATGGTCTTCCTCCTGGTGAGCTGAATCAACGTACTGAGTTTATTTGAATGAGAGCAGGTATCAGGAAAAACATAAAACCATTCAAAGCTTAGAAATGGGATATTATACTAGCTGTTCAGTGTTTACAGTGTTTACACTCAGTGGTCACCATTTCAGTACACCTCTCAGTATCTGGTACTGCGTTGAGGCTGCGAGGCCCAACAGAAGGATCTACTGGCTCTTTGGGGTTCAAATCAGGATTTGTCTTCGCTGTCTCCTGGAATTCCCTCTTTGGATTGGAGATGTGATCCTTCATCCAAAATTATTATAGACCTTTATTTACAACGACCCAGAAGTAGAACCAGCATACAAGCAGTCAGCAAATTTGTTCCTGTACTGGTAAGATACATACCATTTAGCAGAAGAATATACCTTCTGAATTACGTGTGTTTATGAATGACCACTGAGTGTAAGTAAATCTAAGCTGAATATGGTGCTAAGCTTTCCAAAACATGATCACTCTGCCTACCTGTCTAGTTATCAATGTGGGTTGATGCTAACATACTGTCAGGTTCTGGACTGGTACTGAATGTTTGGTCATACAGTGAAATTACACTCAAAACAAAGTCTATATTCCAGTGGAAGAGACCAAACACATTATTTTGTGGAGTTCAGATCGCAGCTGGTGGCTTCTCTCGATCATTGGATGAACCACCAGACTCGGTAAACGGGAGCAGAAGAACACACAATTGTAGCATTGCAATGTCTATGATGCCTTTTAGAGGAGTTAATGACTCAATGTCAAAGCTGTGGTGGTATATATATATATATATATATATATATATATATATATATATATATGTGTATGTATATATCTATATATATCTATATATATATACACACATATATATATATATACATACACACATATATATATACACACACACACACACACACACACACACACACACACACACGTATATATCTGACTCTACTGTGTAGGAATCTATAAGATGGCAGGGCCACCTGGGTGAAGAGACGTGACTGTGTCTTAGCACTAGATAGGTCTCTCTCCCATAGGGCGTACCTGGCTAACAAGGCTTGGGTAGTTACATGTTTTCAATTTCAGAGAAAGCAAAGCAATACTTCCTTGATGTTATCTTCTGAATGTTTTACCACGTGGCTGGGCTTCTCACTAAAATCTGCTTTTGTTTTTTTGTTTTTGAATACTCAAAGTACCTGTCAAGTGAAATAAAAAAGGAAACCATGAAAATAATATACATTGTATTCAGTGGAAAATATATTTGTCATTCAAATACCTGCAAGTGAAAGGTTTCTAGTTAGGATGAAATATCTTTTTGTAAAAACAGAGGTTCTGATACCTGACGAGATTAGCAAGCCATCCTTACTGGTCTCCCCTTGCTTCTTACGAGCTAGCATCTCCTTGAACTCCTGTTCTCTCTTTTCCAAAAGTCTCTGGTTGTACAAATCCAGCTGCAACATAAATGTAAATACCTTGTGTCAAGACTTCCACCATGATGCAGTTGATCTTATCATTCTTTTATCATTTCCTAGGTTTCTAACTCTCAAGTGCACAAGTTATCCAGGAACATACGATCGAAAGAAAGAACCCATCCAAAAACCAGACGTTCTGTTATTTTATCTCTTGTGCAGTAAAATATCTGATAGTCTAGTAGTGCTGAACCTACCTTCTCCTTCTGCTTGAGCTTTATGTCATCTTCTGTCTCTACTAATGGGGTCTCTGTGGGTAAACTAAACTGGACAGATTTGACTGGTTTGGCTGGTGACTGAACAGCTAGAGATTTCACGGTCTCAATGACCTTCAGGCATCTTGCCACTGTCGTAGAGATAGCAGAATGGTCAGTGCTTGCAGGACTTGAAGATGTCAGTGTTGATGACGGTGGTAGTACCACAGTAGTGGTTAAAGGTTGCGTAGGACTGGTGGTCCCAAGGGGAGGCGCTGTGTCTGGCACTTCAATGAAAGGCAAGACTGACTGATTGGAGGGTGGAGAGAAAAGAGGCTGTCCAGGATGACGTCGTGGTGGAGGTCCAGGAGGTGGTCCCGGAGGAGGCTGTCCTGGCCGCCGTGGAGGAGGTCCAGGTGGAGGTCCAGGAGGTTGTCCCAGTGTTTGGAATTGTGGACCAGCTGCAGGAGGAGCTTGAGTGACCATGCTGGATGTGGATGTCTGCGTTGGCAAAATCTCAGTGGTGACGCCAAGTGGCCAGTTGAATGGTGGTGTTGGATGTCGGTAGTGAGCAGGTGGAGGCCCAGGAGGGGGTTTTGGAGAAGAGGTTGTTGTGGCTGTGCTCCCCATTGTTTTGGTAAGACTCTGTAGCTGTTGTGCCTTCTTAAATGATTCTAACTCTTGCTGGTCCAGGAAATCTTCATATTCAGACATGTTAGTTTTCTGTTTGCCGAGCGGCTCCAAACTGGAGGATCTGACAGGCGAGGGGGAATGGATGCGATCCGATTCCAGAGAACCAGTTCTGGTTGTCCGCAGTTCTTCCCGTGGAGCCGATGAAGTCTCTCTCTCTGTGGTAGATCTCAGGCTAAAGACTTTCTCCTGGGCTTGGCTGGCCAGTTTAGAGACCTCTCCTGTACTCAGCTTCAAGCCAATAGTACGAAGTAGATTCTGGATCTTGTCATAGGGTTCTGTCTTTGGATCCTCATTTGTTTTCTCAACGGAGGAACGTTTAGGGCTCGGTGGTCTCTTTTGCCCTTCTTGGGCTAGACTAATGCTCGGTGGCTCTTGAGCCAGCCCCACAATTCGAGAGAAACCCTTGCCATCCTGAAGAGCCCGCTCATGAGGCAGAAGGTCATCATTAACATGAACTGGTCCGGAATTCTTTTCAGCATCCACCTTTCGGTTAAGCATATCAAGGAAACGGTCCAGGGGTGGTTTCTCGGCTGGAGGAGACAAGCGTGATTTCTTCTCCTTTAGTTTGGGAGAGGGGCTTCTAGGAGGCGAGTCTATGGGCGAAGGGGGTCTGAATGAGGTCTGGGATGAGGATGTGGCAGCACTATGGGACAAATGCGGGTGAGTCGAAGCTGTGTGAGCTTTGCCAGCGTGAGAAGGGGGTGACAGGCCACGGGATTCTGGAGAGTGGCTTTGTTTGGCTTGGGGATACAGATCGTAAGGTCGGTCCACATACGCCGGGTCATAGTAGTGATCATCATAGGGTTCATCATAAACATCGTATCGATCAGTGTAGCGGCGGCTGGTAGACGGCGGGCCACCATAGGGAGATTCACTATATAGGCGACTTTCATAAGAGCGGTCACTGTATGGACGGTCACTATACGGATCTGCGTATGGCCGATTGGCATACGGGTCCCCGTAGCGGTCACTGTAGCACCTGTCTTGGTAAGCACTATATGGGCGGTCATAATAAACATCGTCATAAGGAGGACGGTGGAGGTATTCTGGTCCATCTGGTCGTTTCTTTAAGATGGAACGGACCGGTTTGTACTCGGCTAGGGGAACGGCGATCCTACCGTGGTCGTAGTCAATGCAGGTCCTCTGTCCAGGTTCCAGTCCTCTTGGGTCAATGTCCACCAGCGACTTTTTGTAGGCGATCATTTCATTCAGCTCCTCCAGTTCCCGCTTCTTCCTCGCCAGCTCGTCATCCACAATTCCACCTCGCCTAGGAGGAGGGCTCAGTTCCGTCCTCCTCTTGTGACTTTCTTCATGGTCTCTGTTTGTTTTACTCCTTCTCTTGCTGGCCCGGTCTTTGCTCCTCTCCCTGCTCCTGCTTCGACTCCTGCCGGAGCTCTTGCTCCGGCTGCGACTCCTGCTCCTGCTCTTGGAGCGGCTTCGGGTGCGCTTGTGTAATCTCTCTCGGCTTCGCCTGTGCCTGCTGCTCCGGTGTTCACGGTCGACGCTGGAGCTGCGTCTCTTTTTGATACGTCCAAACTGGTCTCTGGAGGGACTTCTACTCGGACTCCTGCTCTGACTCCTGCTGTATCTACGCCTCGTGGCGCTGTAATCCTTCTTGTTAGTCTTGCTGTCCTGTGCTCTGAGATTCTTCACCACTGCCTTCAGCTTCTCTGCCTCTGGTTTTTCCTTCCTAAGGGAGTTACAGGGAGGTTGTTCTTAATAAGTTTTACAACTTTTCCAAGATACAAAAAGAAATATGGCATTTATTCAGAGCCAAATGTATTTACATGAAGAGTGGTAACATTTTGAATGTATAACTTACTCTTCGGTAGCTTTTGTCAGCTTGATGGTCATCTGCCAAAAAGAGTTGTGACAAATTCATTAGAATGATGACAATTTTGCATTCTTCGCAAAAGATTTCTCACAGTTTGAAGGAAAGTTGGGAAGATTCCATAAAAATGATGCCATAAATTACCAACAGAACTAGTGAGAGTTTGCTCACCATGCATCTCCACACTGGACTAATGTAAACATAAATCAGGTCATCCTTACCTTTCCTTTGTTTGCACCGACACCACCAAGTTTCCTCACTGGGAGGAAAACGCTCTCTGTGTAACGTTTTATCCTGATGGCCTGGACTCCCCCGTCTGCCGTGTCATGCTTGAAAGAAATGACAGACATCATTTTATTCAGAAATGTCACCAGGAACATCACACGTCCAAACATGCGTGATTTCCTCACGTTTAAGCTTGAAGCGTTAAATCTAACACCAACATCAAGAGAAAAACAGAGCGGTCTACAGAGGTAAACTCAAAGACTGTACTCAAAAGATGAAAACAAGATGTTCTTGAAGACGTTCCCCTGATTTCATTTCAAGAGTTCAGTTGCTACCAACCAGAAAGCCTCAACACTTCCTGTTTTGTTTCTCTACCAACAGTTTGACGAGTTGTTCCGGAATATCATTTAGCTGCCTCTCAAGAGGATCCCTGATCCGCTGGTTGGATAAACTCCACCTCCTCTGCAGCTGGTAGTCCTCGTTCTAATCGACACACCACGGAGGCTTTCCAGGAAGAGCCTGGACCACCTGGAGGTGGAGTCTGTTTGTGAGATGAGGGATTCACCGGAAAGGCAGCCAACTGTTTTTCAGAAAGAGCAGTTCGTGTGCTTCCTGTGTGACCTCCACAGATCACCTTGTGGTAGTTCCATTTAGAAATGTTTGGACCCTCCTCTAGAGTTTACCTGACTTCCTTTCCCTCCACCCCAAGAACCCAGCAAGGGGACTCACCGGGACAATGCTGAACTCAACCTTCTCGTTCAACTCCAGCTTCTTCTTCTCGATCACCTCGGACATGTGGAAGTAGAGCTGGGGGTTCTGAGTGCACTTGATGAGCCCGGAGTCCTCCAAGAACTCGATCACGATGCCCTGGTTGGAAAAGCAGCAGAGACCTGGACTCAGACCCTAAGAACCAAACTGAGGCCGTGTTCAGTTTTTGACTCTGAGGGTGGGAGTAACTGGACTTCAAGTCTTACGTGCTGACGCTGTTCAGTGGATTCTTCAAAGGAGTCGTGGAGAATTTCCACGTAAGTCGCCCGCTCCTCTTTGGTCTCCCGATGGGTGGCGATGTTGAAGCGCACCTGTGCAGGCGAGACACAGTTCAGGATCAGGTTCAAAAGAAGCAAAGGTTCCGTAGATGCTGAAAACTGAGACCTTGATGTTTTCTCAAATAAACGTGACTGGTCTGAAACAGAAGAAGACAGTCCAGGATCCTCACCTTGTCACCATCGAGCATTGTGGCAGTGGTCAGGAGGTCTTTGGGGCCAAAGGTCAGCTGTTTCTGTTGGCCGTCGATGGTCATCACCAGCCGGCCCACCTCTACGTCTCGTTTGGTTTTGACTTCAGCTTCAGGAGGCTTCTCCTTCGTTACCTCCTCATCTGTCTTGTCCTTCTTCAGCTCCACCGTTACATCCTGTCCTCCCTCCACCTCTCCCTTCTCATCTTCCTCCATTTTCTCCACCTTTATTTGCACCTGAAAGAAAACAACAAACTGAGTGTTTTCCTTTTGTTTTTCAGGGAAACTGCAGTTCCCACAGAGCTTTTGAAGTTGTACCTGTCCAGCATCAGCAACTCCTTGCTCCTCCTCAGTCGCCTCCTGTTTCTCCTTGAGCTCCTTCTTTATTGTATTGGGAGGGTGTCTGGGAATTGATTTGAGGATGGTGCCTTCAAATCGCTCCTTGCTGATGTCGTCCAGCGTGTCAGGGTCTCTCATTTTGAAGCCGAGCGGCGTCCACTGCAGGATGTCAGGAGGACAGCGAGCATTCAGAAACAGCTCAGAGTTTTATATTTGTGGGTCGTGATGTTTTTGTGAAGATAAAAGGGGAAAGGTTCAAAAAATCGGTTTAACCTCCTAGGACCTGCCGTCCACATATGTGGACATCACATTTTTGGTTATTTAGACCAAAATACTCAATTTTGCTCTACATGGGCCTGATATCCACTTACAAGGACATTATACTGCTAGTGTTCTATCAAAATTTTAAATGAATATCCTCATTTGTGGCTCTCATTCTTCTTAAAAACAAAAATATGGTAAAAAAAAACAAAAAAACAAAAAAAAACAAAATCTGGCAATTCTTTGTTTTTACATTCATCGGGCCCCAATATGCCCAAATACCAAAGAGAAATTAAAAATGCATGTCGTGGAAGAGTTCGGGTCTTAGGAGGTTAATGCACTTTTATGAAAAAATAAAATGACAATAACAAGCTCTGGTGATTTAAAGTCATGACTCCCAGATTTCATTCAATCATCATTAGTGGGTTGAATGCTCGGGACCCGCACACTTTGCAATGCTAATAATATTATTATTGAGCTGGTGGCGTGGGGCGCCCTCTGTTGGCTGTTGTGGGTTTCTAAAAGATCCAGAGACTTGTGAGACTTTGCCATAAAAGACTGCGTAAGAGCTGCGAAATGTGACTTTGCAGCCTGAACTCAGTGCCTCTAACAACCACGAGCAGCTCTTTCCTCACCTTGTCTTTGGCAGCTGCCAGTGCTGCAGCCACCTCCTCCTTCTTCTTCCGCTCCAGCTCCCTCTCATGCTCCTCCTCCTCTCTCTTCTTGCTCTTTTCCTCCTTCCTCTTCTTCCTTTCTTCCTCCTCTTTCTTCCTCTCCTCTTCCTCCCGTTTCTTCTGCTCGTACAGGATCGGGTCCTCAATCTTCTTCGTCCTCCTCAGCCTGATGGCCCTCGTGTTCGATTCCACCTGTGGAGACAAAACGATGGATCAAACCCGCCCCGTCTCTGCAGCTCGCTCCTGTTCGGTTCGGTCTGCGCACTCACCTGGATGGTCGTGAACTCCACCTCTTTCTGGAGGTCGTCAACGTTGAACTCTGTATCACTGAAGTTCTCGCAAACGTCAAAGGGAAGCTTGCCGTGCCTCTCCGACGTTAGGATGCCGACCTCTGGCCCCAGCGAGGTGATGATGCCCTGAAAGACAGCGGCACTTGAGAGACCGGAAGCAGAATGGAGGAGGCGGGTTATCAGTGTGCATGCTGCGTTACCAGCTCTCGCTCCTCTTTGGTGTATTTGAAGGTGAACGGGACTTTGGGTTTGATGTTGGCCGCTCTCCTCTTCCTCGTCATTGTGTCGATCAGCAGGTTGATCAGCACGTGGTCGTTCTTCAGAAGCGTGACGCCACAGTTTCGATGGTCGAAGGTCACATTGGTCCTGACGGTGCCGATGTTGGCGTGGATCTGACCCGGGTAACCAGGCATGCCGGGCTGAAGGCATGGGAGAGGAGCTTTTTAAATAAACATGTTAACGGCCTGGCACAAAGTCTGCTTACTTCTCCTGCGTAACAACCGTTTCTATAGCTCACCTGTTTAAATTGGATTAAGGCTTACAGTTTGCATGATTAGGGGCGAGGCCTGTTTGACTGACAGGTGGATGCTTCACCTGAACTGGACCCGTGGGCCGTGTTTGTGCTGTTGGAGCCTTTTTAATGAGGTCACTGTACTAACAGACCGTCCGAGGAGGCGGAGCAAGAGTTTGGCTCCACAGTGAGATTCTGGGACTCTGATTGGATGTTACCGAGTGCCAATTTGGAGATGTTAAAAATTTTCATTTAACACTGTTTGAAGTCAATTAGTGACATCTGCTGGTCGATACACATAAAAACATTAGTTACCGTCTCCTTGGTTTCCTGTTTGTCTCATCTCAGTTTAAAACTGTTAAAGTTTGAGTTCAGGGTCACCTTGGGTTCGATGATAGTCTGACTGACGATGCCCTCGTACAGCTCCGTGTCCAGCATCATGTTGGGTCCGATCTCCTGCTTGGTCCTGGTTCTGATCGGCTTGGTGAAGCAGTCTTTGGTCCCGTCATTTTCTTTCCTATCCTCCTCGTCGCCGCTGGCGTTAGCAGTGGCAGTGCAAAGGGTCAGGAGGAGGGGCTCCCTCACCCGCTGGATCCTGACGGCTCGTTTTCCCGCTCTCAGCTGATGGTAAGAGCAGAGAGATGTTTGAAACGGTCCGGTCAATGGCACCGACGGCCATGAGCACACTCTCAGCTAACAGCCTCACCTGAATGACGGTAAACTCCACCTCCTCATTGATGTCCTCCTGCGTGAACTCGACGTCGCTGAAGTTCTCTTTGGTTTCAAAGGCGAGCTCCGTGTCGTCCTGCCTCTTGATGACGCCTTCTGTCTCCTTCAGGCTGACGATGACGCCCTGCCGCCCGCAGATGAGTGGAAAGAGTAAAACCATCAGACAGAGAAGCCGATTCGAGAACACGTGAGCAATCAGACATTTCTCGTTTAAGGATAGACAGCGGAGAGGTTTCACCGCATGAGCACCGCCAGCAGGCGAGGATGGGCCTGACCTTCTCTCTGATCTCTTTGGTGTGGCTGAAAGTCGCCGGGATTTTGGGCTTGATGTTGGTGGCTCTGGTCTTCTCTGTGATGATGTCGGTCAGCAGGTTGATGAGCACCTGGTCGTTCTTCAGCAGCGTCACCGTGCTGTCCTTCCTGTCGAAAGGCAGGTTCCTCCTCACAGGCCCGATGGTCACATACACCTGACCCGGGTACTGACGCTCGCCGGGCTGCACGGCAACAGCACGTGGAAACGTGGAGGAGACGAAGTAGAAACAGTTTTAGCTTTTTTGTGTCTCTATTACATTTAACATCTTTGTTACAGTTTTCTGGTCTTACTGAATAAAACCTGAATCTGAATAAGCTAAACTAAATGCAGCTGAACCGAGTAAACAAAAACAACAACAGAAATGTAATAAATGAGAACATGAAGACAAACACACCAAACGCAAACTGACAAAATTAACCATACAACTTATTACAACGCTTCTTTTCTCCTTTAGATTTTTTATTTTGACAGATGAATAAATCAGAAAATTCAAACTGAAATTAAAAAAAAAGAAGAGTTTCTTATAAATCTAATGGTACTAAGGTGGCTACATGTACTGGTTTATTTTCACTGATGCAGCAGATCTATGTTGAAAAGCAGGCTCAGTCCCTGCAGCTTTCAGTGATCTCAACTTTCAATAAGCATGAAAACCAAAGTCGTTAAACTGGGCCAGAAAATGACTGTAGAAGGATTTTTAAACACTTTCAATGTTGTTAAACATGTTGACTGGCTGAGGATGTTATTTAAGGACCAGAGAAAGTCTTACAGATGTTCAATAGTTTGATTGGCCAATCACAGACAAACAGACCTGCGGCTGCTCCTTGGACACACTCTCAATTTAATAGATACAGAAAATTAAGAAATGATGTTAGTAAATTAAATAAATCCAAGAAAAGACGTTATTAAAAAAAAGATTAATGAGGTAAAATCCTAACTGAGGTTTGGGCGGGAGAGCTAAATCAGTGCATCACTGTAGACGTAGACAGATCCTTCCTGACTACACCCGCTGATATCTGTGTGTTTATTTTAAGGACAAAGCTTGTACTCTAAGACAGTGGTTCCCAAACTTTTTTTGCCAGGCCCCCTTTTTACAAGAAAAATGTTCGCGCCCCCCCCCCCCCCCACCACCTAACCCCCCACCCCCAGCACAAACACATCCTCCAAACACACACACCCATATTTTGTTTACAAACTCCATTGCGGTTTATTTCACACCTCAAACATTTAGTAAACAATTAAGCAAATACAAGTAAACGGCAATAAATTACAGGTAGTAATAAAATATACTACTAACTCTTTTACGCTACGTCCACACCTACACGGGTATTTTTGAAAACTCAGCTGTTTCTATGCGTTTGGGTCTTTCGTCAACACGTAAACGGTGTTGCGATTCACCGAAAACGGAGATTATTTAAAACTCCTTTTTTGCGTTTACGTGTGGACGAGGAATACAGAGTTAGTCACGCAACGTCAAAGGTATGTGCCTCTTTTCACGTCACGCTGTGCGCCACGTTATTGTTTACATGAGATGAATTGCAGAATGGCAGATAGAGACAAAATACTGTTACTGTTAATCTGACTATCTTCAGGTTTTACACGCTTACATACACACACGCAGTTACTGTCCCTCCATTTAGAAAGGCAGAGGCGTCACGGTGTAATTATTTTACGTGTAGTTGTTTTTTTTCCTGTGTAATGATATTCAACATTGCTATCAATACATTTTTCAAAAAATGCCTCTCTGTGCAAAATGGGTTTAAACACATAAACAGCTGTGGGATACTGTTTGTCCGTGATTTGAACCGGGGAACAAATTACGGCAGGATCAGCCTGATATTATTTGTATCCCACTGTAACTTTACTGCATAAAGAGCTAACATGTCCAAAATGTCAGGAGTAGTTAGTTATTACAAGAAGTGTTTGTGAACTAAAAATCAAGAATGTGGGATACTGTTTGTCCGTGATTTGGAGAGCCCAGCGCGTGCTCCCGACGCAGGGAAACTAATTTTGCAGGGGAGAGCTACCTTGGCACTTGTGCAGGTGAAGCCAAAGGGAAGACATGCTTCACCATATTTTCCTGTCTTTGGCTTGGAAGGAAGTTGGTTTGGAAACATATTTGGCGATGCTTCATCTCCTGCTTTGCGTTTATGTGGGAGCCCCGTCAAAAACCTGTCCACAGTGTCCAAGCGCTCTTCTTTTTTCTTTTTTTTTCCTTTTCATACCGCGCCCCCCCTGCAATGGCTCTGCGCCCCCCCTAGGGGGCGGGCCCCACACTTTGGGAACCTCTGCTCTAAGAAAAGGGATGGATCCACACGATACAGTGATTTAAATAATACGTGAAAGAAGAATGAGCAATTAATCAGACAGAGCTGGTATGAATATAACTGAATGTGTTAAAACTATCCATCCATCCATCCATTCACTTCTGCTTATCCTTTTTCAGGGTCGCGGGGGGCACTGGAGCCTATCCCAGCTGTCAAAGGGTGAGAGGCGGGGTACACCCTGGACAGGACACCAGTCTGTCACAGGGCTAACACACAGGGACAGACAACCAACCACACTCACATTCACTCCCGCATTCACACCTATGGGCAATTTGGATTTTTCAATTAACCTATCCCCACAAAACTGTGTTAAAACTAATGAGAGAGAAACCATCAGGTGCTGATAACCTGAGATCATTACAAACAGTAGCTGATGTGACAACTTCATTCTGTCCTCTGGGTGGAATAACCTCTTAAAGAACAGTAAGGAGCCAAAAGTGTGTCATTCGTTCTGAGTAGATGATGGAAGAACAGACAATGAACACATCAGTGAACTCTGTAGAACTGCGGCCTCACAGGGAACAGATGATCAGAGATAGTCGTTAAAGCTGGGCGTTTGAGTCAACTCGATCATGAAATCTTATTGGATACATTAAATTGTTATGGTTTTGAAAAGTCTGCTGTTGAATGGGTTAAGAGTTGCTTACTGTAACGTTTAATCTGAGTGACTCTGACACTCACACTCTCAGCTGTGGTGTTCCTCAGGGCCGTAGCCTGAGGCCACTTTTATTTGCTGTTTTTACAAACGACTTGCGTTTTGCTTTGGACAGCTCCACCTCTGCTCCAAGCTCTGCTGTTGAAGCTAACAGGGATCTTAATAAACACATAATGAAGCTCACTGAGAGAAGGCCGAGGGTTTGCAGCAAAGCAAGGGGCAGCTAACTTTGAGGAATCCAAAATATAAAACAGATTTATCAGTTTCTTCTTTGCTACATGATTCCAAATAACCTGCTTCATACATCTGATGCTTCAGTGAGAATCTACAAAGTAGAAAGTAGTAAAAATAAAGAAAAACCATTAAATGAGAAGGTGTGTCCAAAGCTTGTACATATATATCAAAAACAAAAACATTTAACTGACTGTTAATTTCATGTATGTATCAAAATGTATTTAAGGCTGAATTTGGCAGTTTGGGTCCTTCGCAATAATTAAATGTATAAAACAAAGCAGCGCTGAGGCGTCAGAGGGTTTGGGACTTGCAGCTGCAGGTTTCTCGAACTCACCTGAGGCTCCACGATTGGCTGACAGACAACGGCCTCGTAGATCTCAGGGTCCAGGTTCTCGGTCCCGCCCGGTGCCACCTTCACGTCGGTCGCTATTGAGCTGTTCTGCTCAGGAACAGGAAGTGACAGAACACCAGGTTTACAGAGAGAACACATCCACGCCGTCAACTTGTAGGACGACTAACAGGCAGCTAGGGAGCCCCTCACCTTCTCCTTGCAGGCGGTGAAGTGAACTCTGACCCCGGCCGTCATGGCTTTAGGATTTCCAAAGAAGGCGTCGAAGCTGAAGGTGAACTTCTCCAGGTCTTCACGCATGATGTAACCAAACGTTGGCTGCAGGTCAAACACAGAAAACGACAAAGATTCAAACAGGTGAGCTTGTAAACAGGTGAGGGGGTAAACAGGTGAGGGTCAGACGGAATTCTCACCCCAATGAAGGAGATGATCCCTGTGGACCTGCCCGGAGGTGGCCTGCAGACAGAGAGCAGTTTAAACAGCAGCTACAGGAAGTGATGTCACATTTACAGCACAGGTGTTAAAGGTGGGGAGGGGGGCACAGTGCCCGCGTCAATACAGAGATCAAAGCTGCTGAAACGAGCCGACCTCCACACTAACGTGACTGAATCTGTGAATTCCACAAACACACAGCTCACTGCTCCCACGAGCCGGCGTTCCATGTGGGAACTTTCATTTCTAAAGTCTCTCTTTAGGCCTGAGCTGCAGCTTCAACTCAGCTGATGCGTCTCACACACACCTGTGCTGCCTGCTGGTTCTACAGATGCCCCACAGGTGTCAGCATAAATCATTTATTTATTAAATAAATAAATAGAATACATTTGATGTATTTGTTGGTAGTCTGAGCACCGCCAGATGAGCAGGGTTAGTTCCACTATACTGAGAGAAGACTGACGTCTCCACCACCGAGCTGGCCGCAGAGTCTGCTTTTGATTTTAGGTGAACTGTCCCTTTAAAGAGGAGTGCAGTACCTGTGTGAGTCACTCAAACACAGCAGCCAGCTCACAGACGCAGGAAGCTGTTCAGCAGCAGCTCCAATGCTCTGAGGTAAAATTTGAGTTTTTGTGAATGGAGACTGGTGGGAGTGATTTTTGCCAACTGTACTTACTTTTCAAATGTGCGTTTTCCCAGCAGCCCCAGAGCTTTACTGATTGTGCTGACCTCAGGTTTGGGTGTCGGGGCAGGAACGGTGGGGGCGGTGGGAGCAGCGGCAGTGGTGGTGGCGGCGGGCTCAGCAGCAGGTGTTTTTTTGGCCACAGCTGGGTCCTCAGCGGGCTTTTTAGCCTCAGACGATGTTGACTCCGTAGCCGGAGCTGAAATCAGAGCTTTGATCTGACAAAGAAAAAAGAAGAAACCAGCAGGTGTCTTTACTGAGCGCGCTCACTAACAGCCTCATTCACATCCTGCACACGTTTACATTTTAATTCAGTTCAATTCAAATTCAATTCTATTTATATAGCGCCAAATCACAACAGCAGTCGCCTCAAGGCGCTTTTAATGACGTCTGAATATTTTAAAAGTGTTCTGCAGTTTGTGATACGCTCTGAGACAACGAGCCAGGAACATCTGACGAAGGTTCAACAGCCATCACTGTATCACCAACATCTGTCACACAGCTGCAGGTTAAGAGCACGGCTCTGTCCTCGGGGATCAGGACTCACCCACTCGGGCTGGTCAGGCGGAGGGTTGGGCATGGGCTCTTCCACCACAGGCTGAAACCAGACAAACAAACCTTCACTTATTCTGACATAAACTGCGCTTTTATCACAGCTATCACACAATAATCAATAATCAGTGATCGATATCTCTGACTGAGGTGGTGCTCGTGTGGACTCTGCTGATCTCTCACCTCTCCTGTCCAGCCGGGCGGAGGGTAGGCCGGTGGGTATCCAAAGGGAGGCATGCAGCTTGGGGGTACAAAGGCTGTGGGGTCCGGCGGAGGCATCCCAACCGTAGGCACAGGCGGAATACCAGCTGGGACCACAGGGGGGGGGACAGGGGGAACCACAGGGGGGGCCACAGGGGGTATGGGTGCAGGAGGGACGGGCTCGGGGCCCCATGGTTCAGGGGGACCCTCCAGATCCCAGCCAGGATGACCCCATCCTGGCGGAGGGAGAGGCCGGTCGGGTCCCCAGTCATCGCGGAGTCCCCTCCAGTCAGCCTCTGGGTGTAGGGTTCTCCAATAATCGGCACGACGGTCCCAGTCCCAGTCCTCCGGTCCCCAGCCAGGGGGAGGAGGTCCCCGTGGATCCCAGTCAGGGGGTGGGGGTCCTCGGCCGTGCCAGTCTGGGAGTGGCGGTCCTCTTGGATCCCAGTCCGGGGGTGGCGGTCCCCTTGGATCCCAGTCCGGGGGCGGCGGTCCTCTGGGGCCCCATGCACCATGAGGCGGCCCTCTCGGCCCCCAACCTCCAGGCGGTGGAGGTCCTCTCGGACCCCATCCTCCGGGCGGCGGAGGGCCTATCGGGCCCCATCCACCAGGCGGTGGAGGGCCCCAGCCCCCAGGAGGTGGAGGCCCCCAGCCCCCAGGAGGTGGACCCATGTCAGGCGGGGGTCCGTGTTCACTGAAGGGTGCAGCGGGAGGTGGGCAAGGGTCTGCGGCAGCGCCGGAGCCCCGAGACGGTGAGGAGGCTAAGCTAAGCTAAGTTAAGTTAGCAGCGGGGTTAGCCGGCTAATCAACCAAACACCGCCAAGCTCATCGGAGGGTCTCGCTGTTAGCGCTCCTTTTCAGGATAAAAGCGGATCATCTGACGCGGCCGTCCGCAGAACGTTCTTCAGATATTTTCAGCGGAAAGTGAAACAATCACAGCCGAACTCCGGGCTTCCTCCGCTGCTGCGCTCCAACTGACCGCGGGACTTTTTACCGCCCCCTACTGCCAGGAGGACGAAACTTCAACTACTGCTTCTGCTGCTGTCAGAGAAAGTTCCCCGTTTTTCCTTTATGTATGTATTTATTTATAATTGATTATCCATGAAGCCAGATAATCAATCAATCAATCAAATTTTATTTATATAGCACATTTTAAAGACCGAAGTACACCAAAGTGCTTTCCAATAAAATCATGATACAGATAAAAATCACAATATAAAATATAAACTACAGATATAAATAAAATAAATAGAATATAAAATAATTACATAATCTAAATGCAAAGCCAGATGTAAATTACCCTAATTAGCCTTGAATGCCAGGTTAAACAAATACATTTTTAGACGTGATTTAAAAGACTGAATGGAATCTGATGCGCGAATATGAAGAGGAAGAGTATTCCATAACCTGGGTGCGGCAACGGCAAAGGCACGGTCTCCTCTGGTCTTCAGCCGAGACCTAGGTTGCACTAAGAGTAGTTGGCCCGATGATCTTAGTGCTCTCTTAGGGCTATACAGACAGAGGAGATCAGCTAGGTAGTCAGGTGCCATATTGTTTAGGATTTTATAGGTAAACAATAAAATTTTAAAATCGATTCGATATTTAATAGGAAGCCAATGTAAGTTGGCCAGAACAGGGGTGATAGAATCATACTTTCTAGTGCCGGTCAAGAGACGTGCTGCGGCATTTTGGACCAGCTGCAATCACTGAAGAAGAGAAGATTGTAGGCCCAAGTAAAGAGAATTACAATAATCCAGTCTTGAAGTGATGAAAGCATGAATGAGTTTCTCCAGATCTTTGCGTGGTATATATGGTTTAGCCTTAGAAATTAGGCGTAGTTGGTGAAAGCTGGTTTTTACCACAGTAGAGACCTGTTTATCTAGTTTGAAGGAACTATCCATGAAAACTCCAAGATTCCTAGCAGCTTCAGTAAGGTGATTAGCAACAGGCCCGAGTGTGCCAGTCAGTTGTCCCAGAGGGATATTTCTATCAAAAACACTAATTTCTGTCTTCTTTTCATTTAAAGTAAGAAAGTTACATGATAACCAGTCTTTAACATCCCTCAGACAATCAAACAGAGGATGTAGTGAAGATGAAACATCCCCAGTCAGGTGGAGGTAGATTTGAATATCATCAGCATAGCAGTGAAAAGAGACATTATGTTTTTCAAAGATGGAGCCCAAGGGCAGCATGTACAGAGAAAACAACACAGCACCCAATACCGAGCCCTGGGGCACACCACAGCAAAAAGGGGCAGAAGAAGAGGAATATTTTCCCATCATGACAGAGAACGACCTCTCAGAGAAATATGATTTAAACCATGATAGAACATTTCCTTTAAGGCTTACTACTTGTTCCAACCTTGCCAAAAGGATATCATGGTCAACCGTGTCAAAGGCTGAAGTCAAATCCAATAGAACCAAGACGCAGAGGCGCCCAGAGTCAGCGATTAGAAGAAGGTCATTGAAAACTCTTAGTAGGGCAGTTTCGGTGCTGTGACGCGGTCTAAATCCAGACTGGAATTTATCACTTATACCATTTCTCTCTAAGTGGGTCTGTAGTTGCTGAAGCACTATTTTCTCTAAAATTTTTGACATGAAAGGGAGTTTAGAAATCGGCCTGTAATTTGCGTTTTTTTTTTATTATACCTTTATTTAACCAGGAAAAGTCCCATTGAGATTAAGAACCTCTTTTTCAAGGGAGTCCTGGCCAAGAGGCGACAACACGTTGAAATTACAAAGTTACATACATATTATAAAATAACAATTACATTTTAAAAAACGATTTTCTCTGGCTCTCTCAATCTAGACTTAAAAGCATTTAATGAAATAAGATCTGCTATCTTCCAATCTTTTTGCATCGTGTTCCATGTGAAAGGGGCAGCATAAGTAAAAGCCCTCTTTCCCAGTTCAGTTCTGGCAAATGGAACATTGAGCAACAAAAGATTGCTTGAACGCAGGCTGTAAGAAACAGTACTTTTCCGTGTGAGCAGATCGCAAATGTAGGTGGGCATTTGTCCAAGCAGGGCCTTATAAATAAAAATGCACCAGTGAGCAAACCTCCTGGAGGACAACGAAGGCCATCCCACTCGAGCGTACAGATCACAACAATGGGTCAAAGCCCTACAGTTTGTAATAAACCGTAGAAGTGTTACGATCAAGGCTGCTTTTCTTGATAACAGGTTGCACGACTGCATGTTTAAAGACAGTCGGAACACAGCCAGATAACAGTGATGAGTTCATTAAAAATAAGATACAGGACCCGATTGTATTCAATGCATCCTTAATGATACGAGAAGGAATAATGTCATGCAGAGAATTTGAGCTTCTCTGGTTATTAATTATTTCCTTTAAAGTCGAGAATGACACAGGTTCAAACTGTTGAAAGACCGTTGAACATTCGGAAACTGGGGCTTGATTTACTACCAGAGAATGTGGGGCCCTTAACACTGAGATTTTATCTATAAAATAATTTAGAAATTTCTCGCAGAGGGCCGGGGAGGCACCCATCGAAACATCAGAGCAGGGGTTAACCACCTGAGTTAAAGATTTTAAACAGAACTCGAGGATTGTGACTATTAGTTGCAATAATGTTCGACAAAAAAGAAGTTTTTGCCATTTTGGCAGCCTTCTGAAATTTAGACTGGCTCATATGCAGGATGTCAAGGGACACCTGTGTGATAACACACACCAAAGTATACTCTCCAAAGTATTCTTATTTATCAGATTCCAGAGTACCTTCTGTGATGATTTCTTTATGCAGACTTTGTGCTCCAAGCTGTTTTACCCTGCGAGGTTTCAGTCATGGCCTCATAAAATAAAAAAATCAAACCGATCTCCAACTTTCTTTCATCTGAAACATTTTTGAATAAATCAGAAAATTCAAACTGAAATTAAAAAAAAAGAAGAGTTTCTTATAAATCTAATGGTACTAAGGTGGCTACATGTACTGGTTTATTTTCACTGATGCAGCAGATCTATGTTGAAAAGCAGGCTCAGTCCCTGCAGCTTTCAGTGATCTCAACTTTCAATAAGCATGAAAACCAAAGTCGTTAAACTGGGCCAGAAAATGACTGTAGAAGGATTTTTAAACACTTTCAATGTTGTTAAACATGTTGACTGGCTGAGGATGTTATTTAAGGACCAGAGAAAGTCTTACAGATGTTCAATAGTTTGATTGGCCAATCACAGACAAACTGAGACCTGCGGCTGCTCCTTGGACACACTCTCAATTTAATAGATACAGAAAATTAAGAAATGATGTTAGTAGGAAAAACTAAACAGGATGCAGGTGGACCCCTGCCTGGTCGCTTGGATCTCAAACTACCTCACTGACAGACCACAGTACGTCAGGCTGAAGGACATCACGTCTGACACTGTGGTCAGAAGCACAGAAGCACCACAGGGAACTGTGCTGTCACCTCTGACTTCTCATCACCCTGTACACCTCTGACTTCTGCTATAACTCTGAATCATGCCATATTCAGAAGTTTGCGGACGACACGGCCATCATGGGGTGTATCCGGGATGACCAGGAAGAGGAGTACAGGAGTCTGGTGAGGAACTTTGTCACATGGAGTCACACAAACCACCTGCAACTCAACACCTCAAAGACCAAGGAACTGGTTGTGGACTTCGGGAGGTCCAGACCAGGTCCATTGCCAATTCAGATTGAGGGAGAGGAGGTGGAGGTGGTCAACACATACAAGTACCTCGGGCTGTGGATGGACAACAAACTGGACTGGTCATGCAACACCCAGCACCTGTATAAAAAGTCGGAAAAAGTAAAAGTCGGCCACTTCCTCAGGAGGCTGAGGTCCTTCAACATCTGCAGGAAGCTCCTGAGGATGTTTTACATCCTCTATGCTGTGGTGTGCTGGGGGCGCAGCACAAAAAGAAGGACTCATCCAGGCTAGAGAAGCTGATCAGGAAGGCTGGCTCTGTGGTCGGCATGAAGTTGGACACTCTGGTGTCAGTGGCAGAGAAAAGGACACTAAAGAAACTGCTGGACATTATGGACAATGCTGGGCATCCTCTGCACACGGCCATAAACAACCAGAGGAGTCTGTTCAGTGACAGGTTGCTTCTCCCAAAGTCAAGGACCAACAGACTTAAAAGCTCCTTTGTCCCACACGCCATCAGACTGTTTAACTCCTCTCTGGAGGGGAGAGGGAGGGGAAACGGGAGGACAAAGGCGGGGGGACAACTAAGCTGTAGTGCCTTTTCACTGTGCAATACTTTTTGTTAATATCCAACGGTGCAATAGACTCACAATACGTGAAATGTGCAATTCCCTTGTATTCTTATTCCTATTTATTCCGTTTATCCCTTTTGTATACTCTGTATTTCTATATGTCTCTGTATTTATATATGTGTATATATGGTATATTTCTGCTCACATTCTGTAACTTCTGTCGGTGCTGTGCTATTGGAAACTGAATTTCCCGGAGGAACCCACCCGAGGGATTAATAAAGTTTTATCTAATCTAATCTAATCTAATCTGATCTAATCTAGTAAATTAAATCTGAAACATTTTTGAAAGAGTGATTAAATAATGTATATTTAAAGTGCCTTTCAAAGGCATTAATAAAACAGTCAAATGACCACATCTGAATCAAGTAAAACAACAAACATGAACTCAGAAACATTACTGAAATGTTTGCGTGGGTTCTCTGTCTACTCCAACTTCCTCCCACAGTTCAAAGACATGCAGTTAGTGGGCTTAGGTGAACTGTTAATGGAGTTCCACAGGGTTCGGTGCTAGGACCAATTCTATTTACATTATACATGCTTCCCTTAGGCAGCATCATTAGAAGACATAGCATAAATTTTCACTGCTATGCAGATGACACGCAGCTCTATCTATCCATGAAGCCAGGTAACACACACCAATTAGTTAAACTGCAGGAATGTCTTAAAGACATAAAGACCTGGATGGCCGCTAACTTTCTGCTTCTTAATTCAGATCAAACTGAGGTTATTGTACTCGGCCCTGAAAATCTTAGAAATATGGTATCTAAGCAGATTCTTACTCTGGATGGCATTACCTTGGCCTCCAGTAACACTGTGAGGAAACTTGGAGTCATTTTTGACCAGGACATGTCCTTCAATGCACATATTAAACAAATATGTAAGACTGCTTTCTTCCATTTGTGCAACATCTCTAAAATTAGAAATATCCTGTCTCACAGTGAAGCTGAAAAACTAGTTCATGCATTTATTACTTCAGTAACGTTCCATGAAACAGACTTATTAAGTTTTCATCAGTTCTCATATATTAGGGTGCAAATACAGCAGAATGCTGGTGGGTACAAAACAAGATTGGCACAAAAAAAAAAAAAAAAAATTACAGAATAATAGTGGGAGTGCCAAGCATCCTAACCCTCCTCTCTCACCTTGTACCGCGCCCCAGGACACTGGGATGTGGCTCTTGTGGTTAGTGGACGACCTGAGGAAGTCGCGACCTCACAGGTGAAACATGTATTATGAGATTTTACTCTTGCATTCTCTCTGCGTGATCTGGGAGGATCCTTGGCGTCCTCGCAACACTAAAGACTGACAAGCTTTGAGGTTAACATGCTACTGCCTGAATCTCCCCCATCCCCCCAAAAAATACACTGAAGACACAGTTGGCATGTAATCTAATTACATTTGAAAGTAACTGAAGCGTAGCAGAAAAAGCTTTTATTTAGTTTTGCCGGCTGAAGTCGCTTGACTCCAACAAAGAAACCAGAAAAGTATCTCAGAACATCAATAATATGAATATAAGATCTCTCAAAATTACAGCAAAACTGGAGCTCAGGAGACATCCCAGAATCCTGCAGGGCAGGAAGTCGTCCAATAGCGTCAAACAGAGCAGGGGACAGTCTTTGCTTAGCAAATGAGAAGCGATCGCTCGCTTATTGCAGTGATACATTAGAAACCGGTTCTGCTCGACCCATCAGCATCAATTTTTTTCAGATGAGTAGAAACCACAGACTCTCAGAACGCGTAAAAACCTCCAAATACGGAGACAGGAAGTGAGTTTCTTCACTCGCTGACAAAGGCAACGTCCGTCAGACGCAGAACCGAAGGCAGAACGTGATGAGGAGGACGAGCGAGAGTCGGACCGGCAGTCCAACTCCGGATCGCCGTCCCGTTTCTCACCTTTACTCTTCAGGAAAACAAACATATGATTCAGGCGCGGAAGCAGGACCGAGGCCGGCCAGAAAACAAACCAAAATCAGAGCCAGAAGCTCCAATCAGAATTCGTAAAAATATCATGTGAACTTTATTTTTCTGACAGGAAGGAGAAAAAGGAAAACCAGCGTGAACTGGTTTAAACTGGTTTAAGTCAGCACAAGTTAAACTGGGGTTAACCGATTTAAAACAAAGACCTTTGAACTAATCCAAACGGGCGCGTTCTAGTTTTAAAGAGCAAACAAACAGGAAGTGGTCACATTAGGAAGCAGTAATCTTTTTCTAAACTCAGAGCTCGTTCCTGATTTTGACCCTCGCCTGCTTCCGTACTCTGAATGCAAACACAGGAAGTGAGATACAGAAGTGAGAAAGCGGGTGCAGCTGTGTTCGGGATAAAGGAGGACGTCTGTCCCATCGCCCTCGCAGACGTCCTGAGGTGGCGTTGGATGGCGGTGCAGAGGGCGCGGGGTCACAGCGGCACCTGGGTCGCCCTCAGGCTCTTAAACCCGACTCGCCGAGTCAGTCGAAGGGGCTGAAGTCCCTCTCCAGGTTCTCGGACTCGTCATCGTCGGAGAAGAAGTCGTCCTCGTCGATGTCGTCCTCGTCGTAGTCCTCGTGCCACTCTGGGACGTACTCTTCATCGTACTCGTCGTCATCGTCCTCTGCTTCGTCGCCGCCCTCTTCCCCTGTGTAGTTGTTGTTGTCCGAGTCTCCGGAATCGGACGCCCGGTCCGACTTGGACCTGCGTGAGAGAGAACGTGTCAGTGTGTGCACATGCTCAGTACGCACCTTCAACCTTGCTTTATGTTGTAGGAGGCGTTACTCACACTTTGTTGGTGTCGGCGTGCTTGGACAGGTTGGAGGCCTGAGTGGACTCTGGTTCCTGGCTGCCCTTGGATTGGTATCCGACCCGGAAGTCCTGGAGACAGAAACAGGAAGCAGTGCAACGATGACATCACAGAGCATCCCATCTCATTTTGGCAGGAGGTCAGAGCAGCATCCTCTGAAAAAACAGCTAAAGAAGCTTATTTTGATAGGTTATATCGTTGACTGAGGCTGCTGACTAATGTGGTCATGACACGACAGCGCGTGGAGGCGGAGCTCGGCGTCACATCTCTGACATGGTCTATGGGCCTCATGGTTTATGGGCCGTGTATTTTCTCAGAGTGGTGAACGTGTCCACCTCAGAAATAAACTTCAGAGTGAAGCGACTTTAGCCTGCGCCGTTCCTCACACATAAACGCTGCCGCAGGAAGCGTCAACAAATCTGCAGCACCAAACACGCCGAGCCACCGCCGTGGCGAGATCTTTTTAAAGCGTTGGATTTAATGTCAAAGACTGAAAACGTGCAGAGCTAACTTTTTACAGCGTGCATGATTTTCACGGCGCCCCCTGCAGGTTCATCTAAGCCTGTCAGAGGAATCAGCTCCATGATGCGGGCTGAGGCGCGTTCCCAGTTCTGTCATCAGAGCCGTGACGCTCGTCGGCTCACCAGCTCATTTTCACAGTTTCCTCTCAGGTCGGTCTCATGTAGACCAAACCAGTTCTGGAGCAGGTACCTGGGTGGAGTGCTGGAGGATGGCAAGCAGGCGCTCTTGGATGCGGCGGATCAGCTCGAGTCCAGTGTTCAGGTGTTCGGGTTTCAGCAGCCGCACGCACGAGGCCAGGTCGGTGCACTGCAGCAGAGTCTCCTCTGAGGAGAGAAAACCAGCAGACACACCAGTCAGACCAGTTGACACGGGCCTGATGAGGATCAGAGGATCAGAGCCTCACCCAGCAGGATCTGCAGAGCGTTGGTGTGCAAGTCCAGAGCCTCGGTCTGCTGCTCCATCACGTCCATCTTCTCCGTCTCCTGGTTGTAGTAGCTGTACACGCAGGAGTAGGCCAGCACCTGCAGACAGAGTGGAGGGCACGGTGAGCACACGCTCCGACATCAGCGGGAGCGGCTGAGGAGGAGGAGGAGGAGGACGACGACGACGAGGATACCTTCCGAGCCTGAGCGAGGACTTTACAGGCGTCGATGACGAAGGTCAGAGACTTCATCTGCAGAGCCTCATTGATGGACGACACCTTGTTCTCCAGGTTGATGGCAAAGTCCTGCAGACACACACACACACACACACACACACACACACACCATCCAGTCTGTCAGCTACTTCACTGTGTGATTAAATAAAGCGGCAGCCTGTAGTTATCCACAGTATTTTCAGAACCCTGACCCCTGAGCTGGAGACCGAGGGTTGAACTGGGCCGGCAGTTTCAGCAGATACAGGTGTGGGGTTCATCTGAAGCACCTACATCACCTTGGGTTATTGCATTCACAAATTTATACTTAAGCGCTCTTTGTACTGACTGCACGGCCTGTAGCGGGCCACAGCGGTGCTCTTTGAGGGTCTGCAGTCATACCTTGGCCTGATGGTGGAAGGTGCATCTCTCGTTGTAATCCTGGAACTTCTTCTCCTGCCGCGCCGCTTTACTCACCTGCAGACAGATAACACCTTTAATGCCAGCAGCTCACCACAGCTGTCCGTAAGGAACACACAATGTTCACACTGGGCGTTTCTCAATATGCGTACTTGTGCGTACTTGCGTTCTCGTGTACTCGTGATACGTCATCAGTTGGAGACCAAGTACTGTTCCAATTCGAAGTACGCATCAAGCTGAGAACGCGAAAACGTCCCGGATGTGTTCTCGCTCCGCCCGTTTTATCGAGCATGCATCGGTGTGGACTTGGTACAGCTAAATAGCGGACTCCCGGCACATTGGTTTCACCCCCCCCTTCCCCTCCCCCTCCCGCTCGCGGTCTTCTCTCTACTCAGGTTAAAGAAACTCCAGCAGCTGTCTATAGTATTGAGTGTCCACTAGAATAGAAATAAAAGCGTTCTAACATCTCACCTGCTTGTTTTTATTAAGGTATGTACACGTATGTACATGTACACTATTTTTATTAATAGAGGTTTCACTACTGAGGTTAAAAATGATATATAAGTCACTTAGATCACTTCTAAATGTTAATGTTTGGTTTATTTCAGTGTTTTATTTGTTCCTGAGTAAACCGGTTTGGCTGTGATTACAGTTAAGCTTCATAACATGTTACTCAGTTAAATTAGGAGGGGACGGCAGTAAAACTCCGGACCTGTGACATCATCACGTACGCTGGTGTTCCAATTGTACATATCGCGAGTCCGTGCTCGCGTTCTCGGCGGGTACGTACTCACCGAGAACGCGAGCACGTACTCGCGTACTTGAGAATTGAGAAACGGCCACTGTTTGCTGTTCTGATTGGCTGACTTGTGTAGTCACATGACAACATGTGGACCCACCATGGCAGAGCAGTTGTAGTAATCTTTGTGTGTTGGTTTCCATGGTTTCAGGCAGCGCCAGCAGAAGCCATGGTTACATTTGGCACAGGTCATACTGAGGAGAGAGGTCATCGACATCACCGTTACCAGAAAGTCTGAGTCTCTGTCTGTCTGTCTGTCTGTCTGTCTGTCTGTCTGTCTGTCTGTCTGTCTGTCTGTCTGTCTGTCTGTCTGTCTGTCTGTCTGTCTGTCTGTCTGTCTGTCTGTCTGTCTGTGTGTGTGTGTGTGTGTGTGTGTGTGTTCATACTGCAGGCAGCCTTCGTTCTTCTCGATCTGAGCCTGGCAGCTCGGGCAGCGTTTGGAGATGAGCTTGGCGAGGTGTTTGCTCTGAGCCTCCATGCTCATCCCTTCATAGTAACCACCGTCGTCCATCCACTGGGACATGTGACTGCAGCTCGCTGGGTAGTGTGCCTGCAGCAGGGGTGGGGGGAGCGGCCGCATGTTTACACACCTGGCCTTTAAACAGTTTAACGCAGCAGCGGTCACCTGAAACCCAGGTGCTGCGACTCCAACACACAGACTGTATACAGAAGATGGACATGCACCCACTGGTTTCTGTGCTTTGTTTGGCGCAATGAGCGAAAAGGTCACCTGACTATGGAGTTGCTCACTCATTGGCTAATGGGATTTGACTGACAAAGCTTCCGCTAACGAGGATGCTTTGCATAATCCTCATGTTTTATTCAGTCAGGCCTGGAAGGGCCAGATCAGGTGACCAGGAGACTTTAGCCAATCAGACTTAAGGGGAGTCGCCACCTGCTTGACACTAGGCAGAATGCAGGTTTAGGCCATCTTTTTATACAGTCTGTGGTAAAACAAGGTTCCCACGGGAACTACAGCTTCACCTATAAACTGAAAGCATGTAAGGTGACCTCTGACCTCAGGGAAGTTGCAGCTGAAGCAGGAGGACCAGCAGCACTTTGAGCAGGTGGCCATGCTGCCCGTGTTCTCCTTGCAGAGGATCTGATCACAGCCCTGAGGGTTGGTGCACCACGTCAGGTTGGAGCAGCACTCCACGTAGCCTCTGAGCAGGGCGTTCTCATACTGCGGAGGAGGAGGAGGAGCTTAACACCCATAGACGGGACAGGCGAACCTGAAGGTGGTCAGATGGTGTGTTACCTTGGCGATGGTGTCCTTGTCAGTGAGGATGCTGAGGAAGAACTGGGAGGTGGGCTGAGCCTGGCAGTCTGTGATTGGACAGTTGCAGTTCATGATCAGGTTCTGCTCGATCCTCGCCGTCAGGTACTCCTGCCAGCACGACTGCACGACACACACACACACACACACACACACACAGAGTCAGACTCGTGCCACGCCCACAGCAAGCATCAAGAACTCAGAGCGGCGCTGACCCTGCAGCAGTAGTGCATGCAGCTCAGCGAAGGCACCGGCTCCATGCCGCAGCTCCACGGGCTCAGGCACACTGGGCAGGTGGAGGTGGGGCTTGGTGGCGTCTGAGGGTTCAGGAACTTGAGTCCAGCGGCCACGATGATGGCGTCAGGGTCGTCGGTGTACCGCTGCACCAGCAGGTCCACGTTCCACTTACAGTGAATGAGGAGGTGCTCGGCCCGGTCCAGGTCCAGACTCAGCGTCCCCGCAACCTGAGAGGACAGACAGGTCACCTAACGCACCTGAAGGGGTGGAGACTACCCCCCCGTGAACCCCTGACCTCACCTGCTGAACAGTCCTCTGCATCAGCTGACGAACTTCATCCTGCGTCATCGTGCGACCCATCGAGAAAAGAACGGCGTCAAGAACACCATCCTCAAACCGCCGCGGCACAGGCACCAGACTGCAACACACACACACACACCTGAAACACTCACACACTGCAGGACGACTCTTTGATAATCAATGAATACGATTATTTTTTAGTTAATGTATCAGCTTAAGACTCTCCAAACTGGTGCTTTTCCTTTGAAAACTCACCTGGTTTAATACAGGTAACACTGACTCAGTGCCCCCTCCTGTGGCACACAGTGGTATTGCACCTTGCTCACGTCGGTGTTTAACATTCAATCTTAGTTCAGGTTTTATTTCACGGTGAAGAAAAGAAAACTGGGAGTCATGTCGTTGAATGACTAACAAACGTCAAAACCAAAACGCCTCCAGCTCCAGACCATTTAACAGATGACACTGAGCACAGCGCCCCCTGCAGACCAGTCTGTCAAATTTACACTCTGTTTAAAGTAAACACTTCCTCCTCAGGCCCCACGTGCAGGAATCCTCCAAAGTAAAGGCGTTTATGAAGGTTTATGTTCTTTTAAAAGTCTTCGTCTCTGATGGATCCTTTGTAAAGAGTACGACTGTTTGTGTAACCTGTGCTGGGACAGGAGTGTGTGTCTTCACTGACTGCACTGCAGTGTGTGTAATACCTGTATTCAGCATGTGCGCTCCTCACACTCAATATTATTCAGTTTCTGGTCCTGACACGTTTTGTCTCACTGTTATCGCCCTCACCGAGTCTGATAGTTGTCTTCGTCAGCACGAGGAACGTGGAAATGACCCACGGACTGACAGCAGCAGTGTCTGTCCATCGTTTCATTCTGCCGCTGCTCTCATTCGCAGCGCTGTCAACCGTACGGGCCAAACCCGAACACGTGCAGCTGATGAACAGCTGAAATCAGCTGCTGCAGGAGAGCAGCTCAGGTCCCCATAACCTCACAGTTTAACGTGGATGTGAAGCGCTACACGCAAAGCCTCATTTACCCCTCGGACCCCCGCCCTCAGACACTGATGCAGGTGCAACTCTTTCTGTGAACCTGGGTTTAAGAAATAACAGCTTCAAGATAAAGCTTGAAAAACAAGTTTGACATCATAATGTACCAACCACACGACGTCACGCTCCGACCTGACAGAAGATGGCGCTACGCCTGTTTTTAAACCCAGGTTCACAGCCAGTGTTACAGCTCTGAGAGAGTCTGAGGGCGGGGCTCTGTCAGCCTGCGTGTAGCGTTTCACGTCCTCTTTAATCCAACGATGACTTCTACGAACAGAGACGAGCTCTGAAGAATCACTGCAGCTCAGTTTGATCCTCATCAGTTTATTTGTCAAAGGTTTGCTCGTTAATCAGCATTTTAAATCAGAACAAAAAATTTGTTTAAACTTCTTTCTTCTTCTCTTTAAAGTCGAGTTCGGCTTCAGTGTGATCTGAACAGAGGTCAAAGGTCAAACAATATTTACAACATTGTGTCTCTGATCCGTTTCAGCAGCTTGGTTTCACAGACGTCCGATTTCTGATTGATCGGCCGATCAATCGCAGATAAACTTCGAGCCGATCAAAATCAATCGAGATAAATTTACAACCCATTCGAGTCTGTGGCCTCGTTTGAGGCTGGCAGACCGCCGCAGGTCCCTTTTCTGCGGCTGCATTCCTACTGGATGATAATAAAGAGGAAGTGCTATAAAAAAAATAAAAGCTGACGTGAACGAATAAAGTCAAAGAAGAAGAAATGAGAATTCTTCTGGTTCAGAAATGACGTCTGTAAAACAAAGTGCTCTCCTGGCTAAGGAGGGCGGGGCTTAGCTGAGACTGACAGACTGAACCCATGTGTCAAGTCAGAGGTCGCGGTCACACCTGATGTCGGCCCGGCTGTCGGAGGCGGTGTCCTTCCTAATGTCGGCCCGGCTGAAGGAGAACTGGGCCTGGCCCTTCTGCGGCGTGGACGGGTCCTCGGGGACAAACTCCACAATGTGCGGGTTCTCGTCGTTGCGGCGGATGCAGCCCTTGCTGATGACGTGCATGATGCAGGACAGGACGTCGCTGGTGCTGCAGCTGAAGCGGCCTGAGCCCGGAGAGCGCGATGCCTCCTGCTTCTGACACGAGTCCAGCACCTGAAAGAGAGCGGCACAGGTCAGAGCCTCAACACACCACTGCGGGCTTTTATTTTGAAGGAGGCAGGCAACCTCTGACCTTGAAGACGAGGTTGTCGATATGCATCTCCTTCTCCTGCTTCATGATGTGGACGATCAGGCAGTAGATGTAGTTCCTCTTCCTCTCCAGCGTGCCTGCCGCGTCCTCGTCCACGTTCAGATACGTCTGTTTGGGCAGCAGCCACACGGACGCCGGCACGCCCTCCTGGCTGCGAGACGCCACCTGCTCGTTCAGCCGCAGCACACCTGATGTAAAGAGATGCAAAGTCAGAGAAGACTGACAGCGGTGCTGACACACGCCGTGTGCGTTTGTGAGGCGGGTCTGACCTCGGGCGGGGTTGTCCGGGTGGCTGCAGGACAGTGGCCCGCCCTCGCCGATGAGTGGCAGCAGAGCGTGCAGCAGCACGGTGGCGGAGAGGCCGCTTGCCTGCAGCAGGGCGTCAACTCGAACCTCCTGCAGACGCACAGAAACACAAACGTCACATGCACATCAAACTACGGACTCGTTCCTCCAACGCCACAAACACGGTGGGCAGTGAGACCACGAGGAGCTACCTGCTGGCTGTTGAACTGCAGCAGCACGAACATCTGCAGCGTAGAGACGTGCAGCGTCCAGTCGCCGAACTGCAGCTCGGCGTGCCCGAGCCACGTCCACTGCAGCCGCCGAGGCTTGGAGTGGCTCAGACCGTATATGGACTGACCTGCAGACAGGAAGTGACATCGGTCAGTGAGCTTGAGGTAATACTGATTGCTGTTGGAAATAGGGGTGCCGGTGTGGGTGGAGGCGCTCACTGTGGGTGTAGAACTGGGTGAACTGGTTCAGGTAGGAGCAGAGCTCCGGGGGGAGGTGCTTCGCCGGCGCATCCAGGTAGCAGAGCGAAGAGACGGCCCAGCAGCGCGGCGACAGAACCAGGACCTGGACCTCCGCCTCCTCCTCTGACTCTGCCCACTCCTCCTCCATCACCTGCAGAAACAAGGACACAGAATGAGACCCTGCAGGCAGTGATGGGTACTTGGGGGCAGGGCAGACATGTGACCTGGTCGTGCTCCTGCAGGCTGCGGTCCAGCTGCTGCAGCCGGTACAGGTGGAACTCCTGCTGCACCTCGGACGACTCGCTCAGGTTCTTCAGCATCTGCTGCGGGAAGCGGCTCGGGAAGCAACTGCCGATCTGCTCCGCCACGGCGTGCTCCAGCCACACGTTCCCCTGAGCCAGCAGCCGGTCGCCCAGGTAGTACCTGCACAGAGCGAGAGGCAGTGATCGTTAGAGATGCGCAGCGGGACGCGCAGCGGGACGCGCAGCGCAATGCGGCGCAAGTGTGACTGCACCTGTAGAAGTGCTCAAAGGTGCTGGCGAGCTCCAGGCCTGACAGGAAGAGCATTGGCTCCAGAAACTGCTGCAGCCGCTCCAGAGTCTCCACGCAGCCGGATGCCATGCCGCTCGCCTGGATCATCTGATCGATGTACTGAGCGAAGCGCTCGCTCACCTGCGTGCAGCAAACACAACAACGTCACACCGTGCACCGAGAACACAAGAGCTTGGATGGACGCACAGCGGGGCCGGCACTCACGTGCATAGCTCTGAGGATGGAGAGCTGCAGAAGGGCAGCGGAGAAGCCATGCCGCAGGGCGAGGATGAAGGCGGTCTGCTGGCCGAACAGCTCCTCCATGGCGTTCTTCAGCCGAAGGTAGAGCTGCCGATATCGCTCCACGAAGTCCGGCAGAGTGCAGCTCGCCTCCAGGAACTTCTTCACCTGAGGGGGAGGAGTCACGTTTAGCTCATTAGCATCGAGGGCCGGCGTCCTGCAGGTTTTAGATGTGTCCTTGATCCAACACAGCTGATTCAAATGGCTAAATGACCTCCTCAACATGTCTTGAAGTTCTCCCGAGGCCTGGGAATGAACTAATCATTTGATCCAGGTGTGTTGACCCAGGGTGAGATCTAAAACCTGCAGGACACCGGCCCTCAAGGCCTGGAGTTGGGGACCCCTGATCTAAACCCTCAAACAGGAAACGACGCTGAACAGCTGACTCACCTGGCGTTGTACAACCCCCTGCCAACAGAGGGCGATGCCTGCGATGCTGCTGCTGCTCTTTACTTTAGGTTTGGCTGAGGACGAGGAGGAGGAGGTGGAGGTGGCTGCGGAGGAGTCTTTGTTCTTCCCTTCTTTACCATCTGCAAGAAGAAGACATTTCACTCATCGAGTTTGGGGAGCTAATGCTCGCCGGCGATGAGTGACAGGGAGGTGAGATGAGAGCGCGGCAGCCACAAACGAAAAGTGAAGCCGAGCGTCGGTCCTTCTTTTCCCGCTGAAAAGAAACCGCGTCAGGGACTGAGATGGGAACAGGAAGTAAACAAAGAGCGGCCCAAACTGAAGGAAAACAAGATGGAGGACGGGCTCGTCTGAAGGAAGCCGAATGTTTCAGTTGGTTCAGATGAGGACAAGGAAGGTTGCCAGGCACCGCCTGCTGGAGGCATTTCAAACAAAAACGGGTGCTTTTGGGCTGCCTGTCAGACTCCTCCCCCAGCATCAGCAGCTACAAACATCATGTTTCAGCAGCCAGCAGGGGGCGACACCAGCTTCCTGCCCTCATGTGGACGCATGAAATGTCAAAGCGTAAAAACCAAACTAATAGGGTCCGACTGCAGCACCTTCGTCCTCTCAAGCACGTTTTATCGCCTCTCCTGGTGAGGAGGGGTACGGCACCAAGACAGAGCGCCTCGCCAACGTTTAAACACCGAAAGATTGACTTTAAATATGACTCACAAACGCACCACAAACAACAAGCTTCGTCTCCTCTCGGTACGTTCTGATCTGACGGACGCCCAAACAGGAACAGGCGGTTGTTCAATGCTGCGTCTCTTTCATGTTTCCTTTGTTTTACAAGGCTGAACACCAGACGTGTAAATTCAATGCAAATATTTCGTGTGTATATTTTATCTATTCATTACACAGCTGTTCACACCGAACGCATCATTGTGCACAACGAATCTGTGACATTTATTTTTCAGATCAAGGTTGATGTTTCAGATACGTATAAACACATCTGACCAATCAGATCTCAGCATTTGGTAACATCGTGCTGTTGCTCAAAACGCACGCCGAAGACAAACTGTGAAACCGACCCGTTTTACCTCAGACGCTCACCTACACCTGCTCAGTGTCACTCTGGTGCCAACAGGAGCTCAAACTGCTGACATCCTGAACGTCTTAAAACCATCGTTAAAAGCATCATGAACAAAACTGTTCATGATGCGAAAACTGTGAAACCATCCAGCTTCAGGAGCTGCAGGATCAAACCAGGAACTCCTCACTGCTGCTGCCTTCTCGTGAGAGCTGCATGGACCCAGAATCTGTTTCTTCCTTTTCTGGTTGACAGCCTCGAGGTTCCTGACAGTCATGCTGAAGTCATATGCTTGTCTTTAAGCTCCGCCCCATCATCAGCTCTGTGTGATGTTTGAGTGCAGACGATTGTAACCCACCTAAAATTTGCCTCATGAAAATGAACTGCTGTTCCCAACGAACGTCAGTAGGTAGCACTATCAGATTGTTTAGTACTTGTGAACTTGAGTTGATATAGAGAAGGAGAACAACGCTAAGGCTACTTATGCTGGTCGGAGCTACTCACCGAGAGTTTTTCTTTAATCCTTGTTTAAAAAAAAGTTACGTGTGAAGACACAAATTGGATTTTACTCTTCCGCTTGTTGGGAAACGCGAACACTTTGTTGATGCCGATGTTCCCCGTTTTTGTGATTTCTGTTCATTTCGGGTTGTTTTTTTTTGTTGGAGTCTAAAATTGTGAGAGCAAGGCCAGTAAATTCACCTGCAGCTGGGGATCCTGGGGATTCAGGATCCCCAGCTGCGACGCAGGAAGGTTCCCAGTCTACTTAGAAGTGACAACTGCGTTACTTATTGACAGATAAGCTTATGAGATCTCAAAACAATACACTACCCGGGTAGTACTACTAACATTAACACTATACACACACACACACACACTTCACACACTTCACACACCTGAACTGAAAAGACTGAAAAGAACTCTGAACTTTGGACTATGAAACTGAATACATGGACTGACAAATATGGATTATTGGAACTGTTACTGTTTTTTGGTTTTGTTTTGAATAAATGTTGACCGTTCTTTTAGCTGTGTGTCATTCGCTCCTTAGTTGATTCCTAGAGAACATAAGCCCAAGATCCTAACTTTCTCTACATTCTGTAGTGGTATCGTGTGTTACACAGACAATGATAACTAAAAGGATGACACGAGATCACCGTTTTTATGGAGACTGAAATCTTTTTAAACTTTCCCCATGAACAACCTGCGACAGCGTCCCCGTGGCCTTAATGGCGGGCCGTCACCCTCAGAAGGTGTCAGGTTGAGTCTGCGTTTCCTTTTGTTTAGGATGAAATACGACGGTGTTACGGTCCAACTTGGAGACTGCGGACGAGCTTGCATTTTGTTTTTGTTTCAACGGCAGGAAGAAAAGTGAAAAGCTCCTGAGATCGGGCCGACTCATCCCGACCCTGACGTGCACTTTGACCCCTCGGACGTTCAAGCCCAGCTGTTTTTTTTGGAGTCACAGGTGAGTGTGAAGCACGGCTGACATTGAGCAGCCATCATCGCCCTCACTGTGAGGTCACTTAAACTGTCCTCACAGTCACCGTGACAACGCCAGACTCTGACACGATCACAGATCTGAGACTGCGGCCGAGGTCAGATAAGAACGCTCGACCTGTTTGGCTCAGAGAGGAGGAGGGAGGAGGAGCGCAGCCGGACCCTGGAACAAACGAGGCCTCTGAACTTTGCTCTTACTTACTCTTCAGCTCTTTGCTTCTGTTGAGACCTTCTGGAGACAAAATAAACTACTGTAAGTTATTAACATCCACAAAGGGTCAAAGGTCAGCTTTCAAACACACATCAGCTGTGTCTCAAAACGTAGGCCGCATCCTCCTCAGGACCCGGCCTTCGCGGTCTACGTGGGCCGGGTCCTTTGAAGACCGAGAAGGTCGGAAGTGAGCGGCTGTGAAATGGGACGGTCTAGCCTTCAGATCTGCATCACCGCTGTGTCTGTGGAGTTTAAACTCGGCTGTCTGCTCCTTGCTATCTAAAATATAACAGGACACCAGCTTGATGCTATCGAGCTGGTGGGTAACAGACGTCTCTGAAAACGTCGGAGCACTTTTGCAAATATGTGATGTCTTGAGCAGCAAACTGAGCAGATATTTGAAGTTTACACAGCTACATTCTCACCTGAAAATACGTTAAAAGTTTATTTTGTGACCCAGAAAGATTAATAAGAGTAATATTAAACCCAAGTAGCTGCCGCCATTGTTGGGAACTGGAATTTGCTGGGCTGCGCTATTCAATTCAATTTCATTTATATAGCGCCAAATCACAACAACAGTCGCCTTAGGGCGCTTTATATTGTACAGTAGATCGCACAATAATACATACAGAGAAAAACCCAACAATCGTATGACCCCCTATGAGCAAGCACTTTGGCGACAGTGGGAAGGAAAAACTCCCTTTTAACAGGAAGAAACCTCCGGCAGAACCAGGCTCAGGGAGGGGCGGGGCCATCTGCTGTGACCAGTTGGTCCATATCCCCTATGAATTCTGGGATATGGTGGGCCACGAAGGGCACACCCGACCCATCCTTCAAATTTGGGGAAATGAAGGACGCATTGGTTGGCCGCATTTGAAGGAGTCAACGAATTGGGACAGCCTTCGTCGCCTGGCTTTGACATAATCGGCCTACAAATGCGGCCTCGGAAGAATGCAGCCTACGTTTTGGGACACAGCAATTGTTCCTGAAACAGAACTTCCTGTTTGTGTCATCAAAGATCCTCTGACCCCGACCACCACTGACACCTAAAGACAAACTAATGCACTTTAACCCAAGGATCACACAAACCCAACAGGAAGTCAGAAAAACACGAGGAAACTATCACAATAAAAGCCATGAACAAGCTCCGACTCACTGGATTTGACGGGCGGTTTGAGCTCCTCGCCGTCCACTCGGCTCGTGTCCACGTGGACCAGCAGGTGCGTGAGCCGCCTCACTCGGGAGTTAAAGATGGTGGCCCGACTCTTACAGCGGCGAGGCGCCTCCGAGTTATCCAGATACTCACTGAGCAACCAGGACAGAGGGCTGCACGCCGAGGATTCTGGGAACACACAGACATCGGGCCGAGAGACGGTCCGCTTTAACGAGGTCATAAAGTAAACACATTAGAATTCAATAATTAACAATCTAATCAACGAGGACGACCTGCAGCTTCAACGGGAGAGGAAACAATCTTTCTACAGACATGAATCCAAACGCTTTGATCAAATCAACAAACACAAAAAACTAACCTCAAAATCTCCGACACACATAATACAGTGAGACAGTGTGAACAATTACACACAGACACACAAAAACCACAAAAGATATATTCATGCAGAAGCTTTTGCGTGTCTGTACGTGTCTGTACGTGTCTGTGCGTGTCTGTGCCTGTCTGTCTGTGCGTGCGTGCCTGTCTGTGCGTGCGTGCGTGCGTGCCTGTGCGTGCGTGCCTGTCTGTGCGTGCGTGCCTGTCTGTGCGTGCGTGCGTGCGTGCCTGTCTGTGTGTGCGTGCCTGTCTGTCTGTGCGTGCCTGTCTGTCTGTCTGTGCGTGCCTGTCTGTCTGTACCTGACAGTGTGATGCTGTGAACGATGGGGGTGATCAGAGCCTCCCAGCAGGTTCGACCTAGAGCTTCGGCAGCCTCGGCGTCCGGCAGGAAACGATCGGCGAACATCTGCTCGTGTCTTAGAGCGCTGTTCAATCTAACCACACACACACACACACACACACACACACACACACACAGACACACACCAGTTTTTCCAGATAGTTGTACTTGATTAGATGCAGTACTAGAGTATTTACTAATACTGTAACAGTTTTTTTAGTGAGTATTTGTACTGCAGCCGTTCACCCTCATGACTGAAATGCCGTTAGAGCGGCTTGGCGAATTTCTCGTGGTCATGCAGACACGCTCACAGCGAGCTGGGCCGTCATTGGACACGCCCACAGTCTGAGTACACATGAACGCATGTAAAACTTTGGGCTCTAACATTTCCTGCAGGCTTTTGCGTCCATTACAGAAAACATCGTCTTTGCTTTCTGACACACGCTGTACTTTACAGTACTGTCAAGTCATTTTAATAGTATTTCCTGCACTACTTGTACGTGCTAGAGAGTGGCAGTACTCTGTATGCAGTATTCATACTTGTTGAAGAGCTGCAACAACTGCGTCTTGTCCTCCATCACCTCCTGACACCAGGTGTGGGCCTTGGTGCTGTAGAACAGGTAGGTCCGGCAGCACAGCTGCTCCTTGAACACGGGCCAGAACGTGGGCTTTGGACCCAGAACCTCGAAGCCGTGGACGCGGGTGTCTATGCCGCCCTGTGACAGAGAGGGAGGGGTCAGTGAGAGGACGGGAAGCTGAAGGAAGCTGACGTGAACTCGGTCTGACCTGCTGGCACCGCTTGACCCTGATCTGGACGATGGGCCAAAACCGGGTCATGTTCTCCAGCAGAACCACGCGGCTGGCCGATGGCGGCACGTTCACCTGTGGAGACGCAGACGGGACAGGTAAGGGAATGCTTGGAGCAAGCACAGCACAAATCGTATGGAGACTCGCACTCACCGTGTTGAGTTCCGTGTTGATGTTGGTGGGCTCGTCTCCCCCCAGGACCAGAATCCGGGCCGGCATGTAGCTCGAGTCCTCGCTGGCCACCAGGATGGCGAGTTGCCTGAGCGGAGACACAGACGGTGAGGTGTCAGCGTTACCCGAGAGGCGGGAGCAGACGGCGAGGAGCCGGGGCCCCGCCTACCTGATGATGACGCCTCTGTGCATGAAGATGTTGATGAAGTGCGAGCCGGTGCAGCCGTTGGACTCCCAGTAGGTTTTCGGGTTCTTGTCGGTCAGCTTGTTTGCTCGATGGTGATTGGACGACACCTCCACCTTCTCCCAGCATTTGTCCTCCTTCAGCTCCACGCTGGACCCTGAATGCAGCACAGACAGTTAGAAGCACACCTCCCCGAGAGCGCCAACAGCCCCTCCCACTGCAGATTTAAGGTAGAAAACCACCACCGGAATGCAGCGTGAAGCGGCTCTGCTCACGGAGCTCAGCGAGCTGTGAAACCAGAGCGACGGCGATTATCAACAGTGTTTATTATCAACAGCCTTTGAGGAAACACACCACCTGATGCCATCCTCCACCTGTGACACTCAGGGCTGGATTTAAATCTGCACCAACAATAACACAGACTGTACATAAAAGATGGACATCTGTTCTCCAACCATCGGCGAACACGGAAGGGGCGGCTCTGACCATCACACTGCATGCTCATTGGTTACTGAGACGTCAGTCATGAGCGAACTAAGCTATTCTGACAGAGCCCGTTTTGCACGGCGGCGAGTGGCTGCCACGCCTAACACTCGACCAGGATTGGGCGTTCACTGTTCTTTTGTTTTGCAGTGAAACGTCAGGATTTAACCAACCTTGGCACAGATTCCTGAGAAACACGTCGAAGAAGGGAATGTTGATTGGCTGGTGGCTGCGGCGGTGCTCCTCGATCTGCCCCAGCACCATCTGACAGGAAACAGGAAGTTGTTTCTTTACGTTTGCTTTCAACCGAGCGAGGGTCGTCTCCAGGTGACAGAAGCCCCACCCCCGTGTACCTGGATGCATCCTGCGAGGACGCTGGTGGTCATCTTCTTGTAGAGGCTGGCGTACTTCTCGCAGTCGGTGATCAGGTCTCGAAGCTCGGTGACCAGCAGCAGGTTGGTGCTGTGCTTGTCCAGCGCCTTCACCAGCGCCTCCTTGGTCCCCAGGCGGCACATGACCACGGCATAGTCTTTGTTCAGAGACGCCAGCCGATACAGGAAGCGGATGAAGAGCTGCACCACCTGCGGGAGGAAGCGGGAGGTTAGCAGATGTCGGCTGCTTTACCTGTGAGCGTGCTCCGAGCGCGCTCGCTGACCTCTCTGTCGTTGATGAAGGCCGTCATGGAGGACAGGCAGGGCTCGATGCTCTCGTGCCACGGCAGCATGTCCTCCTGGTAGTTGTCCAGGAACTTGTTCAGGATCCTGCGGGAGCGTAAAGAGCCAATCAGACAAGAGCATCCTCATCAATATTAAACATATTACATCCACTCAGGAAGAACCTGCACAACATGACTGAGCTATAAACATGTGGACGGGGTGGGAGTGCACACCCAGCACCTGTTGCACCTGAACACAGCATTTTGATCAATCATCATCAAGGTGAGCAGGGTCAGAGGTCAGCATACCTGAGGATGGACAGCTGGGCGGCCCGATCGCCTCGGTGCTGCTCCATCAGACGGACCAGGTCCTGGTAGGTGTCCCGACTGTGAGTCACCTGCACAAAGACAAGACCCGGGGTTAGGAAACATATCTGCGGCGTGTGCACATGTGCTCAAGCGTGCGTCACATCACCTGGCTGCGCTCCTCCTCCAGCTGTGAGGCGTCGTCACACAGCAGCTGCTCCAGCGTCTGGATCACCTCCTTGGTGGCCGTCATCTCCTTCAGACTGACGACCAGCATCTGCAGCTCTGTGTCCTTGAAGTCGAGCTGCTCGCAGCTCTCTGAGCGCACAGGTTGACGAGCACGAGTTAAAATTAGGGCTGTTCGATATAACGATATATATCGGATGACGATAGAAAAACGTCTATCGTTTCATTTTACGCTATCGTTTGTTTCGTGGTGTCGCAAAATAAACTGTTTACGGCAATATTTTTTCATCATTTTGATGGTCACTGTAGTGGCTATATTAATTTCCTAAAGTTCTCTCTTTCTCTTATATTTAATATAACCACACTACAGATGGACAAGCGCTTGTTTTTATGCGTTGTCGTTAGCAACAACGACGGTAAAACCACCTCGTGTCCGCTTGTTTATTTTCCACATAAACCTTTCACAATAAAGCTCAAGATCCTGTTGAGACTTTTCAAAATAAACTGAATCACGTGAAAGATGCAGAGTATTTACGGATGATAAGCAAAAAGAGCCGTCAGGTGCTAAAAATAAACCTTAGACTCAAACGTTAGAAGAGGCTTTTCCCGCAGCACGCTGTGTAATAAATACTCACAAAGAAAATGGCGGCCGTTACAACCTATGTCTAAAAATGTATCGTTTCATGCATCAGTTAAAACACTCGACTCCAGGTACGCGACGCCCAGCTGGAAACACTTCACGCAAGTCGAGCTGCCCGACATTCACAGAATTTACAGAAAATTTTACGTTTTTGTGATTTATATCGTTATCGGACGATAGATGTCTTAATATCGGGATATGAGATTTTGGTCATATCGCACAGCCCTAGTTAAAATTAGCACAAATCTGAATGGACTTTGGCAAGAGTGATCCAAAGCGTGCGTACCTTTGCTCTCAAGCTTGTGCACCATGGAGATGTGGTTGAGTGCGATGATGGCGAGCATGGTCTCGGCGCGGGACAGACTCAGACACTTCTTCAGGACGGCGGTGACGTCGCAGGCGACCAGCTGCTCCGCGAGGCTCTTGTGGTTGGAGATGAGCATGATGATGACGAGCAGCCCGTTCCTCACCGACGGCACGCAGCTGCACAGAGGAGGGCGTATCAGCACGGCGAGCACACGGCGTTAACCGTACTCGCCGCCCCAAAGGTCACTCACCCTTTTGTGTTCAGCATGAGGTCGATGGCGGCTGGAATGGCGTCCAGCAGGCCTCTGGAGCCCTCGGGCGTGGCCGAGCCGATGCTGGCAAAGATCTCCAGCATCATCTGGGTGCCGGACTCGGAGAGCGGCGGGCTGCTGCCTACGCTGCGCAGGTCGTGTTTGCTGGCGCCTGTGATGACCTTCAGAGTCTGAGAGGTGGAGGAGCCAGTCAGGAATCATTTCACGGCAAAGCGGCAGGTGAGCAATGAACAGAAGTTTTCTCACCGCCAGCGCCAGCTGCTGCACGTGCACCACGCCTGAGAACTCCTGCATGCAGGACAGGATGGCCTTGACCCCGCCCTCGGTGGCGAAGGAGACCCTCCACTCGTACTTGAGCATAAGGAGGTGGGTCAATCGGAGCGTGCTGACGACCACGTCTTTGGAGGCGGAGCCGAGCAGCTCCACCAGAAGCTTCAGCACTTTGTCCCTATGAGAGAAACATGCCGTCACCTTCTACTTCCTGCCAAACACCATCACAACCAGCGCCCGCCAGCGCAGCAGATCAAGGTTTTATGGTAACGCCACAAAGAAATAAGGCAATTTGACCACGTTTGTGACGAGACTCCACTCACATACCGAGGGTGAAGGTTAACATCGGGATGACACAGGAAACCGCTTGGCGGCGTCTCACCGTACGGTCTGGGCTGAGTCGCTCCTCGTGGCGTTCTTCTCCTGCGCCCCCTCCACCAGCCGGGTGAGGAAGAGGACAGCGGCGAGCTGTTGGGCGTGATCTGAGCCCGAACCACCCTTCTTTAGGACGTCCACAACCTCCCCCAGCTTCTCCAGCACTGTCTTCTTGCCCTGCACCCGCGGGTTGTTAAACACTGCAGGAAGAGAGCACAGGTGAGTAACAGCTCGCTCTGATACCTGAAACGAGTCTAGAACAGGCCCCGCCCCCACCTTTCATCTTGTCCTCCAGGTCGTCGGGGTATTTGCTGACGTCCTCTGTGGGCAGCTCGCTCTCCGTCTCCGAGCTGCAGCAGCCCGAATCCACTGGAAGCTCTTTCTTGGCCTTCTTGGAGACGGAGCCCATCGCTGAAGACGAGGAGGTCGAGGCAGACGAGAAGCCCTGCCCTCCTCCGCTACCTCCACCCAGCCCGGACGAGCTTTCAGCTGTAGAGACGCACAAACGAGCACAGTGAGACAAGGGTGTGTCGAGGACACGCCTTACGGGAGGCGTGTTGTTTGTTTTCTCACCCAGCAGCTCTTCGTCCTCCAGGCTGGCTCCGCCTCTCTTCAGGTAATGTTTGGTGAAGGCGTGGGAACACAGCAGGTCGCCAAGGCACGATGACGGCAGTTTCTGCTTCAGGTAGTGCAGCAGCTTCTTGGCCACGTCTCCGGGCACTGACAGGCCAATGAGAGACGAGTCGTCCAGCTCCGCCTCCTAAGGACAGATGTGGTGACAGTCAGGCTGTTCAAACCACAAACCCGGATCATATTTCACCGCTCAACGTAGACAAGCCAGGCGGCCGCCGTCCCGCGCTCAGACTCAGGTTTATTTGTACCATGTGACTGGGAGGTGCACTGACCAGGGCCATGAACCCCTCGCTGCGAAAAACTGTGCAGACTTTGATTTTTATTTTCAGAAGATATTTCAGCTTCTCGTGATCTAATTGGTCCAACAAGCTGCACACGTGCAGCGACTCTTATCAAAGGACATAAGGTGATGTAGCGGCACGCTTACGTCACAGGCGGCTGACGGTCAGATCCTCTCACCGCAATGATCCGCCTCCCCGCGCTCTGACTTTAAACCCAAGAGACGAAGGCGTCTCCTACCTGGTCATCGAGGCTCTGCAGCAGGACGCCGTTGACCTCCTGCTGCTGCTTCGGCTCCAGTTTCTTGATAAAGAAGAGGATCTCCCACCACTCGGCTCTGCTCAGAGTGACCGGCTCCGTGTTCAGACCCTCGGACAGGTAGGGCAGAGAGTAGAGACCGCCCGGAGGCTTCGAGAAGAAGGTCTGGCTCACTGAGAGAAGAAGAGACGTGCTCAGACTGCAGAGGAAAGCAAAGGAACAGCAGACAGCGCTCGGCTCTTACCTGATGAGAGTTTGAGCGTCTCGGTCAGAGAGGAGGCCTTCTCCTGCGTCTCCTTCTCGGCCTGACTGCTGCTGCCGCTGCCCAGAATCTCCACCATGTGCCAGTGGACCCAGTAAGTCCTGGACAGGGAGTTCCAGTACACCTGAACACAGCAGAGAGCAGGTCAGAGGCAGGCTCTGAGTCACGCTGATCTGAGTGCAGTTTCTAACTCATTAAGTTAAGGACTCAAAAATAAGAGCACCAAATGTGGACGCACCTCCGTGTACTCTGAGGGCTTTTATTCTGAAAGTATTCACAGCATGAAGGTAACATGTCACTGTAAATAAAAATCAGCTGACTGTGTGTGTTGGGGGGAGGGGCTAACACTGCTCACAGCTTCGTCCATGTTTCTCCTCCACCAGCTGGCGTTCAGTAGCTACACTCTGATGGTGTTCACTGAGCGCTGGTTACCTGTGCTCGCTACCCTCTGCTGGCGATTTCCTGTAGTGTGCTACAACTTGTGTTTCCATTTAATGTTTGTGCGCTCTACTCTGACAGCCAAATCTTTCTCTACACCTGCATGAAGCCCCACCCCCTACTTCAGCCCACCTATACGGGTTTCCTCACCTGTACGGGTGGCGAGCCGTCGTTGCTATAGCGAAACTCTCCTTCGTCGCCAGCGCTCACCTCCTCGTAGTCCTCCAGCATGCGGACCATCATGCCGCTCTTCAGGTTGTCCTGGACGTACTCCACGTAGGCGGAGCGGCAGGTGAAGTCCGAACGTGTCTTGAAACCATTTGCTTTCTTCTTTGGTGGTGTGGTGGCGGGGGCCGCGCCACCGGAGCTGATGGTTAGAGCAACAGGGGAGGCGCAGAATCGAGGCTGAAAAATGGACCTGAGGACAGGGCGGGAAGCCTCCTCCCCCTGAGCCTCCACGCCAGCCACACCTCCCGTGAGGTGGGCGGAGCCATCAAGCGGTTGGCGGTTACGGTCCCAGCCCATCACTCGGACCAGCTCCGAGATCAGGTTGGCCATGGCCATGGTGAAGTCAAACTCCCGCTGGATGCGGAGCTGCTCCGTCTGGTGAGCGGAGCTGCTGGAGGAAGAGGCGGGAGAAGGGCAGGTGTCCAGCTTTTCAGAGCCTGACTCCGCCCCCGCCGTGTTGAGCTTGTCCATCAGAGACGTGACGCACAGGTAACGCTTCACCAGGGAGAAGAGCAGCTTCCCGGGAATCTGAACACACACAGTCAAACAGGTTTACTGCAGCGGCGCCCCCTGCTGGGCGGGGCGACACAGGCACACCTCTGACAACATAAAGAAACGAGTCTTACCTGCGGCAGGTGAATGCCCTCGAAGGAGATGCCGTGCTCCTCGGACGACGTGGTCTCAGCGAACAGCTCCAGCAGCGTGTAGCGGTTATCGAAGTCCATGTGCTGCTCAATGCCGTCCTGCTGGCTCAGAGACAGCAGCACGTACGCCCGGCTGCCTGCATGCGACACAGCGGGACACGCCCTCAGCACCTGACACCACTCAATAACAGATCAATAATTGGATCAAGGACACATCTAAAACCTGCAGGACACCGGCCCTCGAGGCCTGGAGTTCGACACCTGCCCTTTACACTGTCAGCAGGGGGCGGAGCCAGGAGGGTGGAGGCAGTGTTTAACAAGGACTTAAAACATCTGATCAAATTATTGATTAACTGATTTTTTTCAGACCATGTCAGAGTAAACGCGGCATCACGCTCGACCCGCATTAGCGCTCAAAGCTCTCAGCTCTGAGGTGAAGACGAACGAATGACGCGGAGCTTTACGAGACGTCAAGCAGCTGAACACGGACAGAATAAACCTGAAAGAATCAAAGTTTTAGACACATTCAGATGTGGACCTCTGTTGAAAGCCACCAGAGTCCATTCATAAAAACGCTCATTTTAGCCCGAGTGTGGAGCTGCTGCTGATTGGCTGCCTGCACCGACGAGTGCGTTTCTGGACCGAGCTGTAACGAGCGTGACAGGATGCACACTTTAACAAGGCGGATGTTGACAGAGATAAAACAGTTTCTACATCAAAAAGCTCCAGTGCCTGTTCGGCTTCACGCTGCTGTGATTACCATCAGTAACTGGAACATTACTGAGAAAGAGCATGATCACAACTTATTGATTATTAATCATCAGCACCGTTCTATCAGAGTACTGATCATGTGACAGGCGTTGATGTCACCGACTGTTTCAGAGGGAGCAGTCTATGCCGGGACTCCCTCCTCCACCTCCATCAGTACGGGAGTTCAGAGATTCTCAGAGCGTGAAAACGTGAAACTTTCTTCTTCTGCTCCGATTCCAGCTATGACGTGGAGGAGCAGTGTTGCTTCTCCAAGCAGGAATCAAACTCCTCCATGGCTTTGTGGCATGTAAACATGGCTGCTGTCCCTGCACGCCTGAGGCCCATTTAAAGGTTTGAGTCATCACCCCTCGACGCTCAGGCGGCTTCTCCAAAGTCCAGATCTAAATCTTAAGGCAACCACGATCTCAGCGTCCTAACGTCAGCTTCACGCTTCTGCCTTTGATCATTCTGCTAACCTCGGCCTGCACGCCTCAAACGGCCGACCGCGGTGACACAGCACTCTGAACTTCCTGTACGCGAGGGCTCGCCCTGTTTTTTCTCGAGTCAGCTGAACATTTCTGTTGCCACGGTGACATGATGTCAGGCTATCTGAGGGTTCACGAGCTAAAAACTTTAGTCCACCCGTCATGACCGCCTCTGACTGGACATTCTCCCCGTCGGAAAACGCTTCCTCCCCCGATTCACGATCGTTCTCACACGCTGGCCAATTGCCAACACCTGAACGCTGATGCAGCACTGGAGCACACCGCCGACCGCGCCGAGCTCATGTCGTGTATCAAAGACCAAACCCACTGAAAAACACCCCTCTAATCCTATTGGCCAGCTGGTCAAAGTAGTAGTTTTATATTTTACGCCACATTTTAGAGCGAGTTGGGAGGAGGAGGCGGTGTTGCCTCGGTCTATCAGCTGATGGTACTCAGCACAAACAGGTGTGACGCATAGTGCGCAGATGTCATTACTCTGATCGGTCCTCACGCTTCACTTCCCATTTCATTCATCACTGAAACTCCAGAACGCCGCCGCCACCCACCCAACCCTTAAAACACAACTGACCGGCACACAGGCAGAAGATCCAGTCTGACCTTTTTTAATATTCTGATGATTTTATCTCCCACAGCAGCTCCAGCTGTTAATTCTGTTCAACTACCGCTGAGAATGTAAAAGAATAATGGCGCCTAATCCACCTGAGGACTCTAAAACAAGCCTGCAGTATCATCACAGCCCACCGGGGGGGGAACTAAGCCCTGTATCCGATCACAGCGCGGTTTAAAGATGCGCTGCTTACCTGCGTCGTGTGAGGCGAGCGCACGCAGCATCTTCCCGGCGCTTCGCCTCGTCTGCGTCTCCTTGTTGCACAGCAGCTCCATCAGCAGGTTGAGCGCGCCTGTCTCCTTAAAGACGCCGACGAGCGAGCCGATGCTGGCGTAGGCGCTCAACACGTGGATGGTGTGCATGATGTTGATGGAGAAGTCGCTCTTCTTGGCCATCTGCTTTCGGGCTCGGCACACCAGGTTCTTCACGTCTTCCTTCATGTCCGACAGCTCCACCTCGTCAAAGGTGACGTCGGACGGGAACTCTGTGCCGCTTGAAATGCCCGAGTCGGAAGCCTCGCCGCCACGCTGCTTCTCCTGCTGCAGGGGGCGCTGGGAGTCCGTCTTCCTCTTGCCCAGCAGTGTGGGACAGTTGGCGTACACATCCTCTGTCGACATCCACATCAGGATGTTTTCCGGTTTGGATTCTCCAGACACAGTGCTCACGGACCCGCCCACCCCAGAGCTGACGCCAACCGTCCCGCCCACTTCGCTGGCACCACCTCCAGAGCTGGAGCCATCGTCAATGGCGATGAGGCACCAGCGAATCAGGTATTCCGTCTGGCCATCGTGGGTGCGCCGCTGTCGAATCAGCTCCTCGGGATACGCCTGCAGCTTCGGGCCGAGCTGGACCAGCAGGTTCCCATTGCGGCGTTCGCCAACCATGGTCACTGATGGGAGGAGCCAGAAAAGGAGAAGTGGTCATTCAAAGAGAAGAAGTGCGCTTATTTATGTTTCAGTAAACTTACTTTACCAAAAATGGGACTGGACTTTGAGGAAAGTGGCAACCGATGATCTCCAAACCAAACTCCAGTCAGAAATCTGCAGATTTTAGAATCGTTATTCTTTCGGTTCCTCTCTTTAAAACAATTACTCTGACTGAACATGTGTGTGAAGGAGGAGAACTTCTGAAGTGAAAGTGAAAGAGTAAAACATGCAGACCCAAAGAGAAATACTTCAAATTTTAACTGTACTTTTGTGGCGGGAATAAAGTCATGTAACAGTTTTATTGTATTCGAAAATGATCAAACATTTAACTGGAGTTTGGTGTCAGAGTTAAAGCAGTGTACAACCAGCAGGTCTTCTGTGACTTCTCATATAAACAAACTCTAAAATTAACCAGAATCTGACTGATGTTTCATCAGGAGGCCACAAGAACATGACATCACCTGAAGTATAACTCCGTTTTTGTTGAGAAAGAGAAAAAAAACAGAAAAGCTGATCAACCCAAAGAAAATCGTGAAAATAACTAAAATGACCAGAAACTGAATGGAGCTCTGGCATAACGACAAGTAACACAGACATGTGACTGTAGTGTGATGTCAGCGGTCAAATCTGCACATTTCTTACTGGATTCTGAAGAATATGCAGAAATCAAACTAACTGGACTTCGGTGATGGGGTGAACTCTGCAGATGTGACTGGAGCTGGGTATAGAGAAGATCACTCTAAGATGACCACAACTGCGAGTGGATGCTGGTGTGAAATAAAACAGATGTGACGCTAGTTTGATGTCAGGGCAAAATTTGTGGATTTCTGACAGGAGTTTGGTGGAAGCACAAAGTCGGCTGGTTTCCAGCTGCAGCTGTGTTTCGGCCCTGGGACGATCCCGGTGCGTCTCCCCGCTGTCAGCTGAGCGTGCGCTCTAACGGCTACTAGCTTCAGCGGGCTACGTCTAAAACTTGGGTAAGAAGGAGAGTAATTTCTGGAGTCACCTGTGCTCGCCGCTGCCCTGCCTTTAGCGCAGTGTCATTAATGAAATCAAAGTGACTTTTCATTGCATCAGCTCACTGACAGTCCTGTAGATTCAGGAATTAGTTGGGCCCTTGATTTTTTTTTATTTTTTATTTTTATCTGAACGCAACAAGCTAACATGGCTGCTAAGGCTAGTTCGCTGCCGCAGTTAGTTTCACCTTTAACCGCAAAAATCTGCGCTTTGTACGCACTTTGTCAAAGCTGCGGCACGCTTTGTTGGTTAACATGCCAGCTAACTACCCATCACACCTAACCAGCCAACTTTTACTCATGGTGAGCCATATGGACGGAGCGCTCAAAACGTCACACCAAAGCCCATGTAAAAAAAAAAAAGAAGCTCCATTTAACCTTAAACAGCCCGCTGATCAGACTAACTCACTCTTTTTTGCTCTATAGAATATTCTAGTAAATTCGGCGCCTCCAACTTCCCGTTTTTAAACACAAGTTATAATGAAGTCTACATCCAGTCTTCCGCTCTCTGCATCATCGTCACCTCAGACAAACTTCAGAGGACGAGCCAACAGTTCCTGACTGAGCCCTGGTGGCGATAGCCTGCCATCTGAACCCCAGTATCAGTGTGCCGAAGCGAAGTGTGCCGAAGCGAAGCGAGCCTCCGACAGGCTCGCCACACGTCTCAGACACGGACGGGACTGCGCGTGTTTCTGCTCTCTGCGGAGCGTTTGTTCTGAATTAGCAGTTTTTTGAATGGAGTTTGGTGCGCCGCTCTCAGGGCGGCTCGGGGTGGGCTGTGGATGTGAACGGAGGGCCTCCGGCAGGAAAGCGGCTCCGCGGGCATCCACGGCCCGGACCGGAGGACCAGCCGAGTGTCAGGTAAGTCCGGCTTACCTGCTGCGTCACAGGCCTCCCCCCCGCTCTGAGTGCCCCCCCTGGAGCGCTGTTTTCGCTTCCTTCCTAAGGTTTCGTTTTTCAGCCTGCCGGTGTGGCTCTGCTCGCTCTCAGCCAGAGTTCTGGACTCCTGGATGCGCATTTGCGCACTGTGACAGGAACAGCGTCACTAACGGCCTCTTCTTCGACGCACGCGCCGACACTTTTCTTCTTCGCTGGGTTCAAAACTACGGTTGATTGAGCAGCGCGCCCCCCGCTGAACGGCCGTGGGACATCAGCCCAACGAGTCCAACAGGGAAGGCGAAAACATCAGAGAGGTCTGTACAGGTGTAACTAACAGGTACACAGGTGCAACCATAGCTGGACTGGCCATCGGGCATACCGGGCATTTGCCCGGTGGGCCGCTGGCGATTTTTTGTTTTTATGGGCCGATGGATTTTTTTTTTTTTTTTTTTTTTTTTTTTTAGGAAGGGTATATATAATGAAAGGTTTTGGATTGGCCAATTGGTCATGATCGACTCTGGGCTGGACCAATTACAGCCGAGGAGGCCGGATGCACCCTCCCCCTTGTTTAGCAATCTTATAGACGAACTAAAGAAAATGGAGAACAAAAAAAAGGAAAGGAGGTGTTTATGAAAATATCACTAAATCTGTCATTTATTAATTTTAATATTAATTAATGATCATGTCTCACCTCTAGTGTTCTTGGTCTTAATTTAAGGTTTTCCTATAGCGATTGACAGATCACGTGACTTTCGCGCATTGCATGCCGGGAACTCGAGGCAAAACAATCCAAGTACCGCATCAAATGCAAGCATTTGCATCACCGCATAAAATGTTCATTCTCGGTTCCAATACCTTCTTGGTTTTCTTTGCCGCACAAAAAGGAATGTACAAAACTAAGGAGAACAATGCCGGACCGTACAAAGACAGACTCGACGAAAAGGCAAAAGAAAGATAGAGAAAAAATCAAAGGAGTGAAAGGGTCAGATCCTTACAAGCACACAGAGTGGACAAAAGACTAGCGTGCTGCCCAACTTTAACCACGCTCAGATTTATAATTATACGGTTCTTGGAGTGAGTGCATACACTCATTAAGTTTTTAGTAACTTCAGGTCACTGCAACAAGCCCAGGTTCAGGTTAACGACGGATGGGTACAGGACCTTGAAATGCACCGTGTAGAACGAAAGACCATCCTACAAACAAAGGTAAGTTTACCAGTCTCACAATTCGTCTTCATAAATACACATTCGTTAACCGTTTATTAATATAACCTTTGAGCTCAACGGTAATTAATTAGTAGTGGAAATAATTTCTGGTACGCATTACAGAAATGTAGCAGTGACAATAATATTGTATGTTGTAATCGCACTGGACAATTAGCAGCGCCGTAGCTCCGCAAACGCACATAACGCACACTGCGTAGGGCACCAAATGGCCGGTAGGGCACCAAAAAAATCAGGGTCGTAAAAAAAAAAAAAGTAAACCATATTAATACTATAAATATCATATGCATTAATATGGTTAAACAATACAAAAGCAACATAAAACAATTTTCCCGAGAAAAGGGGTGAATCTGCTTTGTGCCCTGTCTCCAGTCTCCTCCTGGTGCCCCCACCCCCCACTCCCAGTGGTCTGTTCTAATCAAATCAAATCAAATCAAATCACCTTTATTGTCACATCACATGTGCAGGTACACTGGTACAGTACATGCGAGTGAAATTCTTGTGTGCAAGCTTCACAAGCAACAGAGTTGTGCAAAATACAATAACGTGCAACAAGCAAAATATAAAAATGGTTAATCTAAAAAGTAATAAATATATGTACCATATATAAAGGTATATACATTACTGAATGTGTGTACTAAATATGTTTTCTACGTGTGTGTGTGTGTGTGTGTGTGTGTGTGAGTGTGTATATACATGTTTTACAAATGAAATAGAGTAAACAATAAAATAAGATATATAAAATATAAAATATACAGAGGTAGGTATGTGCAAAACAGTGGCATTAATGTACAGTATGGAGTGCATAATGTTGAAGTTCCAGTAGTGAGGGTGAGGTGTCTATGACGTGTTCAGCAGTCTGATGGCCTGGTGGAAAAAGCTGTCTCTCAGTCTGCTGGTACGGGACCGGATGCTGCAGAACCTCCTTCCTGATGGAAGTAGTCTGAAGAGTTTATGGCTGGGGTGACTGGAGTCCTTGATGATCCTCCCGCTTTCCTCAGGCACCGCTTCCTGTAGATGTCTTGGAGGAGGAAGCTCACCTCCAATTATCCGTTCAGCACACCGCACTACTCTCTGGAGAGCTTTGCGGTTGTAAGCGGTGGTGTTGCCATACCAGGTGGTGATGCATCCAGTGAGGATGCTCTCAATGGCACAGCGATAGAAGGTCCTGAGGATGCGGGGCTCATGCCAAATCTTTTCAGTCTCCTGAGAAAGAAGAGGCGCTGCTGCGCCTTCTTCACTGTCTTGTTTATGTGTACTGACCACGTAAGATCCTCAGCCAGATGTACACCAAGGAAGCGGAAGCTGCTCACTCTCCACAGCGGCGCCGTTGATGGTGATGGGGTGTGTACTCCTCTGCACCTCCGGAAGTCCACTATCAGCTCCTTTGTCTTTGCGACGTTGAGGGTGAGATGGTTGTCTTGACACCAGTGGGTCAGGGCGCTGACCTCCTCCCTGTAGGCTGTCTCATCACCGTTGGTGATAAGACCCACCACTGTAGTGTCGTCCGCAAACTTCACAATGATGTTGGAGTTGTTAGTGGCCGTGCAGTCGTGAGGTGTAGAGTGAGTACAGGAGAGGGCTCAGTACACACCCCTGTGGAGCACCAGTGTTCAGTGTGATGGGGATGAGGTGGTGCTGCCCAGTCTGACCACTTGGCGTCTGTCAGACAGGAAGTTAAGGATCCAGCTGCAGAGGGAGCTGCTCAGTCCTAGATCCTGCAGTTTCCTGTCCAGCTTCGAGGAACGATGGTGTTGAATGCTGAGCTGTAATCTACAAACAGCATTCTCACATACGTGTCTCTCTTCTCCAGGTGTGACAGGGCAGCATGGAGTGTCAGGGCTATGGCATCATCAGTGGACCTGTTGTGGCGGTATGCGAACTGTAGAGGGTCCAGTGAGTCGGACCCAGTGAGTCTATAATGCCTCAATTCGGTATTGGTAAACACCTGTTTGAACATGGCCTCGAAACGGCAACAGGAGTCGGGAGCGGAGAAAAGAAAGAAGAAGAGGAAGCGTGATGAAACTCAGGCGTCGCTTGCCGGTAAGGCAATGTTTAAATAATAACAATAAAAAAAGTTCATTATTGTAGCCCTTGCTTGCACGCTCATGTCCGTCAACTCTGTGATAGCTCCTGTTAGCAGTGTTCATACTGTGTTAACAAATGTTGCAAATGATTGATGTTGGGTAGTTTGTTTACGTTGTGGATATGAATATAGAATGGACTACTAAAAGCAACTCATCATGGTCACTCAATTGACGGTTTTCAGATAACGTTAGCAATCGTGAGACTAGCATTTCCCTCCTCAGGTTGCTAGCTGGCTAACGTCATGCATGCTACTGATTAACCTTAACTTTGGGATAGGTCAGTGATGCAGTCAAGTATTATTATCAGATTAGACAAGATTACTTTGTATGTTGCTGCATTTCAGGATATCTATAAAGACGCATATCTTATTTATGCGGCATAAATAAGATATAGGTTTCATATTACAGTGTAATATGAAACCTATATCTTCCAGTAATATAGATTTCCTACTTGCGCATTTATATCAAATTATGTACAGCATGTTTATATTGCCATTTGCCATTATGAAAATCTATACATGTAAAATATAGTTAGTAATTTTTAAATGTACCAGTGACTTACTTAATTTATTAGTCTTATAATGCAATTTTTAGTAGGCCTACTGTAGATTCAAAATTGTATTTCTGTAAAATCCTGAATATTTTCTCTTGTATGCAGGGTCAATGCTTAAATATGTTCAAGGAGGATCTCAAGGACAGGATGAACCATCCAGTAGTAGTGCCATCCCTGGACATCAACCACCAGCCATTGTAGACCCTGCAACAATCCCTAGCCAAGAAGAACAAGAACCATCAACCACCAGTTCAGGTACAGTTCCATACACAAGTACCACTGAGAGTCCTGTCACTGAGAGACTATCAGAAAGTGACACTGTGGAGACATGTGTGCCCCTTCAACCGATCCTGCTCTTTGGCCAGCTCACATTGTAGATGCTGATCGTGTTGAAATTGTGCGGAGAGGTCCTTTTAATGTCAGCTCTGATTTTAATTTTCCAAAGGGGCCTGAGTATTTATTTGTAACAGTATTTTTAACCTCCTTTAACCTTATTTATTTGTTTAACTGTCATGTTTGTTGTTATTTAATTAAACAAATTCCACTGAGAAATTCAAAAGTATTAATGTTTTTTTTTTTTTTTTTTAAGTGGCGGGGGGGGGGGCACCATAAAGCATTTGTGCTTAGGGCACCCAAATGGCTAGCAACGGCCCTGACAATTAGTGATACAAAACAACTGTTTTATCCTGTGAATAAAAGTATATGTTTTTGTCAATGTACCGTGGTAATAACAGAAGCGAAACGCAATATTGTGTCAGGACAATTCACTATTTATGCACAATAAATAAAGGAGCATAGCGCGACAATTTCTGTTCAGCGCCAGACTTGCTTGTAACCTATATCACCAATTATGTTAAGAAAAATGACGCATTAACTACTACAAAACACTGACCTTTGTGGGAATGCTTGGAGCAGACTAACATGTGAGCTGGAGTGTTCTGAGATGTTATATTTAGTATATCCAGACCATCCGTCTGCTCTTACTTGAAACATGGCTTAAAAATTTCTCTTCAACGACGTAATCCGACAAAACCCCAAAAGCGATCTCTTTACCCGTGGGCTTCCGTGGCTGTCATGCGACCGGCTATTGCAGTTAATAATACAACAGCTTCTTGCCATTTTTTGTGTTTCTTTTTATCGCTGTGTAACTGAGTTCAATTGAAAGCCTGCGTGCGCTAGTACCTCTTGCCTCAAATTCCCATAATCTTTTGCGGTTTTACCCCTGAATGACGTCACATTTTCAATCTCTATCCTAGTGGGCCGGTCTCTAGTCAAAATGCCCGGGCCGATTTTTTGTCCCAGTCCAGCCCTGGGTGCAACAAATAGGTACGTGTAACAGACAGGTGTAAGTAAGGGTGTAACCGCAGAGGGTCAGGTACAGGTGATATTTTTGTCTGTCTAACCCTTGCACATTAATATTATTATTGCTGTTTGGAGAGGAAAGCTCCAAAAACAAAAGTGTTCTGTTCTCTGAGTTACAGACAGCAGCTACTCCTCCTGTCCCGGCGTCCTCCTCCGTCACAACCACCCCGGCCTGCCGGATGTATGAGCATCCCATTTCACGCTGATTAAAGATTAAATATCAGTTTTTAATTTCTTGCATTTTCTTCATTTTTCACTATCTGATGCTTTCCCTTCAGCCTTGCTCCAGAGTCTGCAGGGAGGAGCGCCTGGAGGCTCACAGGTGTGTGTGCTGCAGTAAAGCATCCACAGCTGCAGGGGGCGCTGACGTTTAATCTGTGAACTGCAGCAGGAACTAGAGAATAGAATAGAATAATCCTTTAATTGTCCCACAAGGGGAAATTTGGTTGTAACAGCAGCCAAAAAGACACATATACAAACAAACAGTACACAGGACACAGAACACAAACATACACAATTTTTCTTACATATTTACATTAAGGACAATGGTTACTATAAACAGAGTACTGTACAGTTATTAAATAAAATAAAAATAACTACAGATAAGAGGCAAACCAGGTTGTAGTGCAAATCGGTTGATTAACTTATTGCAGTTACAACACTGATGTAAACATCTATGATTGTTGGGAGCAGTTCTGATTGTACAGTCTGACAGCTGCAGGGAGGAAGGACCTGCGGAAACGCTCCTTCATGCATCGAGGATGCAGCAGTCTCTCACTGAAGGAGCTCTGCAGTTCAGCAACATTTACATGCATGGGGTGGGAGACTCTGTCCATCAGAGATGTTATTTTGGCCAGAGTCCTTCTGTCTCCCACCACCTGCACTGGGTCCAGGGTGCATCCCAGAACAGAGCTGGCCTTCCTGATGAGTTTATCCAACCTCTTCCTCTCAGCTGCCGATAAACTGCTGCTCCAACATACAACACTGTAAAAAATGACAGATGCAACCACAGAGTCATAGAAGGTCTTTAAAAGCGCTCCCTGTACTCCAAATGACCTCAGCCGCCTCAGCAGGTAGAGTCTGCTCTGACTCTTCCTGTAAAGAGCATCAGTGTTGTGGCTCCAGTCCAGTTTATTATTCAGGTGAACACCCAGGTACCTATAAGAGTCCACTATCTCAATGTCCACTCCCAGGATGTTCACCGGTGTCAGTGTGGTGGGTCTGCGTCTCCAGAAGTCCACCACCAACTCCTTGGTTTTCCCGGCGTTGATCAGCAGGTGGTTCTGCTGACACCAGTCTACAAAGTCCAGAGTCCACTGTCTGTACTCTGAGTCGTCCTCACCTGTGATGAGGCCGACTATGGCAGAGTCGTCAGAGAACTTCTGTAGGTGGCAGCGTGGGGAGTTGATGGAGAAGTCTGCAGTGTAGAGGGTGAAGAGGGCGGTGCCAGCACAGTTCCCTGTGGGGCCCCCCGTGCTGCAGACCAGCGTGTCAGAGACACAGCCCTGTGACCTCACATACTGTGGGCGTTCTGTGAGGTAGTCCAGTATCCACTGGGACATGTGGTGGTCCACTCCCAATAGCTCCAGCTGGTCTCTCAGAAGTCGTGGCTGGATGGTGTTGAAAGCACTGGAGAAATCAAAGAACGTGATCTTCACAGTGCTTCCAGGCTTCTCCAGGTGAGTCAGAGCTCGGTGCAGGAGGTAGATGATGGCGTCCTCCACCCCAATGCCAGGCTGGTAAGCAAACTGCAGCGGATCCAATGAAGACCTCACCAGGGGGCGCAGATGGTTTAGAACCAACCTCTTGAGGGTCTTCATCAGATGTGATGTCAGGGCTACCGGCCTGTAGCTGCTGAGGTCCTTGGGATGGGAGGTCTTTGGTACCGGTACCACACAGGAGGTCTTCCACAGCTGTGGTACTTTCCCCTACTAACCAAAACTAACCGAAGAATGAAAACAGGAAAGGAAGTTTGGACTCAGCTGGAAATTTGGTTCTAAAGAATTTTGAGTCATGAAGATAAAAATGAGTAAATTCAAGACAAAATCTGATTTTTTCATTTTGTTTCCAACATTCAGACCTCAGCGTGAAGGTGTGATGGTGGGCCCTGAGTGTGGTCTGACAGGAGGAGTGCTGCGTCTGTCAGATCTGCCCTGGACCTGTGAGGTGGATGAAGCTGTGCAGGTCTGCAGTGAGCGTGAAGGGGATGCAGCATTTTTCATTTGTGCTGATTTATGTTTCCCTCTGCAGGAGTGACCTGATGTTGTGATGTGTGGATCACTGAAGGCACTTTTACCATTAAACTGCTTCAGCACTTCCCTTTTGTGCAGCTCATATTCAACATGAGGTTAAATCTTACACAGTAAAACACACAAAAACACTCCTGCATGCTTTTCAAAAAAGGTGGTGTGGGTGGAGCAGGATAACAGGAAATGAGGACTCCATCATTGCGTACAGCGCACCCTACATCCTGTTTCGTTTCGGTTACTATCCATGAATTTATTTTGGAGCTTATTCTTCTGCTTTGACAAGTTCTTCTCACTCAGATGTTTGACGTTTTTTTCCTCAGCCTCCTCCAAAATTCTCTGCTTCATCCTGATCTCCCCTCCGTTACCTCCTCCCTCCTGATGGTAACGTGTGGTCTGTTCCTGGACTCTCTGAAAGCAGCTGTGCATGAGTCCCTGTTCAGAATAATCCTTCTTTACCTGACACCGGCCTCTCTGCATCCTCTGTCTGAAGCGAGATATTTAACTCCTCCCCATTTTCCACACAGCTTACCTCTGACTGGCTACCCCTCACAAACATCAGGTGGGTGGGGCTCCAGCAGGTCCTAAGAGCTCAAATCCAACCTAAGCTCTATAACACCGATGTTAATGAATTAACAACTGCGTGGAAACCTGACTCTGCCCCCAGGGGAAGCGCCGTTATTCTTCTGCTCGGCAGCAGCAGCTGATCAGCTGCATTGATTACCTGATCGGACTCATTGATAACCAGATCAGATGCATTGACGACCTGATCGGATGCACTGATGACCTGATTGGATGCACTGACGACCTGATTGGATGCATTGACGACCTGATCGGATGCACTGATGACCTGATCAGACTCATTGACAACCAGATCGGATGCATTGACGACCTGATCAGATGCACTGACAACCTGATCGGATGCACTGATGACCTGATCGGATGCACTGATGACCTGATCAGACTCATTGACAACCAGATCGGATGCACTGATGACCTGATCAGACTCATTGACGACCTGATCGGATGCACTGATAACCTGATCAGACTCATTGACGACCTGATCGGATGCACTGATGACCTGATCGGATGCATTGACGACCTGATTGGATGCATTGACGACCTGATCGGATGCACTGACAACCTGATCGGATGCACTGACGACCTGATCGGATGCACTGATGACCTGATCAGACTCATTGACAACCAGATCGGCTGCATTGACGACCTGATCGGATGCACTGACAACCTGATCGGATGCACTGACGACCTGATCGGATGCACTGACGACCTGATCGGATGCACTGATGACCTGATCAGACTCATTGACAACCAGATCGGATGCACTGACGACCTGATCGGATGCACTGATGAACTGATCGGATGCACTGATGACCTGATCAGACTCATTGACAACCAGATCGGATGCACTGACGACCTGATCGGATGCATTGATGAACTGATCGGATGCATTGATGACCTGATCGGATGCACTGATGACCTGATCAGACTCATTGACGACCTGATCGGATGCATTGATGAACTGATCGGATGCATTGATGACCTGATCAGACTCATTGACGACCTGATCAGATGCATTGACGACCTGATTGGATGCATTGACGACCTGATCGGATGCACTGACAACCTGATCGGATGCACTGACGACCTGATCGGATGCACTGATGACCTGATCAGACTCATTGACAACCAGATCGGATGCACTGACGACCTGATTGGGTGCACTGATGAACTGATCGGATGCACTGATGACCTGATCAGACTCATTGACAACCAGATCGGATGCACTGACGACCTGATCGGATGCATTGATGAACTGATCGGATGCATTGATGACCTGATCGGATGCACTGATGACCTGATCAGACTCATTGACGACCTGATCGGATGCATTGATGAACTGATCGGATGCATTGATGACCTGATCGGATGCATTGACGACCTGATCGGATGCATTGACGACCTGATCGGATGCGCTGACGACCTGATCGGATGCATTGATGACCTGATGCCTCCTCTCTCATGGCAGCTCTGCTAGGTCTGCAGAGTCCTAACTGCACAAACCACCAGACGTCTGGAACAAACCACAGCACAGTGGAGATGTTTGCACATCTGACGCACAAAAAGCAAACCGCTCAGACGAGCTGTGAGTTCCTCGTCCACAGTGATGTGACACACTGATAAAATCAAACCATCACTCATACCAGGTTTAATGGGACCTGATGAAGGTTTAGTGGGTGTACTCTGTCTGAAGAGTGTTTATGACAGAAAGTGTGGTTCACTTTAAAATGTCCTGTTTCCATGACGCCTGATGGAATATCTCACCCTGACATTCTCTCTCTTGACTCTTCCCTCGTTTATATTTTGTTTAGTCTCTACAAGATTGTTTCTGCATGAAAAGCAGCAGGTGGAGCTGAGACATCATAAACTTCCTGTATGAACTGATTGCAGAAGGAGATCTGGAACAGATTCGGTTTGTAATATTAGAACATCAGGACGATGTCTCCCAGCTAAAAACAAAAGAAGATCTGATGTCCAAAATTCAACATTAATTGAATTTCTGAATTCTTTGAGAAATTCGTGGATGCAGATCAGGATCAACTCCAAACTAAAACCAGTTCTAAGTCCGAGCAAACATGCGATTGTTCAGCGGGTCTGACTTCACGAGTCCAAACCTGGACGTTTTCAAGGACGATTTATTCAATTCGTCATTCGTTTGATCTGAGGGGCTTTAGGACCCTGTGGAAGAAGTCTCTGCTGACACACACCTCCTCTGTATTCAGCGCACATGCCTCCTCTCTCCTCCTCCTCCTCTCCACCTCCTCTCTGCAGGAGAATCATTCTCGGAGCAGACGGACACCTGCCTGCCCGCCTGCCTCTCTCCTCTTACGGCTGTTTTGGAAATCCGGAGCTTCGCATCGGGACCCCGCCGCTTCTCAGCCCGCTCAGAGCGCACCCAGAGCGGCTGCGGGACAGCCGCGGGGGTCGCTGTCACGCCTGGATGCGCAGATGGGTGGATGAACGGCTCTCGTGTCTCACCTTGGGAGGTGAGTATGTGCGCGTGTTTGTGTGTGTGCGCGTGTGGCTATCACCGTGCTGACGTCAGAGCCGGTGAGTGTCGGTATTCGGGTCTACGATGAGGTTTTTTCTGTAAACATCCGTGCACGTGCGTGTGCGCGGTGTCCATGCACGTGCGCCTGTTGGTGGTGATGGTGGGGGCGCAGCTTTGAAGATGAGCTTTATTATTAATGTGCTGTGGATTATTTGATGTTTCAGCTCAAAGAGTCACAAATACACCAAAAACGTCAGGAACACCTCCAACACCACAGCCAAGGAAGCACCAGCAGGAAACACCACAATATCTGACGACTGTATGGAGGGAGGGCCGAGGCACGAAATCCTTTATTAGAGCTCTAATATACCAGGTGCTTCAGGTGTTTAAGGTTTCACACACGCTGCTGACGTCACATATTCCAAACAGACCATCATCAGGTCCAAATATGAAGCCGCAAACACAGCAGTGCAGACATGTCCCCGTATGTCAGACTGTCCTCCTGCTGATGGTTTCCTGCCAAAACATAAAAGGACCTCAGGTGTTTATCGAGGCATCTCATGGGATGCAGGATGCAGCTCAGCAGGTGAATCCTCTAACACACACACACACACACACACCACATTTGCAAACACACATCACACGGGTGCATGTGTCCGTGCTGTGAGGATATTTCTGCCTGTGAGGACAGCAGGACAGGCCCGTCACACACGGACCAACGCCTTTCGTTGCACTTCCTCCTTTGTTCTCCAGTGTGTGCCTCTATCTTATTTTGTATTTATTCCTGCTGTCACAGTTGGTGTGGAGCACCTGTACAATGACATCAAAGGGCTATTCTATTCTATTCTATCTTCTCTTTTTCTATTTTTCAGCAAAGTTCAGTCCACAATGCCTGACCCTTGACCTCTGACCTCTCTGAGAGACCCCTCGAGGAGGAAACGAGTTCTGAGGAGAGATGGAAGGTGGAGGAGACGAGGAGAGCCGAGGAGAAGAGACTGAAACCTCCTCCGGGCTTGGGAGAGTCTCACAGAGAGGAGGAGGAGAATCCTGCAGACAAAATGGCCTGATCAACACGCACAGGCTGGGGGCGGAGCCCCAGGAGGCGCTGCTGTCAGTGTACTCTGCTCCTCAGTATCAGGGTCACGTGGTGATGAGCACCTCCACTCAGCAGGAGCACAGCAGGGGTCCTCCCCAGCTTCTGAACCCCAGCACTCTCCTACCCCACCACGGGGTGCCAGACCCTGGCCTCAGGCCGGCCCCCGGCCTCTTCCTGTGCCCAGAGAGTGTCCTGCGGGCCTGGGGGGAGGCCGGGGGAGGCGACTGCTGTGAGACCACCTTCATCGAGGGACTTGGACCAGAAGCCTCCTCTTCTTCTGCCGCCCCCACCTCCACAAAGGAGGTGCTGCTGTTCACTGATGGGAAGTATCTGGAGTTTTCTGGCGAGGAGGCAAAGATTCACAGGCTGTCCTATGACATCGACGACGATGAAGACTTCCAGGAGCTCGAGGTAAATAAGCTCTTTTCACCTTACGTTCACACACTCACACTCTGATGATGAGTTGGGGAAAACTCTGGCTACAGAACCCCAGACCCAACCACTGACCTTCTGATTGGTGGATGACTCACTCTGGCTCCTGAGCCGAGGTGAGGGCAGAGGTCTGAAGAACGAGTGCCAAGACTCTTTTTCTCGTTCTGACAGAAAAGTGTCATCAGCATATATTCACTGAGGGAAAACAGGCACTGCAGTTCCTCTCATGTCCACTAGATGCTGCTGTCAAACGTCTCTGTGGTAGTCAAAACGGGTTTCCTCATGGGTGCTACCACACCAAGGAAGCATGGCTGAACACCAATGTTTTTGCCATTTAAAGTCGTTGCTATGACAACAACAACCGCATCACAGTGGAAAGATGTTAACAAAGTTTCCACGTTGACTTGTGATCCAGTCAGATCTTCTTTAACAGAGGAAGAACCAGACGTGAGAGCCACTGTGAGTCAGCTTGAGGCTTGGTTTGGTGATCAGTGAGCTCAGCATGATGGAGGTCAGGGCATCGAATCGAAATATATATAAAACAGTGTGTGAACACAAACCTGTCTGTGCTGTAGTAGGTGACATTGATGAAGCACATCCAGCAGATTTTGGAAATCAGCTGATATCTGCTATCATCAGAGACATCAAGAAAGTCAAGATTAAAGTATCTGCGGTGTTACTGTTATAGCTGAGCTCTGAAGGAGCTTTTGTGGCTGCTGGTTCATCATCTTGGCTTAGTGATTTCTGGTCATCATCAGTCGCTCACAGATGCTCTAACCCAAAGTTTTTTTAAAGCATCGCAGATGTTCTGACTACTTCAGACCTGCTGGGCAACAGCTGGTTGCTCCCCTTTGAGTATAAATGTACATTTCTACCATTGTGACTGTGAGCTGTGGCATCCAAGTGGCAGAAACAGCTTCCTCTTTAGAGATCGGGTGAGGAACCCGCACTTTGAGGGATCTCAGAATCAAGGAGGTGTTTCAGATCAGATCTGATCAGGATCAGGGTTCCTCCTGGATGCTTCTCTTTGGAAATGTTTTAGCCATGCCCAGAAACCCCACCGGATCCATCCAGAACTAGATGGAAAGATTATAGTATAAGGAGCTTGAAAAGAAGAGCGACCGGGCTTCTTTGAGTTACTTCAAGACGTTTCAGCTGTCATCTGAGAAGCTTCTCTTTAGAATTGATAAAGAGTGAAACGTCAAAGAAGCCCACTCTTCTTTCCAAGCTCCTGAGATTACCATGACCTGGACGACTGACAACATACAGACACATGGAAACGTTAGACGTTCTGTCTGACCTGGGAACAGCTCTGGATAACAGGAAGTGAAGCTAGTAAAGAAACATCTGGAATACTTGCTGAGCCCACTGCTGTGTTGATCTGATTTCTGAAGAGGATAGGTGGGAGGATGGATGGAAGGATGGAAGGAGGGATAGAAGGATGAAAGGAAGGATATATTGAGGGCTAGAGGGAAGGACAGACAGGTGGACGGATGGATGGCTGGAAGTCTGTCCATCCGTCCGTGATGGGGAGTCAGAGTGCTTCCTGCAGAATGAGATTAGCACTCAGAGCTGCAGCTCTCTGAGCGACACGTTTGACCTCCTAACAGCCAATCGCTTTAGAGACGATTAGCTGAGATTTTGTCTCACTGAAGTCCAGCTTTAATCTACTCTGCAGCTCTAATGGGTGTGTGTGTGTGTGTGTGTGTGTGTGTGTGTGTGTGTGTGTGTGTGTGCTGCAGGGATTAAAGAGGCCAGAGGGCAGGGCACACTCAGAGGAGCAGTAACAGTCACAATTTGGTGAATCACCTGAATTATTCACCTAAAGCTGTAAAGTGAAACCAGCCCAGGAGTTTAAAGCTCACAGGAAGTTTTATTTCAGAAGTTTAAAATTAAATCAGTAATGACATTTGTGAGGATGCGAAACTGATTTCTCTGCAGTAGGTACACAAACACCATCAGGGACGTCACAGCACCACGAGACGTTTTACAGCAGCCTCCATTTTGACTTGAGGCGTGAGGCAAGCGCTGGCCTCCTGAAAGTGTCACGCTCAACCCCCACAGCCAGCTGATGGAACGGCCTCTCTCTTTATTCCTGCTGGATCTGTAGAAACAAACAAAAATGTAGACTTCATTTTAGCCAAAACCAATCAGGAAGCTCCATGTGCTGCAGTTCCTCTGGTGTCCAGCAGAGGCAGCAGCACTGAGTCAGTCCCCTAGACTCCTGTGTTAAAATCTCCATGTGCTGTTAAGTAACAACTGTATGTGGGAGGATGTTTTTATAACTCACCTGGGTTAAAGTTTGCATTGTTGGGGGCGTGGCCTGTTTGACCGACAGGTGGGTGGCGACACAGACATACACACAGGTGTCTAATGTTCTCGCCTGAAAAGCTGCTCCGGGTGAGTGATTGATTCGTGTTTTTGATCAGAGCGATTACTCCAGCGAATCAGAGAGCGAGGACGCCTTCCTGCTGATGCCTCCCAGAGATCACCTGGGCCTCAGCGTCTTCTCCATGCTCTGCTGCTTCTGGCCGCTCGGCATCGCCGCCTTCTACCTGTCGCACGAGGTGAGGACTCAGATCAGCTGCAGCGTTTGGATGTTAACGTTTATCTGAAATAAGAAATCAAAGAGTTCTCGTGTTTTGAAGCCAGAGGCCCTTACAAGATGGTACATTTAAACATTTAACATCTAGTCTGAGTTTTCCCAGCTAATGGACGTGTCAAAGCTGCAGTGTGTTAAAGAGTGAGCACAGAACACAAACAAAAATCCCCTTTAACCTTTGAGCAATGTGCATAAATGAGGGAAACGACAGCGAGTGCACAAAACTGTAACCCCTCAAAACCGACGGGAGCGTTTTAGGTCAAATTACTCTTGAACATGGGAAAATTCCAGCGGTTTCTGAAAGCATCGACTCTGTGCTTTTCACTGATGTTAGGGTCATTACGGTAATCCCAGGCAGGTATTCAAATCGCGGCAAACAGTAAAAACAAAACAATAAAAAAGAATGTAAAAACTGTCTTTTCTCCACCAACCTCCGTCTTTACGCAGTGTGCCCAGGTTTACCGCAATACAATACATCTTTATTTATAGAGCACATTTAAAAACCAGCAGTATACCAAAGTGCTTAACATAAAAGACAGAAAGTAACATGAGTATTATAAGGCCTTAGCAAAGTACCAAATATACTAACAGGTCATTGTCACTAATACACAGGGGTAGCATAAAATACATATCAAGTAAAAGCATTGTAAAAGCACAAGCCATTGTCCTTAATGTAAATATGTAAGAAAAATTGTGTATGTTTCTGTTCTGTGTCCTGTGTACTGTTTGTTTGTATATGTGTCTTTTTGGCTGCTGTTACAACCAAATTTCCCCTTGTGGGACAATTAAAGGATTATTCTGTTCTAGTCTACAAAAGATATGTATAAAGGAAAATAGAGTAAGTCTAAGAGTCAGGTACAGGCACTGACAAGCAGGAAAAGCGAGATTAAACAAATAGGTTTTTAACCGTGATTTAAATGATTGGGTAGAATCGGACGCCCGGATTGCAATAGGAAGGTTATTCCACAGCTCTGGTGCAGCCAAGGCAAACGCACGGTCACCTCTAGACTTCAGCCGAGATCTTGGCTGCACCATGAGTAACTGAGTAGATGATCTTAGTGCTCTGGCGGGAACGTACGATCTATGGAGTTCGATAAGGTAGCTCGGTGCTGTGTTGTGGGTGATTTTAAACGTAAGCAGCAGTATTTTAAATTGGATGCGGTATTTAATGGGTAGCCAATGCAGGTCAGCTAGAACAGGGGTAATAGAGGCAAACCTCCCAGTTCCAGTCAGAATGTGTGCCGCAGCATTTTGAACTGTTTGCAGTCTATGAAGAAGGGCAGAATGAAGACCGAAATAAAGTGAATCGCAGTAATCCAGCCTAGAGGTCACAAAGGCGTGGATGAGCTTTTCCAGGTCCTTATGTGTAACATACTGCCTAGCCTTGGAAATGAGACGCAGTTGGTAGAAACTAGGTCTAACTACAGCGGACACTTGTAATAACCCTAAAATCACTGAAAAAGCACAGAACACTGGATTTCTTTCAACTGAGCAAATGGTTCAGATTACAGATGTCTGACACAGCAACAGGTTAGGCTTTAAAGCAGGGGTGAGGAACTCGAGGGCCGGTGTCCTGCAGGTTTAGACATGTCAGCTGATTTAAGCAGCTAAATGACCTCCTCAACATGTCTTGAAGTTCTCCAGAGTTCTCCTGGTAAAGAACTCATCATGTGGTTCAGCTGTGCTGACCCAGGGTGATGTTTAAAACCTGCAGGACACCGGCCCTCGAGTTTCCCACCCCTGCTTTAAAGTGTTAAATACATCCATCCTTATCAGAGCTACCAGACAGCGAGATGCCAGTCTGTCTAACACAGAACTATACAGACTCACACCTGTTACTGCATGTGAGAGAAGCCACACAGCCAGCCTGTCAGCCGCACTTTCTCGTTGTGAGGCAACAGTGCTAACCACCGCACCACCGCATAGGGACCAGAGAGGGCTGTAAACTGCACATGCTGCCCTGGGCACTCAAAGTTCTTCCTCCTTGGTCCAAACTGGTGTCCATGTCCACCTGCAGCCTCACTCTGCTCTCAGCTCTGCTCGTCAGGCCTGAAAGCGTCTGATTGGCTGCTCTGCTCTCATTGCTCTGATTGGTTCTCCACACTCTGGACTCTTCGGCTGCGCTTCCCCCGTTACTCTGCACAGCATCAACCCGCCCGCTTCTCCGTGTGTCTGTAATCCGCTCTGACACGGATCAATATTGCATCCACGACCCGTTCAGCTGGAATAATTATTCATGTTTGTCTAACTACAGTCTGCTAACTGCTACATTAATGGTAACAGATGGCTAATGTGATTATGGGGTCACTGCTAACAGTTAGCAGCTGTGGTTTGTCTGTTTGTGGGATGGAGACATGATTCCCTCCAGCTGGAATAAACTACCTGCCTGAAACAACCACATGACCCGAACACGTCAATGAAGTGACTGTTGTGTATTTACAGTAATGAGTCAGTGTGTGTGTGTGTGTGTGTGTGTGTGTGTGTGTGTGTGTGGATCATTACTTCAGAGCTGCTTCGACACACACTGACACAGTTCACCTTATACAACTGATCTGCAGTCAGCTGGAGGAGGAGAGATGCTCTCACTCAGCTTGTTAAAAAAATCAGGAGTGGGACAGAGGCGGAACCTGCTGTGACCTCACACAGGTAAAATCCAGGTAAGGAGAACAGGAAAAAGGGAAAACCCGTGAAACATTCAAACTGGAGGAAATTATACATAAACACAACGCAGACACAGGAAGAACGGAGCACAGAATAAACCCACGAACCAGCAGACAGCGACACACAGACCAGGAATTTCAAAATAAAACAGGAAACGTCACAGTGACTGAGCTCCTCCCCGTTCAAGTGACCAGTGATGCCTTTTTGTGGTGTCAAATGATTGGCTGCTACTGTAACCGTGGAGCGAACGCTCACGAAAAACAGACCAGAGTTCACGGTTGACGTAGTGAGTCAATGAACCCCACGTCAGCCTCAGCAACATGACTTTGAGTTTGACCTCCACTGAACTCAGATCAGATTTTTCTGCCCATTTCACTTCAAGCATGGAAGAACGAGCCGAACTCAGAAATCAAAACTAGATCGTGTCGGTATGCAAGACGGACACGGCCGCTGTGACGTCTTTGTCCTCGCCGTCATCGTGTTTTGAAACCAGATGTGATGAGTGAGGGGCGGGTCTGACAGAGAAACTGCATGCAGAAACCTCAGCCACTCACATTCCAAAGTTGAGAAAAGTTTAGGTTGGGCCCGCCCACTTTGTGTCACCGGACCCAGACCTGTGGGGTCACTGACTTTCTCTGACCTCTGATCACCTCAAACTGCTGCTGGTCATTTCCTGTTTGGAAGCCCCTCGTGTTTGAGTTTGTGTTAATAGGAAGAGGTTCATCAGGAGGTTTAATGACACTGACGTGTCTCTGTGATACAAAGAGATGTAGTCGTTTAGACGTCTGAATTACCCCCACATTATGAAACCATGAAACTAACTGTAATAAAAACTAAAGCTAAACAACAAAGCTGACTCTGGAAACGAACAGAAACTGAGCTGGACCACGTCAATATGGACACGTGTTCACATGGACGGACGGAGTAGTAATGGAGTAGGAATGGCGTCCTCCATTACTACTCTGTATGAATATGGCTGCCAAACCGGAGTCATCTCTCACCTAGTTGTAGTTTGTAAAGCGGTCAGGGAGGAAGAGGAACAAAGTTCCAGTCTGGTTACAGTCGCCCTCTGGTCGCAGTGGCTCGCTGGTCGCAGTCGCACTCTGGTCTCAGTCGCACTGTGGTCGCAGTCGCACTGTGGTCGCAGTGGCACGCTGGTCGCAGTCGCACTGTGGTCGCAGTCGCACTGTGGTTGCAGTGGCACACTGGTCGCAGTCGCACTGTGGTCGCAGTCGCACTCTGGTCTCAGTCGCACTATGGTCGCAGTCGCACTGTGGTCGCAGTGGCACGCTGGTCGCAGTGGCACGCTGGTCGCAGTCGCACTGTGGTCGCAGTCGCACTGTGGTCGCAGTGGCACGCTGGTCGCAGTCGCACTGTGGTCGCAGTCGCACTCTGGTCTCAGTCGCACTATGGTCGCAGTCGCACTGTGGTCGCAGTGGCACGCTGGTCGCAGTCGGACTCTGGTCGCAGTCGCACTGTGGTCGCAGTGGCACGCTGGTCGCAGTCGCACTGTGGTCGCAGTGGCACTCTGGTCTCAGTCGCACTATGGTCGCAGTCGCACTGTGGTCACAGTGGCACGCTGGTCGCAGTCGCACGCTGGTCGCAGTCGCACTGTGGTCTCAGTCGCACTGTGGTCGCAGTGGCACGCTGGTCGCAGTCGCACTGTGGTCGCAGTGGCACTCTGGTCTCAGTCGCACTATGGTCGCAGTCGCACTGTGGTCACAGTGGCACGCTGGTCGCAGTCGCACGCTGGTCGCAGTCGCACTGTGGTCTCAGTCGCACTGTGGTCGCAGTCGCACTGTGGTCGCAGTGGCACGCTGGTCGCAGTGGCACGCTGGTCGCAGTCGCACTGTGGTCGCAGTCGCACTCTGGTCTCAGTCGCACTCTGGTCTCAGTCGCACTGTGGTCGCAGTGGCACGCTGGTCGCAGTGGCACGCTGGTCGCAGTCGCACTGTGGTCGCAGTCGCACTCTGGTCTCACTCGCACTATGGTCGCAGTCGCACTGTGGTCGCAGTGGCACGCTGGTCGCAGTGGCACGCTGGTCGCAGTTGCACTGTGGTCGCAGTGGCACGCTGGTCGCAGTGGCACGCTGGTCGCAGTCGCACTGTGGTCGCAGTCGCACTCTGGTCTCACTCGCACTATGGTCGCAGTCGCACTGTGGTCGCAGTGGCACGCTGGTCGCAGTGGCACGCTGGTCGCAGTTGCACTGTGGTCGCAGTGGCACGCTGGTCGCAGTGGCACGCTGGTCGCAGTGGCACTGTGGTCGCAGTGGCACTGTGGTCGCAGTGGCACGCTGGTCGCAGTGGCACGCTGGTCGCAGTCGCACTGTGGTCGCAGTCGCACTGTGGTCGCAGTCGTACTGTGGTCGCAGTGGCACGCTGGTCGCAGTCGCACTGTGGTCGCAGTGGCACGCTGGTCGCAGTGGCACGCTGGTCGCAGTCGCACTGTGGTCGCAGTGGCACGCTGGTTGCAGTCGCACGCTGGTCGCAGTCGCACTGTGGTCGCAGTGGCACTGTGGTCGCAGTGGCACGCTGGTCGCAGTGGCACGCTGGTCGCAGTCGCACTCTCTGGTTTCAGCCCAGTCGTGTTTAAAGTGACGCTGCGTTGAATGTTGCAGAATGAGAATCAAAACAAAGACTTGATTCGAGCAGCTGTCTGACAGTTTGTAGACGTGGGAGGTTTGAACTGCGGAGGGTTTTGGCAACGAGCTGTCTGGTTGTCACATATGTGGTTTCCATGGCAACTGCACACCTACAGCTCCAAGGGAGCCTGGGCTGGTTGCCACTGACAACCCTTCCCACACTGAAATCCGTCAGTGAGACACAACAGAAAGCGCTGCGGCAGGAGGAAGAGGAGGAGAAGGAGCATGGTTGTCCTTTCTCTGTCAGAGGTTCATCAAACCAAAATCATTAAAAAAGGAATATTTCAAACGTGATGAGCACGCAGGAGAGGATCCTGCTCTCAGCATCATCCGCCCATCCCTGCTCACTCGGGGTTCAAACTTCACTCACAGAGTGAGAGAGGATCTTCAGGATAACCTCCTCCCTGCTTTACATCATGTTTGAAATACGAGAATCTTCTTTGGTCCCAAACCTTTAATCGTAACACTAAGAAGTCCCACAGCCTTTCTAAGAACAGGCGCATCATTACTGATGACTGTGCCTGAAAGGTCAAAAACATGACACTCGTCAACATGTTCTCAGTAATAACGCTTATTTGAGTCCCATGGAGATGTTACAGCTCTAAATGTACTGACATGACTTCTTATTGAGGAAAAGTAACTGAGTGGCTGCAGCCAGTCGGATCTAAGGGACGTTTATAATGAGCAGGTTGTTGGACGTGCTAATGCTAAACGGCTCTGTCTGAGCCATCTCCTCCACGGTGAGCTTTAGTCCTCAAGTTTTCTTGAACTAGTTTTTATTGTATTTACTGCAGTTAGTTTACCCTAACAGGGCAGTCAAACACCCTGAACCTCCAGTTAGACCCAGGCTAAACACATGTCAGGTACAGAGGGTAAAAAGGTAAACTCGGTCTGATGCTAACAGAGGCAGCAAGTCAAAACACAGAACAGCACACCAGGAAATAACTTTTAAAATCAAGGACGATACAAACTGAACTCACATATAACAAAGCAGACACACAGGAAGAAAAGCTTTCACACAGATCATAGTGAACACTCAGTGTGATGTATTGTGTATGAGGTCACATCAGGACATTTATCTAATGATGAATGAGAAGAGAAACGAGCAGAGTCAGATTCAGATTCATTCAGACTCCCTCTGAAAATACTGTCAGGACACTTTTACTGTGAGAACAAACAGCTGAAAAGTACCGTGTCCTGAGAGTAAATGGTGCCTGTGGCAGACTGAAACAATCTGTTTTTGTTAAGCTCCTGTTTATAATCTGATTTGGTGCTTTTAGATCAAGTCCAACACGCACACAGATTCATTTCCTGGAGATTAACTCACACTACTACTGGGATGACCCTAACCTTAAAAAGCGTGTCTTCAAATGTTGGCATTACATGTCCCTCTAATGTGGTGACGTATACACACTTAGGACCCACAATGCCAGTAAAAGCTGTCTACATATGCACACACAGTTTGAGCTTGTTACATAACTCTGGCTTCACACACACACACACACACACACACACACACACACACACACACACATTCTTTATTCGGGCCGAAGCATCTCATTGTTCCCCACTGGACCAGTCACAGGAGGTCCTGAGCTCACTGGCGCCCTCTGTCATGTGGTATGACATGGAAACTGTAATTAAGTCTTACTGGAAACTGTGGTGATTACAGTGGTTATTTCCTGCCCATGAGTCAGTTAATCAGGTTTACAGAGTTAACTCAGCTGTCACCTGACACAAAGATAGATGGTCACTGTCAGCACACGGCGAACATCAGCGTCGGACTCGGCGCTCAGAGGTCTAACATATACCAGAGTCCACCGTTAAAACAGAACAAACAACCTGCTGTCTCAGTCGGGAAGTTTCATTTGATGAATTTGGTGTTTTAACCTGTTACTCACCCAAGTCACACTGCACAGTGTTGGTTATGTCAGTCAGTACCAGCTCTGATAACACATCAAAAAGTGTGCAGCGCTTTGAGGGCCTCGAAAAGCGCTATATAAATGCAATCCATTATTGTTATTATTATTATTTATTATTATTATTGTTATTATTGTTAAAAAGAGCCGAGTGACAAAATTAAAGCAGTAAAAATATTCAGACAGTTTCAGTCTGACTCAGTCAGTCAGGTGGGAGGGCTGGGTTTCCCTGTATGACGTTTAGGTTACTGTCAGAATGGCCAGCTGGAGCACATCACTGTCATGTTAGGAACATTTTTCAGGTCCACTCGTTCAATAAGTAGAATCCAAGCAGAAGCTGATGCAGCAGATATCTAATAGAGCCCCTGAGATCAAAAACCAAGCAGGAGGCTTTGCTCCCTGATCACATCAGCTTTATTAAAAAGCGATTAAAGAGCAGAGAGACTGATGGGTCCTCTCTAATGTTCTTCCTCTGCCTTTTAATCTTGTTTCTTCTTCTGCTGTTTTGCTCAGCATCTCTTTGTAAAGCTGATTATCTGCTGTCACATGTGGAGTCTCCCCCTAAGCTCGGAGCTCTGTGGGCGAGTTCAGACCTGAAAGCTGCTGGTTTCATCAGAGAGAAGATGGAGACAGATCTTCATCACCTGATTGAACCAGAGGAAAAATTCTGATCGGTAACAATTACTGAGGTGTACTTGGACTAGAGACTTGAATCCTCCTATAACATCAGCAGTGGTTGGCACAGTTGCCTTACAGTGAGAAGGTTTGAAGCTGTCAGCCTGCCAGACTTTTGCATGTTCTCCTTGTTCCTGCGTGGTTTCTCTCCAGCTTCCTCCCACAGTGGATGGATGGATGGATGCTTTAGCCCAGTTTCCCGCTGTTACTGAGGTTCTAGCTCACCTTTGTTGGGTGGAACGTTAGTGCAGTTTTCTGTGTTTCATGTTTCTTTTCCCAACTCGTGTCACACGGAGAGTGACGAAATAAGGAGCTAACCTTTGTCTGACTTGTTTTTACATCTCTGTCCCTCTCAGACCAATAAGGCGGTGTCCAAAGGAGACTTTCACCTGGCCAGCTCCAGCTCCAGGCGGGCTCTCTTCCTCGCCGTCCTGTCAATCACCATCGGGACAGGTATCTATGTGGGCGTGGCCGTGGCGCTCATCGCCTACCTCTCCAAGAACCACCACTGGTAGCCTAAGATCACGGAGCGAACCCTCACCTTCCCCTGGAGTTCAGCTCCCCAGTGATTGTTTCCAGCATTTTGGCTGTCATCTCAAACTGGAGGAGAACTTCCTGTGAGCGCACGATGGCGTTGGACAGGCCGCTGTGCTGTTCTGAAGAGCCAATCGGATCCAAGGAGAGGAGATGTGTGAGAAACAAAGAAGAACCAGCATCATTTTTTAAAGCTTCTGCTGGCGTTACAGTTTGTTTAAAAGAACATTTTTGGTGTGATTACTTTAACTCTCATTTCCATCATCCAAACTGCACTGAATCATCACTTTAACTGTATCTGCATGAAAAGTTCTTTATTATTGTTGGAGGAAGTGAATCAAAAAGCTTGACTAAACCCTGAAGATGATGTTAATGTTCAGGGTGTAACAGTTTCTCTCATAGGAAGTTTTTAATGTCCACATCAGACGTTCAGCCGGAATAAAAGGAGGAGGAGTTTAAAGGAATACCATCAGCAGCACTAATAACCATTTGTGTTAAATATTAATTTATATCCTGCACTGTGGCACAGCGAGAGGAAACTTTTTGGGGATTTTATTCTTCTTTTGTAAATTTACTCTCTTCACACTTAAACAAAGACATAAAAGGCTAAATGGGACCAAACTGTAACAGTGATGATTAACACAAGGTGAGTGTGAAGGGGGAGATTACCACACACCTGTCCTCAGGTGAATGTGTGAAAGTGGATTGGCTGCTTCCTGTTTGCATATCAGGACAGTCACAAAGACTTTTTATTTATTTATTTATTTATATTTTTGGACAAACTCTGGACTTTTTCATGTGATAAAAGAGAAACTGCTGAACTCTTGTTTTTTCTCCCCGTGTGGATTTTCTGTCAGCTGATCCGATGACATTGACCTCATCATTGGTCCTTTTGGCTTTAAACCAACACAGAAACACCCACAACCCACCAGCTTGTACGCCGGTGTCCGAGGGTAGACTCACATCTTTCACCTGTCACGGTCTCTGCAGGTTTAGCATCTGGAGGTCAGGCTGGGACTTCATTTAACATCTGTGTACAGTTTGGTCATGAAATATGGACATACATTCATTTATTATTCTTTCTTATTGTCTTTTTTTTTATGCACACTGATGTTTTCTCTTTAAAAAAGTCTACAGACTTCTGGTCCAGAATCAGGACATCTCAGTGAAAACTGAATATTCAGCAGAAAACCTTCAAAGACGTTGGAAGTGTTGTAAAGGTGGCTCTAATGCAAGACCCTGTTTGGTGGATGTGTAAGACAGGTACTCGGGTCCTCGTCATGTCGTAGTCATGTGTAGACATTCAGAAAATTTTATGTAAGACTATTGGTGCAGGAACGTTGTTGGAGTTTTTTTCCGGGATGTTTCTGATGTTTAAGTCCAAATAAGTTTGTCTGGATGTCCAACTACAGATTTTTGTCTAGAACTTTTATTTTTTTGTTCGTCCAGAGATCTAATTTTGATTTTTGGGCTGGCCCCTCTTCTACACCCTTGGTACTGCAGGTCCAGTTTGTTGGTGGACTTTAAACGAAAAACAGAAATCCTTTGAGTGATATGGGAATATATATGAAGATTTGGATTTCATCTATTTTAGAAATCTGCAGTCTTTAGATGTCCACACAGTTTTAAACTTGTTTTAGATGTCCACTGATGTGTAAACGTACTGTGGAATCTACATCTGGGTCAAACTTAATTCAGAGGTTTAAAAACATCCACTCAAGTTTCAATATGAGGGCATCAATCCAGGATTGTTGTTGCAAGTCTTTAAGTCTCAGTCTCCGTAGTGCAGACCCCCTTTATCTTTTGGTAAACAAAACCTCGGGTCTATCTCTTTGGTCCTGATATTTGTTGGACACGATGTCCGTTCATAATCTTTGCTGAAGGCCTTCAGAAATCCAAGAGTCTCAAAACTGATGTTGAATCTCCACCAACATCTGAAACCAGTTTGGTGTTTGCATGTCTGCACACTCCTTTTTAGGAAGTCCACCCAAGTCCTATACTGAAGGCTGTACATTTCCAAAACAAACTGAGTGTTCATGGTGATCCTTCATAGAGAAAATGTTAAACATACATATCAGCTATACAGGCTTTGTGAAGGTCCAGGGTCATTGACTCAAGTCCATCCAGCACTTGTGTTGGAAGTCTTTAAATGTGAAACCGACTGTGTGAGTCATTATTTCTACATTTCTACAAACCTTCACAGCTGCAATGAAACCAGACAAAAGAACACATACACGTTCCTGAAACTCTGATAACAATCACTGCTGTCAGACCCTGAACAATTATCTGTTTAATGACTCCGCCCACCTAGGAGGACCATCTACCACACCTGATTCACTGCTAAGCTAACCTTCAAGCTAATCGGGCTCCCTCTGACTTCAGACCATCGGATAGAGTCTGCAAACACTGAGTGGATAATAAAGCCCGTTTTTAATGATAGTGAAGTCAGACTGAAACAGTCGGCTGTTATGGATTTCTAAAATTCACAAGATTAGTCCCGTGCATTTCTTTACTGAAATCAAGCAGAATGACCCTTTAATTAGAGGTTCACGGCGTCTTCAGGTTTAAGCTGCAGGTGTGGCTCTGAAGGTGTTCATATGGGTGCTTTTGTTTGCCGTGCAGGAGTACAGTGACGGGTGTTTAAACCCCTGATAACAGCAGCCACTGGGTAACGTAATGAGGTGTTGATTGCAGAACCGTTCCTGATTCTTAAAAAGCTGCGGTGCGCTTTATCAGCCTGGACTGGAAACAGGAAACGGTTCATCCTCGGCAGCTTCAAAGTCTGGGCTAAAGGGCTGCAAACATCATCACACATGCTGTCCGCACACGCTCACTGAAGGTGTTTGACTTTAACTGAGATTAGCATCTGCTGAATGTTTCAGATTGAACTCATGGAGCGTCCTCTTAATAAAAGTCAGAATTAAAGGAGCTTTCTGTCAAACCTCCCTGTTCCCTGTCTGTCAGTTGTTTGACTCTTAGCCTAACATGCTAAGCTACATGAGCTTATAACTTCCTGCCCAGCTCCAAATCAAACAGAGCTGCTCTGGTTGGCTGTTTTTTAAAGACTTCCTGGACTTTAAGTGCTCGCTAATAAAAATGTAAATGTTTGTGTCTGAGATACTTTCATTAAGTTGTTTGAGAACCTGCAGACAGTTCAGCCTCACACACTTTTCCACCTAAAATGGTGTTCCTGCTGAAATCTTTCCAACCACAACAATTCTCTCAGGAACAATTCCGGAGACAAAAACACACAGGAGACCGGATTAAATGGTAAATTCACACAAGCACTTTTCTGTACTTCAGTGGTTTCAAACTTTCACACTCAGGTGCATGCACTGGAGAGCAACTCAAGGTTCAGCATCCTGCCCAAGGGTACGTTGGCATGCAGAGTGAAGCAACCAGTGATCAAGCCAACAACTATCCGATTAGTCTTGAGTTATACTTGGGAATATTTCTTAGGAACACCTACAGCAGTTAAATAAGGATCAGTAAATATATTTCTAAAGCTGCACCAGATGTCAGTAACAACCCAAATCCAAATCAATGGCTCGGTGCTGTTTCTTCGCGGTGGTCACGTGGAGTGTGATGGAGCTGTAACCTGCGCATGTGGACGGCACGCTGAGCTGCTCGCAGACGCTGGCTTCTGGAGGTGTTTCTGAGCTGTGCGCTGATTTATCACAGAGTTGTGTTTTTAATGCAGCGCCGCTGTAGTTCTCAGCCTGGTCCCTGCACGCAGACGTTCCTCCAGGTTGTTTTACTATGCTGATGATATTCACAGTCTTTTGGAGAGTCTTCTCCCAGCACGACATCCCAGTGTACTTCAGACCCAGACACACACTCAGACACACACTGGTTCATCACAAACTCAACAACGTAGCTGTGCAGTGAGGAGCGCTCAGACGTCTACACTGGAGACACCAAACACTTCATAAACACACAACATAGACGAGCCACCTCGACGGGCCAAGACTCAGCTGTTCATCTGCATCTAAAGGTCAAAGGTCACTCTTTGAGGGCGCCAATGTTTACATGTTGGACAGAGAGGACAGACAGAGTGAAAGAAGCATCTATGTCCACTGTGAACGACCATCTTTGGATAGAGGGCGGGACTTACCCCACCAACTGTCTGCCATCTATAATCCAGTCTGAGATCCTTCCCAGATGCCTTAACGCCCACTCACAGACCTCAATAGGTCACATGATAGTGTAGGCAGGACCCACGTGCTTTTTCACACCTTGGCTCATGTGATGACTCACATGATCAGCAGTGGGTCAGCGACCCTCTCAGGGACACGCCCACTAGGGCTTAAATACCTGGGACCGTCTACCGCTTGGTGTTAGAGCTGAAGAAGCTGAAACTTCTTCTTAAAGAAGAAGAAACTTAAAGAAGTCCAGCTTACCTTTCCAGGTTCCGTAGAGTACAGATTATAGACACAGCTTTTTCAGATTGGTGGACCTCTGCCTCTCCAAAATGCTCTTTTTATACCCAATCATGTGACTGACCTGCTGCCAAATAATCTCAGTGGTAGCAAAATCTTCCTCCACCTGTTTTGTTTTAGCACCACCTCCATTTCCACTCGTCTTTCCCAACTTTTTAAGACATGCCTCTGCCATCAAAGTCAAACTGAGGGCTCATTGTCTCCCACATTTATTATGAGTTAAATATGAGTTTATGATATGTGCAGATCATTGTTTTCTGTTTAAATGTACACACCATCCCAGTGTTTTTAGGAGGTTGTACACGAGCAGCTTACGTAGCATGGCTGAACTGTTCAGATTCACTTTACTGTGTTTAAAGACACATATTCGTCCTCACACTTCATACTAAATGAACGTAAAACTAAACAAGACAGTGGAGACAAGAAATCGAAATAAAACAGGAAGTGAGAACCATGGGTAATTGAGGAAACAGATGAATGAACTTTAGGATAAGACAGCAGCCACAGAGGGAAGAAACCGTAAAATACAACCAGAGCTAAACACTCAAGGAAAGAACGATTAAAGAGTTCATTTGAACGAGCTGCAGGACGTCCCTGTAACATGCATGATCACATCTGCAACACATGCACAGATACAACAGACGACAGTCGGCCACAGAAACATTCAGGAGAGCAGAGAGGAAGACTACAGGGTGGGCCAACAGGATGCAGAAGATGCAGCTGTGCACATGTACAGGTCATTTTAACCAGTCGCAGGCTCTCGTCTACAGCTTGGGAAAACGGTTCTGACCTCCTCCTCCTCCCGACACGGAAAGTTCTCCGAACCATTTATAGGCGTTCCTGCTTGTTGCTTCATGAGATCTCGTATTCTTTCTAGAATAAGCTTTGATATTGTTGTCTTATCCAGCTCTGTGAGGTTTCCTGAAGCTGAGGTTTTTCATTTTTACTCTAACTGGTCCCGCTGGTTTCAGCAGGCCCAGTTCTGGCTTTAGTGGAACGTCTTTAGGAGTCACTTCCTCTCCTGTGTTTCTGAGCTCGTCTTCAACACGTTCAGTCTTTGAGCCAAACTCACTGAAAACCAACAGGAAGTGCAGTCAAGCAGAGTCAGGAAGTCCTCATTAACCCTTCCTGTCCCCAGCCTGCGATAAACTTTCACACATGTGCAGACCTGCAAAAGTGTCGCAAGCCCACAACGAGCCTGTGGCTGCAGCTGCTTCACCCTCATCTAACAGGAAGGAGGAGAGGTGAGAGAGGAGGAGGTGGAGCCTGAGGTGACTGATTAGTATCAGCTGAGTCAGACCTGAGAGTGCAGCAGGAACCCTCGCTAATCTAAACAGGTACAGGAAGTGACGTCGGCGAGGTGGCGGACGGACCAGTCCTCTGTGGTCTGAGACTCGACACTTTGCAGGAAGCTCAGTGAGAAGGATGGAGGTGAAGACGCTGCTGCTCGTGTTTGTGCTCGCCGCTCTGGGTAAGACTGAGTGTGTGTGTGTGTGTGTGTGTGTGTGTGTGTGTGTGTGTGTGTGTGTGTGTGTGTCAGCACAGTCAAAGGTTAAAGTTGAACTCAGGTCTGTGCAGGTCGGGGTCCTGCAGGAGCTCCACTTTCTTTAAAACAAAAACTAAGCAACTTATCCCAGACATGAACATGAGCTTCATGTGGTGGAAATGAAGCTGAAGATAACTGCTCTGCAGTCAGTTTTCTGGTTAATGGAAAACGCCCAGATATTTTAGAAAGTTGATCAAATATTTACTTGTGTGCTGAGCGTCAGCTGAGCGTCGTCACCACGGCCTGCATTTATCATCCTGATCAGTGTTGGTTTACACATGTGGGATGGCTGCTGTGTTGTGAGCTTCTAATATTTTAAACAGTTTAAACTGAGCGAGGCCACGCTGTCATCACTGAAGTCCACCTTCGGCACATTTCGACTCGATGGTCACGATCCTGCCTGCATGTTCAGACGATGTTGAGGTCTGCTCATCTCAGACCTGCGGTGTGGTGACCTCTGCTGACCCGCTGAGGTCACCTTCTGCCAGACTGACATTTCTCCTGCAGCAACACTCACTTTGTCATGTCAGCGGATTTATGGGCAACCTTCAAACATTCATCTCACACTTTAAAAACAGAAATGCTGGACTTCTGGAAGTCTCTGGGCTCTCTGTGCAGTAAGTCTATGGATGTTTCTGTGTCCCATACACCGCACAGTTACTGGTTTCATTAATGACCCGTTAATCGCTGCAGAGGCTCAGTCACCATGACCTGTTTACAACTTCAGTCTTCACACCCAAACACCGGAAACCTCATCAGCAAGACTTAAACAAGTGAAAACACCCGAACAGAAAGAACCATCGCTGCATGACTAAACTAAAAACTGTGTCTCAGTTTATGAGTGATAAGGCTGCTCAGACTACACGTCCTGCTAAATTCTCTCGTTTAAACGAAGTCGGGTTGCTGTTTGCACTCAGATCGAGGCGGCTCCAGACATGATGAGTTTGAAGTAATGTGTATGTTCAGTCTGTCATGTTGAGGTTGATTTTCATCAATATTAGACTGGAGAGGCGGTGACACCACGAGTGCAGCGGGCTGATGGGAAGGAAACAAGATTTTCATGTGAATTTCAAGCTGCTGCTCAAGACAAATGTCATGTGTAATCATCATTTAAAGATCAGAAACAGGATTGTTTCATTAGAAAATTACTGTGATGGCTTAATCTGATGAACACATTTGATTTATAAGCATTTTAACTGTGATCAAAGCGTGTATTCACACATGTCAGACCTACAGGTACCTGAGACCTGTACACCATAAATAAACTATAGGCACAGACAAATGAACACTATTAGTTTGGTCTTCAACAACTAGGTGTCAGAGCCTGTGCAATGCTTCAGCTCGTCATTCCAGCATGAACGACGTTTAGACATCTGAGCGTGTCAGAGATGCTGAGACCACGTCTGCCTTTATGTCAGCCATTTTTCAAAAGGCTCTAAAAACGTCAAACTACCTACAAATTTAAAGATCCCTACATGATTTGTGTTAATATTATTAACTCGGTGCGTGAAACTAGCTAAAACGCAGCACAGTGTCTTTAAATGCAGTGAGGCAACAGGAAGTGCTTCTGTCACCACAGAAAAATGGTTCTTCCTCTCAGACCACATACCCTGTCTGACTCACCATCCCCACAGCCAATCACCACAGAGCATCCCCCCGACTGATCCACTCTATCTCATCAGCCTGTTTCCTGTGGCTGTTTTGACAGTTTAACACCCGCCTAAAACTTCACTTCTCTGAAAACGTCTTAAGTTTATACCTAAACGTTCAGATTGAGTCTTCTGAGTTGTACAACATTAAAACATGAAGCGGAACTGATCACTGGTCTGTTTGAAAAACCTTTATGGAAACTCGGTACTAACTCATCCGTCCTCTTCTGCGTATTGCTATCAGGGCCGTGGGGGGGCTGCAGCCTATCCCAGCTACCACAGGGCAAGAGGCGGGGCACAGATCGCCCATCTGTCTCAGGGCTAATCAGAATCAGAATCAGAAGACTTTATTTATCCCCAAGGGGCAATTAACAAACAACCGAGCAGCATACGTTGAAGATAAGGACAATAATATGAATGTGAGCGTGAATGAATAATGGCATTGTAAAGCGCTTTGGGTGCCTTGAAAAGCGCTATATAAATCCAATCCATTATTAATAAGAACAGCCAATAAGAGTGAAATAATAAATACACAGAATATACGGTTTTAAAATTAAAGTGACTGAAGGTGAATAAATAACTGCAAGTGACTAAAAGTGAATGAAGTGTCAGTAGTATAAGAAGAGTGTAGTTTATGTTTCTGGTGTGGGAAATGTTCTTATCGGCTGGAGTTAAAAAGCAGAGTGGCTTTGGGGACAAAGGTGGCTCTCCTCCTCTCAGTCCTGCAGGAAATGCAGCGGAGGCGTCGCCCAGCGGGGAGCCATTGAAATGCGGGGTAAAGAATGTGAGAGGGGTCATAGATGATTTTGGCTGCCTGTCTGAGGGCCTGAGGGCTGAAAACCTGTGCCAGAGTTCTGACAGGCAGGCCAATGATTTTAGAGCACACTGATACAGTGTGCTGCAGTCTGTTCCTGTCCTGAAGGCTGAGGGAGTGGAACCAGCAGGTGATGGAGAAGGTGATGATGCTTTCCAGGAAGGCAAAGTAAAGTCATCATGATGGGTGTGCTGACTCCAAAGGAGTTGAGTTTCCTAAGGAGGTATAGCCGTTGGTGGCACCTCCTGAGAATCTCCTCTGTCCTCTAACACGGACAGTTGGACACATTCACACCTCAGGGCAACAATATTAATTCAATTCTACTTTATTTGTACAGCACCGAACCACAGCAACAGCTCAAGGTGCTTTATATTGTTAAGACCCCAAAATAACATAGAGAACAATCGGACGCCCCCCTGTAAAGAATGACTTGGTGAAAGTGGAAAGGAAAAACACCCTTTTAACAGGAAGAAACTTCTGACACGTCTCTGATGGTAGGTGCTTTTCTCTTCCAGAGGTAACGTTGGCGTCTGGCCGCGATCATCGCCCCTCGATGCCTGGATCCCCACACAACATCAGCAAGAATGACCGTGGCCTCCAGCAGGTTGTCCTCAACGCCGCCTACTTCTTCAACAATGAATCAAATGACGCCTTCCTCTTCAAACCCGCCACCATCGACAGAGCACAGAAGCAGGTATGACAGGGTCAAAGTTCAACCACTGCATCTGCAGGAAATATGGCAGGCGTGGGTTCATGTTGGCGTAGGGGGCGGTTCCATGTGAGGCACTCACTAAATGTGTGTGTGTGTGTGTGTGTGTGTGTGTGTGTGTGTGTGTGTGTGTGTTTCAGATTGTTAAAGGAGTTCGGTACATTGCAGATTTTCAGATTTCCAGAACGGTGTGTCATAAACGGGACAAGGACAACAACCTGTCCAGGTGTGACTTCCAGCCACCCGGTCCGCTCCACCAGGTGAGTCTGAGCCGCCAACTGTAGAGGAAAGACTTCCGCCATGTTGGAGTCAGGATTATGAAAGAGCCTGGTCGTCAGTCTGCATCCACAGACACTACCGGAGAGTTACCGTCACACATACCTGCACATAACAGCTGCCAGTCACAGAGGTCGCGACCCTAATAACGCAAACTTTAAGCCTTAAAACTGTTCAAGTAGGTGAGCTATAGAAGCTCCGCCCCCTATAAAGCTGCAGTGTTACATGGGCACTCTTACAAACAAGAATAGCATTTAAGTGTCAATAGATGACCGACAGTAGAGCCCTGTGGAACTGCACCACCTGTAAGGAAACACTGGGGGGAGTCTATGGGGACTGACTCCCTGCTGCCTCTGCTGGACGTCAGAGGAACTGCAGCTTTGATGATCCTGGAGGTTAAAGCTCAGTCTGAAATGAACTACAGTATAAATTTAACTGAAAATTTTAATGTTTTCTTCTTTCTTAACTTGGACTCCATCCAAACTCTGAGAAACATGATGTGTCATCGGTTATCGGTCTAACCCTAACCCTGTGAAAACCCTGAGACGCTTCTTCTGTTTTTCAGGTGTTTCAGTGTCACATAGATGTTTGGATGATTCCTTGGGAAAAACCACAGAAGAAGAATTTAAACTTACTTTGCAAACAGTGAATGCAGCAGCTGACTCCTCCCCGTCCTGCTGCTGTCACCCGTCTTCATCCACTAAATAGAAACTGTCAATCGTCCACGTTCAGCTCTGTTCTCTGAATATTTCAGTATTAAAGATGAAACTCTGAACTCTGCATGTGTGAACGTCTTTATTTCAGTGATAAATCGACCTATTGACCAGTCTCTGAGTTTTGAGGTTTCAGTCGAGCACGGTGACACATCTGTCAGAGCTGAGCGACACTCGTGGATTCATCAGGACTTTAAATCCTGCTGTGGCTGATGGAGGACGAGGCAGACGAGGCCCCCTGCTGGTCAGAGTGTGAACGCCTCTGGTTGCTCCATTAAAACAGTTTCAATTCAATTCAATTCAATTTTATTTATATAGCGCCAAATCACAACAAAAGTCGCCTCAAGGCGCTTTATATTGTACAGTAGATAGCACAATAATAAATACAGAGAAAAACCCAACAATCATATGACCCCATGAGCAAGCACTTTGGTGACAGTGGGAAGGAAAAACTCCCTTTAACAGGAAGAAACCTCCGGCAGAACCAGGCTCAGCGAGGGGCGGGGCCATCTGCTGCGACCGGTTGGGGTGAAAGAAGGAAGACAGGATAAAGACATGCTGTGGAAGAGAGACAGAGATTAATAACAGATATGATTCGATGCAGAGAGGTCTGTTAACACATAGTGAGTGAGAAAGGTGACTGGAAGGAAAAACTCAATGCATCATGGGAATCCCCGGCAGCCTACGTCTATTGCAGCATAACTAAGGGAGGATTCAGGGTCACCTGGTCCAGCCCTAACTATATGCTTTAGCAAAAGGAAAGTTTTAAGCCTAATCTTGAAAGTAGAGATAGTGTCTGTCTCCGAATCCAAACTGGAAGTTGGTTCCACAGAAGAGAGGGGCTGAAAACTGAAGGCTCTGCCTCCCATTCTACTTTTAAATACTCTAGGAACAACAAGTAGGCCTGCAGTGTGAGAGGCGAAGTGCTCTAATAGGGTGATATGGTACTACAAGGTCATTAAGATAAGATGGGGCCTGATTATTTAAGACCTTGTATGTGAGGAGCAGGATTTTGAATTCAATTCTGGATTTAACAGGAAGCCAATGAAGGGAAGCCAAAACAGGAGAAATCTGCTCTCTCTTTCTAGTCCCTGTCAGGACTCTTGCTGCAGCATTTTGGATCAGCTGAAGGCTTTTCAGCGAGTTTATAGGACATCCTGATAATAAAGAATTACAGTAGTCCAGCCTGGAAGTAATAAATGCATGAACTAGTTTTTCAGCGTCACTCTGAGACAAGATATTCTAATTTTAGAGATGTTGCGCAAATGGAAGAAAGCAGTCCTACATATTTGTTTAATATGTGCGTTGAAGGACATGTCCTGGTCAAAAATGACTCCAAGGTTCCTCACAGTGTTACTGGAGGCCAAGGTAATGCCATCCAGAGTAAGAATCTGCTTAGATACCATATTTCTAAGATTTTCAGGGCCGAGTACAATAACCTCAGTTTGATCTGAATTAAGAAGCAGAAAGTTAGCGGCCATCCAGGTCTTTATGTCTTTAAGACATTCCTGCAGTTTAACTAATTGGTGTGTGATACCTGGCTTCATGGACAGATAGAGCTGCGTGTCATCTGCATAGCAGTGAAAATTTATGCTATGTCTTCTAATGATGCTGCCTAAGGAAGCATGTATAATGTAAATAGAATTGGTCCTAGCACTGAACCCTGTGGAACTCCATAATTGACCTTAGTGTGTGAAGAGGACTCTCCATTTACATGTACAAATTGGAGTCTATTAGATAGATATGATACAAACCACTGCAGTGCAGTACCTGTAATACCTACAGCATGTTCTAATCGCTCTAATAGGATATTATGGTCAACAGTATCGAACGCAGCACTGAGGTCTAGCAGGACAAGCACAGAGATGAGTCCACTGTCAGAGGCCATAAGAAGATCATTTGTAACCTTCACTAAAGCTGTTTCTGTGCTGTGATGAGCTCTGAAACCTGACTGAAACTCTTCAAATAAGCCATTCCTCTGCAGATGATCTGTTAGCTGTTTGACAACTACTCTTTCAAGGATGTTTGATATGAAAGGAAGGTTGGAGATTGGCCTATAATTAGCTAAGACTGCTGGGTCTAGAGATGCTTTTTGAGTAAAGGTTTAACTACAGCCACCTTGAAGGCCTGTGGTACATAGCTGATTATTAGAGATAGGTTGATCAACAGCAATGTACGCTGATGATACTATTGTGTTTCTATCACACCTCGCAGAATCAATACCATCTCTCCTGAAGCTATTTGATCAATTTGGCAGTTTCTCTGGGTTCAAAGTGAATAAAGAAAAATCATCCATTATGTTTTTAAATGTAAATGAGAGGATGAAACCAGTTGTGTCCCATCCATTTGTGAATGCCACAGAGGGATTTAAATATTTGGGCATCAGAGTAACCCCAAAGATAAGCGATCTTAGCTCAGCCAATTATGAGCCCATGGTAATAGAGGTGTCGGAAGAGATCACTAGATTAATATCATTGCCTCTTTCTTTACTGGGAAGAATAAACATAGTAAAAATGACTATATTACCTAAATTTCTATATATCTTTCAGTCAATTCCGCTGGCCCCTCCTCCTCCTTTTTTTTTCCAAGACCAGAAAGCTCCTCTCTAATTTCATCTGGAACAATAGGAAGCCAAGACTCAGACTCTCCTCTTGTATTTACCATATGATAGAGGAGGGCTACAATTTCAAATTTAGAATGGTATTATTGGGCTGCTCAGCTGAGGACCACTATGTTTTGGTTTTCAAACGATATTTTCCTTCCCTGGTTAGAAATTGAAAAAATGTCCTCAAAGGGTTTGTCATTACATAGCTATCTATACTCAGCACCCTTTAAAACTTTAAAGAAAACTACTACTAATCCCTTTGTAAAAAACACTGTTGTTGTTTGGCATGAAGTACAAAAAATGTTGAATGACTCTCCAAGGTTGTCCTGTTTCTCCCCAATTTGGGGAAATGAACTCTTTGCTCGGCTAAAAATGACTTGGGCTTTAAAGAATGGCTTAACAAGGCGTTGCTTGAAATTACAGGACTTATATGAGGAATACTCTCTAATGTCATTCAGTGAATTAAGGGCAAAGTTTAATATTCCACAGAAACACTTCTTTAAGTATTTACAACTTAGAAGTTTTATTCTGGCACACTTAAACAACTCTGTGCATCAACCCCCACTCTCCATCCTAGAAACTCATGTTACAAAAAACTATTTTGGTAAAAGACTGGTGTCCCAGTTTTATAGCATGTTAGTTGAAAACCATAAGGACAACTCTGATAGTAGAAGACGGGAGTGGATTAGTGACTTACAAGAAGATATTTCATCTACTGAATGGAGTAAAATATGTTTAAAAGCACACACTCAAACCATTAACACTCGTTTGAGAATGATACAATTTAACTGGATAATGCGAACATACATATCCCCTGTGCAATTGAATAAATTTGATCCTAATATAATTGATCTATGCTATAAGTGTAATAGTCATCAGGGTACACTATACCACTGCCTGTGGAAATGTGAAGAGATTCAAAAATTTTGGAGCTCAGTGTTACAATATATCTCTCAGATCACAACTTCCCCTGTACCGCTTTGCCCTAAGTTATGCATTTTAGGCTTGTACCCAGATGACTGTACTCTGTCGTGTGAGGAAAGAAAAATGGTCGATCTTTGTTTGCTACAGGCCAAACGCTGTATTGCATTATGTTGGAAGAATGCTGGTTGCCCTCTTTTAACCACTGGTTAAACAACTTAACATCGAGTTTAGCTCTTGAGAAACTGACCTATATTATTAGAAAGAAGGCTTCTGAATTTTACAACATTTGGAAGATATTTCTAGATCTACTGAGGAGTGGGGATTTGGGGGGCGGTGGGTGAATAAGATAACTAGATAATGATGAATAATGTCTGAATTGCTGTTGGGAATATACTGTGCAACCTACGTTATGATTTTTTTTTTCTTTGTTTGTTTTTTTTTTTGTTGTTTTTTTTTGTTTTTTTTTTAAATTGTATTTATTTGCATTGTTTGCTATTTTAAATTATTTAATTATTCACTTATTTTGAATTTTTTATGATTAACATTTCAATTATTACTATTATTACTACTAGTATTATTATTATTATTATTATTATTATTATTATTATTATTATTTTTTTAATACCTGCCATATGTTCATTATATTTTTGTGTTGGATACTGTTGAAAACCAAAAAAAAACAAATAAACATATGTTTAAAAAAAAAAAAAAAAAGAGATAGGTTGATCATATTTAAGATTGAAGCATTAATTAATGGCAGGACTTCTTTGAGCAGTTTTGTAGGAATGGGTTCTAAAAGACACGTTGATGGTTTGGAGGAATTAATTATTGAAGTTAACTCAGAAAGATCAATTGGAGGAAAAGAGTCTAACTTAACATCAATGGTACTAAAAGTAGCTGTAGATAATATTACATCTGTGGGATGATTATTGGTAATTTTTTCTCTAATGATAAGAATTTTATTTGTGAAGAAGTTCATGAAGTCATTACTAGTTAACGTTAAAGGGATTGTTGGCTCAGTAGAGCTCTGACTGTTTGTCAGCCTGGCTACAGTGCTGAAGAGAAACCTGGGGTTGTTCTTATTTTCTTCAATCAGTGACGAATAGTAAGATGTTCTGGCTTTGCGGAGGGCTTTCTTATAAAGCAGCAAACTATTTCTCCAGGCTAAATGATGATCCTCTAAATTTGTGACACGCCATTTCCTCTCCAGCTTACGAGTTATCTGCTTTTAGGCTACGTGTTTGAGAATTATACCACGGAGTCAGGTACTTGGATTTGAGGCCTTAGTTTTCACAGGAGCTACAGTATCCAGAGTCGTGCGTAGTGAGGAGGTAAAATTATTAACAAGATAATCGACCTCTGTTGGAGTAGCGTTCAGATAGCTGCTCTGCTCATGTATGTTGGTACAGGGCATTGAAGATGATAACAGTGGGTGGATTATATTCTTAAACTTAGTTACAGCACTTTCAGAAAGACATCTACTGTGATAAAGTCTACTCTCCACTGCTGTGTAATCAATTATTGTAAATGTAAATGTTATCAGGAAATGATCAGACAGCAGAGGGTTTTCAGGAAACACTGTTAAATGTTCAGTTTCTATGCCATATGTTAAAACAAGATCTAGAGTGTGATTAAAGTGGTGGGTGGGTTCTTTTACATTTTGAGAGAAGCCAATTGAGTCTAATAACAGATTAAATGCCAAGTTGAGGCTGTCATTTTTAGCATCTACATGGATGTTAAAATCACCCACAATAATTATTTTATCTGAGCTGAGCACTAAATCAGATAAAAAGTCTAAGAAATCAGAGAGAAACTCTGTGTAAGGCCCAGGTGGACGATAGATGATAACAAGTAAGACTGGTTTCTGAGTTTTACAGCTGGGGTGGACGAGGCTAAGCATCAGGCTTTCAAATGAATTAAAAGTCTGTCTTGGTCTGAAGACAAGACTTTTAATGGTTTCTGTCATGAATCCATGCAGAGATGAGTGTGTGGCTCGTCTTTCATTTAAAAGTGCTCTTTGTTTCCGGAGCTTTGGGGTGTCTGTGGCTCAGGAGGACCAGCTGAAGCTTGTAACTGGAAGTCTGGCTGTTCCAGGCTGCAAGTCCAACACCAGGACAAGATTCAAATGTGTGAATGAAGAACAACATGCTGTGGATCAATGAGCAGGCAGTATTAACCCTTTAAACCCTAACCGGTCACCGGCGATGGGTTAGGGTTTAAAGCTGGGGTGGGCAACTCCAGGCCTCGAGGGCCGGTGTCCTGCAGGTTTTAGATATCACCCTGGGTCAGTTGCCCACCCCTGCTTTAAAGGGTAAATCACTCTGAGTACTCGGGCAGAGTAGACCAGCATGATGTAGGAACCAAACGCTTGACGTCACACTGCAGACACAACCAACCAGAGGACATATCAGTGGTCATGACAATTTGCATATTAATGATCATAAGCTGACTTCCCAGCCTGTTGTTAGTAAGTGGGCTGGTTTCAGTCACTGTGCAGATCTGCTGTTTATAAGGTTGGAGATCTGCAGTCAGCTGAGACTGAAGACGTCACCCAATGATGATGAAAAACGTCCGGATGGACAGAATTGTTTTTTTTAGGATGAATTGATCATGTTTGACAAAGAAAGCAGACGATGCTTCACGTGTTCTAGGAGCACGCCGTCTCACAGCAGGGTTAACCCATCAGCAGGTTATGTTGTGTTATATATTACATGTGCATGCTGTGTGGGAGGTCTGTGAGGTTCTGTCTCCTTAAACTGACAAAAAGCCTAAAAACCAAGAAGCTGTGATTCTTACAGGTGTGCCATGTATCAGGCAGGTGTGCTCGAGACGTCACTGGATGCATAAAATAAGGACTCTGGAGTTCTGCGGTGGGAGAACTGTTACTTCTTCTTTGGCCCACGTTTTTGGTTCTGCACCTGTCGAGGAGCATGAGGAAGATGTGCATGGACTCTTTTAGTTCTCTGTGACAGACAGGATACCGTACAACAATAGAGTATTTGACCTCTGACCTCACAGCTGCCTCTCTGTCACGCTGACCTGCTGTATGTGTAAAGACTGTCAGGAGAAAGGCGGAGCTGCAGAGTCGGTGACAAACTGTAGTGTAATATTTTATAAACTCAAGTTACTCACCTGTAATCTACATAATCTCTGTGTAATCAGAGTAAACCTAAATGATGGATGACATCGCGTCCATCCTCGCCCCCCTTTAGTCTCAGTTTCTGAGCTTGTGTTTCTATAAGCTGCACCGTCACTGGGTATTCCTTTTCTTCACTATGATGTCATTAAACCATCACCACCAGGTGGCAGCATCACACCAGCACAGAACCTGACAGGAACTTAAACTCAGCTGGTGCTTCAGGCAGTTTGTTCACGTCCTGCGAGCTCGTTTCAGTCTGAACATCCTCTCAGTCCATTTCATCTGTTATCAACACAAAACAAAACACCCTCCACTTTAAAGGCTTCAGTCTGTCTGTGGGAGTCTGCCTCTGTCTGGATTACATCACTCATGGGGACTCAGTTTGATCTGTGAGGAAGACGAAGGCTGCGATAACAGTTCAGCTTTTATTGAAAGGCTGCAGGACAAAGTAAAAAGACGCAGTGTGACTGAAATACAGAGCTCATCACAGAGAGAAACATTTGGCACAAAAACAAGAAAATCAACAGAAGCACTGATCAATCATCACTGTTCAGGTAAAAAACGGAAACGCCACCAAACTGGATGAATTCAGAAGATCAGTGTGAAGTTCTCAGGCTGTGAGCAAACCTGTGGCTCTGATGTCACACTGATGAGCCCGGTGCGTTTCAGCCTCGGGCTCCTTCACTGTCTCCAGTCGCAGGTTTTGTTTGTTCAGCTCGTGCGTCGTGCTCTGACCTGCACGAAAGACACTTCACACGTAATGTTTGACCTAACGCTCACAGCTTTGGTCTCCTGAGGTCAAAGGTCAAACAGGAAGTCAACAGCCAGTTTGGATCATTCGTCACATTTATAAAAAAAATGATTCAGTTAAACAAACATCCTCCAGTGTTTCCCTCACTTTTTACACATTTTCCAGTTTTGAAGATTAACGGAACAAATACTGAACAGTTTCAACCCAAAGATTATTATAAAACCTGCTAATGCTAAGCAGCTCATCCAGTGCATGTGAAGCATTATCCATACTAAGCCACTAAACTGCCTGAAATATAATAAAACTAAAAAAAGCACTCGTCAGTCTTCAGTGGATGATTGAAATGTCTTTACAGGGACCCGTTCTGCTTGTTTCCAGCTACTTACTTCTAATATATGAGAGCAGCTTTGCATAACTCCCAGTTCAGAATAATCCTGTGTCTGTGCTTGGCTCGTCCTCTGTCTGAAACAAGCTGCTTCAGCTCCCGTCTCTTTAAGCCCCTCCTCCCTCGAAGCCCACTGTCCTCTGACTGGCCAGCTTCCAGAGGCTTGCTGAGGGGCAGCATGGAGCTGCTGAGCTGTACTGACTGCAGCGGCTCTGGCAGACGGAGGAAATCTGTGATGTAACGATGTCAGCGCATCAACAAAACAGGAAACAAACGGAAACTTAAAGTCGCTGATGTTTACGCGAGGCTACAAAACCAAACCTGCTCATCTACATGAGCAGAATAAGACGTATTCGTAGGGTTAGACGAGTTTGTAATGTTATATATATATTCATACAAAGGACAGGAGGAGGATAGGAGGAGGAAGACACGAGGAGGAGGACATGAGGAGGAGGACAGCTCCTCTTAACAGCTCAGATGACACAAAGAATGCGAGTCCACGCTTCGCGACGTGCAACAGACATCAATGTGAGGGAGGTGATCAGCGAGGACATCAAGCTGCTTCCATAACAGAAGCAATTTGCTCGCCACCCTTCGTGACAGCTGATTGCAACCAGTTCTGGTTGCCCAGGTAACTCTACAAACAGGCCATACCCTTGTTCATCAGTGGTATCCTGCGCTCTCATTAGACAACATTTCAGTCATCTGCCTGCAAGTTGACAAAAGAAAGGCTTGCAGTCGCCATGTGGCTTCCAGTGTGGACATAGCTTCTGTGCCACAGGTGGGCTGCTGGGCGAGTGGCAGCAGGAGGTCACCGACAGTCACCGGCGTGAAATTGGGAGTCAAAGAGGAAGCTGCTCAAAACGTCTTTGTGATCGCTTCGGTTGCTAACAGAGGAGTCCTCTGCAGACACGTTCAAACATGTTGCTAAGTAACGGTGCAACTGTGACGCACCGTGGAAATGAAGCTGTTTGCCTTCAAAGTAAAAGGTGCAGCTTTTGTTAGTTTCTGTGGATAGAGACAGCTTTTATTTTGAAGAGGAGCCATGTCTGTTTCCAGTTTGTGCTGCGCTTTTTAATTTCATTAGTGCTCGCTGGTTAGCTAGCTAACATCTGCAGCCAAGTCAGCATCTTCCACTACGGGACTACGGGAAACTGCAGCGACCAAAGCGACCAACTCCACACTTGTGACTACCAGCAACCTGCTGGGAAAACACATTTTTCCTTAGCGACCAGCAGTTGCCAGGTAATCCCTGATATTAGTATTATCACGAAAGATCTCCCCTATCAATCAATCAATTGCTAAAGCAACGCCTGAATCCTCCCAAAGCACTCAAGCTAACCCATTCAGATGCTAGCCCATCAAACTGCTATCGTATAAATATTTCAGTGCTGTCGGCCAATCAAATAACATTACAAAGAAATCCTTACAAAGAAATAAACAGTCTGTAATGTGACATCAATCACTGTGGCCTGAAGTACGTAAACACAGTCACAGGTAGGGAGCTTAGCTCAGTCACACCTGTGTTAGCCTCTCTTGTGACTGGTTGGTTATCACTAAAGACACGCCCACAAACACTTCCCAACGTGTGTCCAATTTAAAAAAAATTTTTTTTTAAAAATGCAAGTGCAAAAGTGCAGACGCTAGCCAATCAAAACACATTAAATCGTCCCAAGAGGGCGAAGCAGTTACTCAAGCAGCCTGTAATCTGGCATCAGTGTTAGCAGGAAGTTTATCATCACGGTGAGTGACCGCTCTTCTTCTGTGTAAACAAAGTTAGTCAGAGGCAGCTAGGTTAGCTCAGGCTAAGTGCTAACTAGCAGGTGAACGCTGTAGTCGCAGTGGTTTTCAGTGAAGAAATATCAAAAGCAGAAACACAAAAACCCAAACCTCGTTTCTCTGGAGATTTTGGTTGTGAATAAAATGTCTAAACACAGTGGTCAAACAAAATACTGTCAAAAAGTGAAGAAATGATCAAAAACGGTGATAAATCTAAAGCTGCATGAATCTTAAAAGGAAAAATCAACAGAGATTAGCCAAAAATGGTAAAGCTGCCCAATTCCTGGGACAGCCTGTAGGTGGCGCTGGGTGAAGTCATCATCATATCCTCGGGAGATTTCCAAGGCTGGAACTTTAATTTGTGGAACGAGCCGACAGAGGCGGGTTAACACCGTGTTAACATTTCAAAGTCACAAAAATGTCCGTCTGCTTGTCATCTTTTTAAATCTTCTACACCTTGCTGAGGTCAAGTTTGGCGATGTACGGCGAGCGGAAGGAGCCCAGGTACAGATTCCCATCATGCTCGTGGACCTCGCTGATGTAGGCCGCAACCAGGCCGTTGGGGTCGTGGAAGCTCCGCGTGCACACGCCGCCGTCGTGGAGCTCTGCGACCAAACTGTACCGGGGAACGAACTTCATCAGGATATCCTGACTGAAGAGCTGCAGGAGGGTGGAGGAAAGGTGAGAGAGAAGGAGACAGACAGCAAGGAGTTAAAGGGAAATCAGGCATGCTCTGTGGCGGTGCTGAACCTGGCGCGACCGCCACTCATTTTTTCCAGTGTCTGATGCAACAGGCGGTTTTGGAGCGCTCGCTCCAGGTTAAAGTCTGCAGACGGAGCAGCCAATCAGATTACAAAACTCTGGATTATGACTCATTCATGTTCCTGGACACCAGGACGAAGAAGAGGCGCTCTGAAACGCGTCATCATTCCAGAGTTCACTTTGATAAACCGCTCGATCGGATCCGTAGCTAAGAGCTACCCTGACCTGACCCCTGACCTTCACGGCCGCGTCAGTCTGCCTTCGGCCTCCCCCCTTTACACCCTGATCTGTGACACACACACACACAGTTCTGTGTGTGTGTGTGTGTGTGTGTGTGTGTGTGTGTGTGTGTGTGTGTGTGTGTGTGTGTGTGTGTGTGTGTGTGTGTGGCTCAGGTCCTGTGGCACTGTGTGAATACGTGTTTCATCCGTCTGCTCTGGCTCACGTCCGTGTTTGTGAAATTAAGCTAAAGTGCACCTTCGGGGGTGGAGGGGGTGGGTGGAGCTGCCGTTTACCCCACAAACCAGTGAGAGTCGTACACGTGACGGAGTTTTAACTTTAGTAACGTTGTTAGTAATGATCAATAAATCGGTCAGGGGGTCAAACCCAGCCGACTCGTGTCGCTCACTCGTGTGTGTGCCGAGGATAATTAAACCAAAGGTCAAAGGTCGAACACTCTGAATGAAGTTTCCTCCTAGTTTTGACTAAACATCAGAAGATGATAGCAGACCACCGGTGACGGCCGCTCCACGCGGTTTACAAAGTGTCTCATTAGCTGTAGCGTGTCCCGGGGGCGGGAATCAGAGGCTGTTTCTGATTGGATCACTTCCAAACTCGTCCCACTTTTCTACACAGCCGAATCATTTCTGATTGGCTCTCGTCTCTGCAGATATTTTCATCTCTCTTTTATTCGTTGATGAAAGAGGCTTCATCTTCAGTTTTGTTCTCGTGCGCCATTTTTAATATATCGTCTGTTATCATCAGATAAAAACTGATGGTCAGCGACATTAACACTGGCGTGAAGACACACATGCTACACGCGTGCCTACGTCAGGTGACATCACAGAAATGACCCTCCCCCACTCAGGCGCCAACAGATGTAAGCCGTGCTTCTGCACAAACTCCTGCACAAGCATCTTTGCTCTGACGTTAACAGTATCCGCTCTAGCATCCACATCGTATCAGAGCCCATCACCTCCCCGCCAGCACGTGACCACCATCACCTCCCCGCCATCACCGTCAGATTCATTGATTTCAGACATTTTAATCAGGTCTAATTTTAAATGTGTATAAAAGTCTGTTTTTACCTTGAATATGAACTTTTTGATCCAGGGTCTCTGGGACAGGAAATCCAGCATTGAGAAGCCGGGGTTCGGTCTCACCGCCGACATGGCCACCCAGTAACCTCCGGTGGAGCTCGGGCGGATGTTGTCAGGGAAACCCGGCAAGTTGTCCATGAACGTGTCCATCCCGCCTTTATTCAGCCCGGCCACGTGGACCCTGGTGCAGAAGAGCGTCACGTGACAGACAAACGTAGAAACTGCATCACATGACACCGATCAGCCGTCTGTGACAGCGAGGTTACGCTGAGCAGCCTCTGGGGGGCCAAAACCAAAACGCTCACATCACAGGGAACCTCACCCAGCAGCGGGGGATGTCACAGCAGCTATATCCATTTTTTATTAAATGTTTACAAATATTTTATTTATTTCAAAACAAAGTGGCTTAAAAAAACATTTTTCTAAACAGAACATTTATGTTTTTAGTCTCTTTTAGAAACAATGAATATGATTAAACCTTAAAATCCTGGGTTAGCACACCTGCAGAGGTCAGACTGACAGCTGCAACAGAAACGCTCACCAATACAAAATATAGAAACATTTACGTCATCGTGACCTGTACTTACTACATGTCCCCTGCTGTCATGTGACCTGAGTGTAATGGAAGTGCACGTTTCTGATTGGCTGTAACTCTTTAAACAGACGTGACCACAGACCTGTTTACTGTTCACACGCCGCTCAGGCCGGAGCCTAACAGGAAGGAAGCAAATCACCTGGCAAGTCGACCACGACACACACACACACACACACACACACACACACACTCACACTCACGTCTCTCTGTGTTTGTCAGGACCAGTGTGTCGCTGACGTAACGTATTATGTAACCATGCCTGATTTCTGCAAGCATGTGTGAACCCTCACTAACGGTCCTAACAGTGCAGACGCGTCCCCATAAAACAGACGTCCTCACTACAGCGGTCTCTAACATGTAAACCCCACAAACACAGAAAGACGTGACTCCCTCTCTAACTCACACACTTGATGTAGGTTTAAAAAAAAAAAAAGGCTGGACGTTCTCAGAGAGCCTGTTTCCACGGCAACCGAGATCCAGCATCAGCGCCATCATGCAGACGGTTGTTTAACATCCATCGTACATGAGTGGCTCACACAGGAAGTTAAAGAGCGCAGATAGCAGCCTGGTTTGATTTGCTCGTGATTTTACGTTAAATATTTTTAACTCTAAGGTTTTTAGTTTGTGCTGGACATTCTGAAGCCCTCAGCCTCAGATGGTGGCGCAGGCACAGGTGAGTCGGGTGGGTTACCTGCGGATCCGGGCCATGGTGGTCTCCGCCACCAGCACCGACTCCTCGTCCGGCAGCAGTTGGATGCCATTTGGGAATCGCAGGTCCTCCATCACCACCGTCAGCTCCTTGGTCTCCGTGTTGTACTCGAGGACGCTGAGGATGAAACGGCTCACGTTAGAGAACCGCTGCCAGGCTTTTAATGTGACATGTCACAAACAGGAAGTGGTATGGATGATTAATAAACGCCATTCTAATAAAACGTTTGACTGTCAGTGCTCTCAGACGCTGGTTGGACGCAGGTACCGGCCGTCGGGCGTGGCCTCCATGATGAGGTGCATGTAGTCTCTGCGCTGCCACCTGCTGCTGGAGTCGGTAAAGTACACCTTCTTTCCATCCTGCGTCACCGCCACGTCGTTAATAAATGACAGCTTCCTCCCTGCGACGATCTGGCCGCCGTTCACTAACCTGGTCGCCTCACCTGCAAAGAAAAACACACAGTCCGCTCCACCTGATCATGTGACTCAGCACGAACACAGTCCAGCTGTTAGCTTTGATCCAGATGTGCCACGGTAAAACCCAGAATTAGACTTTCGGGTGCCAGAACCTTTCAGTCACATGACACCTCTACGAAACTCACCTGAGCCCAGCAGGCAGGAAGCGTGGGAACAGGAAGTGGGATCAGGCTGCACCATCACTTACCTGTGGTGGGGTTGACCTCGAACAGACCCAGGTAGGCGTCGGCTACAAACAGCGTCCCGTTGGGTCCGACTCTGATCCCCAGCGGCCTCCCGCAGGTGGGCTCGTCCTCTCTGGAGCCTGCTGGACATCGACCAATCAGAAAGGGTGCCAGGTGTGCTTGGACACAGACGTGTGAGAAACATTTAAAAGAAATCTTTTTAGGTTGTTCGATTCTTTTATTTTGGCACAAACAGGCTCCAAACGTCAACGAGCACAAAACTCAGAGCTTCTGCTTCCTGCTGGAGGAAGCGCCACAGCAAGCTCACGTTACCTTCGCAGACCTGAACTTCCTGTTCGGGTTCTTCCCGACACACCTGGCTGAAAGTTTAGGCTTAAACCAGAGACTTCAGTTTAATAAGCTGGTTTAAGTTGGAGTCAGCAGACGGCGTGCTGTTACCTGCGTCTCAGGTGTGCTGTGACGCTGTGCAGGTCTTAGCGTGTCGCCGGGTTCATCCGAGGTCTCTCACGTGTTTGTGTTGAAAGCAGCAGATCAGGGCTGAAGGTCAAACTTCAAACCGTCAGTTCTTTATTGGGAAACTCCAAAATGAAGCAAGCGTGTGGCTGCGGGCAGGCTGACAGTAACGCCTTGCTCAACAGCAGGCTGACGGTTTGATCCCGTCACTCTTGCTCACTGTCAGCGTGTGACAGAGCTCAGGCTGTCTCACCTGCAGCTCCGTCACATGATGTAAAGTTTAAAGCTCTGAGCAGAGGGAGGCGGGTACACCCGGACACAGGTGAGCGCCGCGTCGCACCTGGACACCAGCCAATCATTTAGGTTTTGTCTAGCTGGCTAACACATGAAACCCGGACATGCTGAAGTGTTTCTAACCTGAAGTCCAGGTCACGCCCACAAACTTTGACAGCGCACAGGAAGAGGAGGCGGCACGTGAAGACAGGAAGCACACACGAGCACGACTCACCGCATGGCAGCTTCCCGAATCTCGTCACCGTGTGGATCCTCCGACCGACCAGCTTCACGATTTTCCCGTCAGCTGTTCCCGAGAACAGAACATCTGCAGACACAGAGGGACAAACATCTGTCAGCTCTCGGCGCTCCTCGTCCCGGTCGCTGCGGACATCTGACACCGACCTCCGATGTTGGCGATGGACTCGGGGCCGACGAGCTGGTCCTCAAACAGTCTCTGAGCTTCTCTGAGCTTCAGGTTGGGCTCCCAGCAGCCCTTCATCATCGGCGGCTCCTTCAGCCTGCAGCACCACGACCGACCAGTGGGGGCAGCAGCAAAAACTCGTTAACTTTTATTTCAAAAAGAATTTAACATGAATATTGTGACTTTCTCTGAGCAGACAGAGTTTCAGATTACAGAGTTACTCTCTGTTTTTATTCATCTAGTTATTCCAGGTGTTAGCAGAGCTGCTCTGTGCAGCGTTATGGCATAATAATTTTGAGGGAGAATAAAAAGTCGACACACATATCTTATTCCTGACGGAGGACTCTGCCACTACACTTCTCCAGTCCATTCACAAAGTCGTTGCATGGTGAGACATGGATAGTAAGTGGGCGGAGCCTTTTACCGTCATTTTATTGTGACGCAAAGTACAAACACCTGTGGACACACAATCCAACACCCCCACTTGTACACAGGTTGGGAAAAACAGTCCTCCGGAAAAAAACATCTTACATTCCAAACACAAATACAGAGAATTTGTCTAACTTAGACTTTGAAACTGGTTTCGTCATCATATCTGCTACCATTGACTCAGTTGGACAGTAATCAATGAGCACTTTCCTTTCATGTACAGCTGACCTTATAAAATGATATTTCACATCAATATGTTTACATCTTTGTCTGTTCACTGGATTTTTTGACAAAGCGATTGTTCCCTGATTGTCCTCCAATATCATAGGTATTTCATACTCAAACTCATCAAGATCTTGAATCAAATAAGTCAAATACATACATTCCTGAATTGTTGCTGCTAATGCCATGTATTCGGCTTCACAAGTTGATAGTGCTGTAGTTGTCTGCTTTTGGTTTTCCATGATATCAAAGGACCATTTTCATTTAGGCTTACACAATAACCTGTCATACTGCGTCTATCAGAAACATCGGATGCCCAGTCTGCATCACTGTATGCTTTCGAGACCTAGTTTTCCACTTGAACATTTCCTAAAACACAGTTCTTTTCCTTGACTACCTTTTAGATACCTCAGAACATGTTTCACTGCTGTCCAATCATCAACAGTTGGCGCATTGAAGTGTTGTGACAGTTTGCTGACAACATAGCTTAAATCAGGTCGCGTACAATAGCTCAGATAAATAAGACATCCTACCGCTTCACGATATCTCCTCACATCTGGTAATGTCTCGAATTTATCAGAATGAGTCCATTTCTGTTCACAGGGTGTTAACCTTGGCTTACAGTTTTGCATGTTAAATCTCTTTAAAATGTTCTCAATATATATTTTCTGTGACATTTTGACACATTCTTTTTCTTGAAGAAAATCTATTCCTAGAAAATGGTTAAGTTTCCCCAGATCTTTCATTTGGAATTTAGAAGAGAGCATTTCTTTCACGCCTGAAAGCACATTTTCATTGTTAGCTGCAATGAGTAAATCATCCACCCACACTATGATGATTACTTTTTCACTTTCAGTTTCTTTTGAATACACACAATGATCAGCAATATTTTGTCTAAATCCACAACTGCTTAAATAGTCATGTAAGGTTTGGTTCCAGTTACGACCCGATTGCTTCAGCCCATAAAGTGATTTCTTTAGTCTGTACACCAGTTTATTAGTCTCACTTGACTCTGTCTCAAAACCTTCTGGTTGTTGTATATATATATTTCTTCATTTATTGGTGCGTGTAGATAGGCGGTTTTTACATCCATCTGGTGAACCAACATATCATCCTGAACCACTTTCTGCATCAAAACTCTCACACTCGATAAATTAGCAGTCGGTGAAAAAGTCTCCTCATAATCAACTCCTTTTGTTTGACTAAAACCTTTAGCCACAAATCGAGCTTTATATCTGTCTGATCCGTCTGAGTTCTTTTTAACGGCATAAACCCATTTACCCCCCACTGCTTTCTTACCCTCTGGTAAAGTGGTTAAAGTAAATGTGTCATTCTCCTTAAGGGATTGAATTTCTTCATTCATCGCTTTTTCCCCATTCTTTTGACTCACTTGACACAATAGCTTCGCTAAATGATGTGGGTATTTCACACAACAATCTGTAGCAATAATCAACACTGATTTGCATCTGTTCATTTTCACACTCTTTCACATCCGTGATATAATCACTCAAATAATCAGGTCTCTTTCTGATTCTGGATGGATAACGTGTAGCTCCAGCATCTACTTTATCCTCAGTTTTAACCTCGGACTCAGTTTGCCTGCTTTCACTACCATCTGGAATGTCCTCATCCTTCGTCTGTTTGGGTTCACCATCTTTTCTGGATTCATAAACCTCATCTTCATACATCTGATCACTCTGTGTTTGTTGATCCATTGTCGCGGGATTTAGTATTTTTATCAATCTGTGCTTTTCAACCTTCCGGTTTTTGGGAAATAGATCAAATATGCTGGACTATTTTTGTCATATCCCAAGAAAACACCTTTGTCACATCTTGGATCCAGCTTTCCCCTATTTTGTTTATAAGCATAGCACAATGATCCGAATTTTTTCATTCTAGAAAGATCAGGTCTTTTTCCAGTTAACATCTTATACGCTGTCTGACCTGTGCGTTTGTTAAAACATCGGTTCGAATCACTCCCGCGGTTTGTACTGCATATGGCCATAAAGACTTTGGCAATTCGCTCTCAACTAACATGCATCTCGCCATGTCAAAAAGTGTACGCCAGTTCCTCTCTGCTGTTCCGTTTGATGAGGCGAATATGGCGTCAAGTTTCCTGCCTAATGCCGTGTCTACTTAATAAATCTCTGAACTGACTGCTTGTAAATTCAGTTCCATTATCAGAACGAATGCACTTGATTTTCCCATATGACGCCACATCTGCAATAAATCTTTCAGTTGCTTGAGTTGTATCACTTTTGTGTTTCAGATTATATACAAATGTTGCACCTGAATAATCATCAACAAACGACAAAACAAACTTAAACCCTTCTTTAGAGTTTGGCGTAATCGGACCAGCTAAATCCGTATGTACCAACTCTAATGCTGCCCTGGCCTTTTCATCCGGTTCTCGGTTCCTAGTTTGAGTAAACTTCCCTTGTATACAGGCTTCACAGTGCATATTTTTGTTGATTTTACCCTTAATTTCCATTCCATCAACGACATTTTGCAGATTTTGAACATCCTCATAATTACAGTGTCCTAGAATTTCATGCCACGTTTGCATATCAAAACATCCATTACATTTCTCTTCAAACTCTTGCACAGTGTTTATAAAGAACAGTCTCTCGTGTTCATATATAGGGAATTTTGTTCCATCAACATGTTTAAGAAAACTGTCCCGTGTTTGAAAACCACAGTGGCTCCGTTACTAGTAGCTGCTTTTACTGACAAAATGTCCTGTGGGAACGATGGAATGTAGAGTGCTTGTTTCAATGTTACCTTGTGGCTGCGTCCTTTACTGTCAAACATACTTATCTCAGCATCTCCTCGCCGCTTTGCAGCTCCTCTGCTCCGCCTTCCGTCAGCCAACTCTACACAATGAGCCTCGGGTCGAAATGTGTCATCAAAAGTCTTAAAACTCTCGATCTTCGTGAAGATATGTGACGTCGCCCCGTATCCACCAGTAGCTGGTTATTCAGCATCTCTTGGCCGCCGTCCGGGACCCTCTGGGGTTTGGAGCCCGTCTTGAACAGCGTAGTCCTTCTCCACGACCCCTCTCGCTTCATCCCGTCTTAGCTTCCTTCTACAGGTCGCATCTTTGTGTGTACTACTCCGGCAAAAAAACTGCACCATACTCTGGATCGGCACGTTCTTGCAGTGTGTCCCTTTAGTCCACATTTAAAACACACAATCTCATTATTCTTTGATCTTCGGTCATCTGCTCGCCATGAAGTAGAATCCTGGTCTGATTGCACTTTTGTCCTCATTACGTTGTCATCAGTTACAGCCGCACGCATTCTCTCGGTTTCTTCATAACTTCTGAGTTTTACTTTAAACTCTGAAAATGTGATTTTTGCTTCACTCTGTGTAACGTGCACAATCAGGGGTTTAAACGTCTCTGGTAGACCTTTCATTATCATTGCGATCAGAAGTCCATCAGTTAGTGACTCACCCGCATTTTTTAACGCTGTGATAATTGCTTCTGCTCGGATAATATAGTCCGTCACACTTTCATTCTTTTCATTTGTGAGAGAAGTGAGTTCGGTGTACAGACTTATGATCCTTGGCTTGCCCACTCCTGCATAATGACCTCTCAAAATTTTTAGGGCTTTCCGTCCGTCATCAACTGCATCTCTCATAACTAACGATAAACTTTTGTCATCCAGAAATTGTATCAACTCTGCATATGCTTCTGCATTTTTGTCATCATCTTCACCATCGGCTTCTTCATCACCCTCAGCCTTTAAGATGACATCTTTCAAACCTTGTAGTCTGAGATGACCAAGGAACTTCGTTTCCCATATCTCATATTTCCTTTCATCTCCATCAAATTGCAAACGGGAATATCGACTGCCCGACTCTGCCGTGCGTCTGCTCATGATGCACAAAAACGCTTACTCACTCAATCGTGCCAAACTTTTAACACCTGCCGGTAACTTGCGGTTTCAGGAAACGCTGCCCTTCCTTTGGCAGTTACAGGATCTCTTTACTGCTACTCTGGGCCCATAACCTGTTAGCAGAGCTGCTCTGTGCAGCGTTATGGCATAATAATTTTGAGGGAGAATAAAAAGTCGACACACATATCTTATTCCTGACGGAGGACTCTGCCACTACACTTCTCCAGTCCATTCACAAAGTCGTTGCATGGTGAGACATGGATAGTAAGTGGGCGGAGCCTTTTACCGTCATTTTATTGTGACGCAAAGTACAAACACCTGTGGACACACAATCCAACACCAGGATTGAAATATTGGGATCTTTCACACGTTTTTATGGATTTTATTTTGAAAACATCTAAAGTAATTTCTGAATGCGCTGATGTTTGTAGCCAAACTGATTATTCATTAAGCGGCTGACGTGTGTCACTCACGTGAAGACTTCGGGCTTGATGGGAGACTCGAGGATGAGGATGATGACCAGGAGAGGAAGAAGCAAGAGGACGCCCAGAGAAAGCAGCGTGACCCGGAAGATCTTCCCGCTGTAGGTGCTGAGAGCAGAAACAGAGACGTGACTCCTCTGTTTCTCAGGGATCCACCCCGGAGCCTGACCCACCTGACCCCCACAATCAACCGTGTTTCCCACACTAGCTTCATTAATGCAGGCCGACGTCCTCGTAAACACACCTGCACGATCACATTTACAGGTGAGCATCACGAGATAACGAGGCGAGCCTTGAAAGAGTCAACGTGTGTGAGTGAGAAGACCCCGAACACGAAGGCTAATAGAAACACGCAGCGTGTCCCCGTGGGCTGTTCAACACCGCCTCGATGAGAACAAACCCCGCGGCTCTTACCTGGACCCTTTGTGCCGCTGCTCCGGCAGCTCGTCGGTGATCACCTGCGGGCGGTGCAGCCGCCGGAAGCGCAGTCCCGCCGACTCGTTCATGTTGCGCTCGGCTCGGTTGCAAAGCTCGCGGTCACCGTGTGCAGGTTTGGTGCTTGTTGGAGCGAGTGAAGCAGCTCTGGGAGCGAGCAGCAGATACTTCTTCTTCTTCTTCTAAATGTTGTTGGCCGTTAGCAAACAACAAAATGGCGCATTACCGCCACCAACCGGTCTGGACCGGAACGACCTCTAAAAACACCCTCAGTCCTCCCAAACATTTTACCCTCTTTTACAAACTGGAACAAGGCCCGCTAACCTTGACTTCTCGAGTCCTTTGGCAGTAAATCCGTAAGATCCAGATTCATCTTCATGTCACTGAGGTTCTGGGTCAGTGGGTCAGTGGGCTTCTCTCCACCTGATACTTCTGTGTAACATGATCCATGGTTTCCTCTGCTCCACAGTACTCACATTTCCCTGTATTATGTTTCCCTACCATCAACAGTGTAGTGTTCAAACCAGTATGTCCACATCTTATTCTTGATATAACCACCTCCTCTCTCCTACTCCTTCCTGTGCTCCTCCTCTCCATCTTTCCTTCATTTCTTGCCTTGCGACTCTCTTTATCTCTGCCTGACAGAAGCTAACAGCCGGGTCACTAACCCGTGGTTTGTGGCTTCCTTCGCAGCTCTATCTGCCATTTCATTGGCTCTGACTCCACATACAAACACACCTGTAAGTCTGTAATCTACGGTGGCCCTGAGAGGCCAAACGGACTGCAACTTCAGAAAACACCTGCAAAAAGAAAAACACTGCAAAAGAAAAACGCTGCAAAAAAAAACACCTGCAAAAAGAAAAACGCTGCAAAAGAAAACACCTGCAAAAAGAAAAATGCTGCAAAAAGAAAAACGCTGCACTGCAACTTCAAGAAAAACGCTGCACTGCAACTTCAGAAAACACCTGCAAAAAGAAAAACGCTGCAAAAGAAAAACGCTGCAAAAAAAAACACCTGCAAAAAGAAAAACGCTGCAAAAGAAAACACCTGCAAAAAGAAAAACGCTGCAAAAAGAAAAACGCTGCAAAAAGAAAAACGCTGCACTGCAACTTCAAGAAAAACGCTGCACTGCAACTTCAGAAAACACCTGCAAAAAGAAAAATGCTGCAAAAGAAAAACGCTGCAAAAAGAAAAATGCTGCAAAAGCACACAAAACACAACGGAAATAGGAAAAAACACAATGGAAATGTATCTGGGGAGACAATAACCCGACGGACCAGTTGCACGAACCCTAACATGCATGTATATTCCAGATATCTGTAGTATTATTAGAATCATATTATTACAACACATTTACCTCCCCTCCACTTCTTTGAAGTGTCTCCCAGTCCCAGCGCACTTGTTAGCATGTTTTGGTTCGTGCAACTGGTCCGTCGGGTTATTGTCTCCCCAGAAACATTTCCATTGTGTTTTTTCCTATTTCCGTTGTGTTTTGTGTGCTTTTGCAGGTGTTTTCTTTTTGCAGCGTTTTTCTTTTTGCAGGTGTTTTCTGAAGTTGCAGTCCGTTTGGCCCATTGACTGTAGAAAACATGGACGACGCGACAGCTCCCCAAAAATGAAGCCAAAACGTCTCTATCGCCCCCTGGTGTCTGGCTGCAGTATAGGTCATAAACCCCGCCTCCTCCATGTTAGCGGATGGGACTGGGGTCAGACTAAAATAAATTTATTCTCCTCAGATAATTTTTTTTCCAAAGATTCTTCCTTTTGTTATCAATAGTTCTCATCATGCTGATTGATGTCCAAGGGGTCTCCTCTCCCATAAGTTTGATTCTAATTCCTACCGCGGTGATGTTAAATTGGGGTGAAACGTCATCATAGCAGCTTTGACTGGCAGCTGCAGTCACGGAGAAACTTGCGTATCTGTGTTCGGGAATAGCAGATAGAGCGTAGGCTCTGAGAGGAGGGCCAGCGTTTACGCTACGAAAACACAACCGAGTGTTTTAACCTGACAGCCTGAGGTGTTCTTCAGTAAACTGGACTACCCGACAGAAGGACCCGAGGCCCCGCTGCACTTTTTAGAATAGAATAGAATAGAATAGAAAAGCCTTAATTGTCATTGTACAGGGTACAACGAAATTGGAGTGCCACTCCCTTGGTGCAAAATGCAATAATAAATATAAATGTAAAATATAAAAAGTACAATAAAACAATCGTAAGTACAGGATAGCAGCATTAATATAATGATAGTATGAATAGCAGCATAATATAATGACAGTATGACAGTATGGTGTGGCTAAGCAGGTTCAATTGTTTTTGTGCTTATTTACTACGGTGATAGCTCTGGGAAAGAAGCTATCCCTGAATCTGTTTGTCCTGGTTTTATGTGACCTGTACCGTCGGCCTGATGGTAATAGTTCAAACAGTTGATTGCTGGGGTGAGAATGGTCCTTGATGATATTGCCAGCTCTGCTGAGGTACCGAGAGTTTGCAATGACCTCCAGGCTGGGCAGAGAGCAGCCAGTGATCTTCTGGGCTGTGTTGATGACCCTCTGCAGTGCTTTCCTGTCTGCAGCTGAGCACCCTGCATACCATGTTGTTATGCCGTACGTTAGGATGCTCTCTATGGTGGCTCTGTAGAATGTCACCAGCAGCCTCTCCTCCAGGTTGTTCCTCCTGAGCACTCTCAGAAAGTGGAGACGCTGCTGGGCCTTTTTTACCACCGCCGTGGTATTTGCAGTCCAGGAGAGATCATCAGAGATCTGCACGCCCAGAAACCTCATGGAGTGTACCCTCTCCACACGGTTCCCGTGAATGTACAGTGGGGCCGGATCTGCTCTGCCCTTCCTGAAGTCCAAGATAAGTTCTTTAGTTTTCGTGGTGTTCAGTTGGAGGTTATTAACTGAACACCACTCAGTCAGTCTGTTGACCTTATCTCTGTAGTCCGACTCATCCCCCCTTGAGATGAGTCCAACCACTGTGGTGTCATCCGCGAACTTTATGATGGTGTTTGAGAGATGGGTAGGGGAGCAGTCGGATGTGTAGAGCGTAAACAGGAGGGGACTCAGAACACATCCTTGTGGAGACCCGGTGCTGAGTGTGATGGTGCTGGACAGGTGGAGGCCGAGTCTAACAGACTGTGGTCTATTTGTCAGGAAGTCCTTGATCCAGAGGCAGATGGGGGTGGAGAGTCCCAGGTGAGACAGTTTTTGGACCAGGATCTCCGGGATGATGTGATTGAATGCTGAGCTTTTCAGTAAGTTAATCGTGTTTGTAAGCTAATCCGTAACTACTGTCCTTAGGTAGGTCCTGAGACCTAGCTAGCTAAAATGAGCACTCGGCTATCGGGGTTCGTTTAGCTAATCTGTGCAGGTGAATGAACTTACTAAAGAAATCAAGAGAAACGCCCCGGGCTGATCTGTCACTAATTACTGCACTTTTATTACAAGTATTATACTGTAAAAGCATCAGGCTGCACCCTGCTGCAGCTCCTGTGCAGAGCTGATTATTAAATATGTGCAAACAACAGCATGGTTTCAGTCTCTTGCCACATCTGTAAAGACAGTAACATCTTTTTTAAAAGCTTGTACTTCAGTAACTCCTCATTAATCAGGAACTATGGATTAAAGTACTGTAGTGTACTGTAATACTGAAAAAATGTAAGAGAAGAACTTCAGATCCTGAGTGTGTGAGGACAGAAGAATCAGCTTCATTTCAATTTTGAGGGATAAAATTTATATCTGAGTTTGATGGTTCTGTTGTCTTTGTGATTACAGGAGCTGCCCTCAGATTCAGACCTCAGCACCACCCAGTGACAGCAGACAGATCATCCAACATGTTCACATGTTAACTGCAGTAACTCTCCAGTTCTTTTGCTGGTTTACCGCTACTGACGACTCGTTTAATTAAGGTAAATACAACCATGTCACTGTTATAAAAAAAAGACGCACAGCTTATCATCTTATAGTCCTAAAATCACTCTGTTGTTAATTCGTTTGCTAGATTAGCCGCTAGCATACGCACTGTGTTGGAGGCTTGTTGCTAGCTAGTTAGCGATGCTACACACCTGCTACTCTAATAGTCTGTGTTATTGAAGGATTCAGCATTTCTTATGTTTTTTTTTTTATCCATTTTTAGACAGCGATGAGATCAGCTGCACACTCTACAGAAGCCCAGAGTTACTGTTAATATCAAAAATATAATGCTGTCCTTTGAGATTTTAACATAAGACTGTGAGTGTAATGGATCTAAAACTGTTTAAATCTTCAGAGCCCTCTACAGCCTGGTAACATGGAAACTTTAAAAACATCAGCAGAACGTTTCAGTAGTGTAGTCTAATTTGTTCTTTTCATTTAATAATAGAGTCCATATTATATCAACAGCTACATTCACCCTGGAGAGAAACTAGTGAGGGAGACCACCAGGACCAAGCTGGGTTTCCTGGGTCCAGAGGTTTGGAGAAACTTCTTCCCTTTCTTTCATCACAGCTGTCCTGTGCCAGAGGTGCTGTTGACCTACTGAGAGAGGCTTCATTTAAGAAACACCAGGAACACTGAAGCTCATCGCATTCATCAAGCAGGACTCATGATCTTCACCAGCAGCTCCCTCACAGGGAAATCTTCAGCACTCCTCCGTAGGCCCGATCCAGGAGATGGATACACCCAGCATTTCATGAACACTGTGATGGAGACCTCTGGTTTGTCTAATGTTATAAATACTCGGATACTCCCCAGAGGCTCCAGACTTTTACATAAAGATATTATATTCAGTCCTGTAAGTTATATATTTAAAAATATATGATCCTCTCTGGTTACTCTGGTATGAATAACTCTGAATCACTTTATGGTAAATAACACTATCTGCAAAAAACTGTGAAAGAATTCCAGATGACAAGTTTGTAGTTCAACATACAAGTGACGACCTTTGACCTTCATCAGGTTTTATGTAATTGTGTCAGAGAAAATCTCATATGCTCTTCATGCAGCTGAGTACATTAAGTGTTTAAAACGGAAGCTGTGCAGGTCTGAGATCAGCAGCTTTGTGAAACACCAAACTGAGGTCCTGTTAATGCTGATATATAGTGACACAGTTACATGAGTGATTAAACCTTTTGTTTTTTTGTCTTTAACTTTATCAATAAAACAGCTGCAGCTTTCACTACAGCACATGTGGCACTTTAACCTTTGCACTGTTTTCATCAGTTCATTTTGCAGTTAACATGTGAACATGTTGGATGATCTGTCTGCTGTCACTGGGTGGTGCTGAGGTCTGAATCTGAGGGCAGCCCCTGTAATCACAAAGACAACAGAACCATCAAACTCAAATATAAATTTTATCCCTCAAAATTGAAATAAAGCTGATTCTTCTGTCCTCACACACTCAGGATCTGAAGTTCTTCTCTTACATTTTTTTCAGTATTACAGTACACTACAGTACTTTAATCCATAGTTCCTGATTAATGAGGAGTTACTGAAGTACAAGCTTTTAAAAAAGATGTTACTGTCTTTACAGATGTGGCAAGAGACTGAAACCATGCTGTTGTTTGCACATATTTAATATTCAGCTCTGCACAGGAGCTGCAGCAGGGTGCAGCCTGTTGCTTTTACAGTATAATACTTGTAATAAAAGTACAGTAACGGTAATTAGTGACTGATTAGCCCGGAACGTTTCTCTTGATTTCTTTAGTAAATTCATTCACCTGCACAGATTAGCTAAACGAACCCCGACAGCCGAGTGCTCATTTTAGCTAGCTAGGTCTCAGGAGCTAGCTAAGGACGGTAGTTACGGATTAGCTTACAAACACGTTTAACTTACCGAAAAAGTGCAGCGGGGCCTCGGGTCCTTCTGTCGGGTAGTCCAGTTTACTGAAGAACACCTCAGGCTGTCAGGTTAAAACACTCGGTCGTGTTTTCAGTAAGCGTAAACGCTGGCCCTCCTCTCAGAGCCTACGCTCTATCTGCTATTCCCGAACACAGATACGCAAGTTTCTCCGTGACTGCAGCTGCCAGTCAAAGCTGCTATGATGACGTTTCACCCCAATTTAACATCACCGCGGTAGGAATTAGAATCAAACTTATGGGAGAGGAGACCCCTTGGACATCAATCAGCATGATGAGAACTATTGATAACAAAAGAAAGAATCTTTGGAAAAAAAATTATCTAAGGAGAATAAATTTATTTTAGTCTGACCTAGGGGTGGGTTTTAATAATCGATTCATCGATTAAAATCGATTCTGGCTTGGATAACGTGAAATCGATTCATTAAAATCCTGAATCGATTTTTTAATATAAATTTATTTTGCCCGAAACGCCAGAATCTCAGGTGAAACCTCACAAAATTTCAACAACCACCAAACAGCTAAGACAGTAAATGAGAGCAGGTACAAGGATTCTGCGCAAGGACGTAAACACACAGCGCGGACCCGCGGATCAGAATCAGTGAGATGTCGCCTTTCTCACCCGACGGGCGCTGCAGCTTTAAGCGGCTGCGCGCGCTCCCGCGGACGGCAATCACTTTTTGGCACAACGGTCGTGTCCAAATTCATGGGCTGCATCCTCCTGAGGCCGCATTTGTAGACCGATTACGTCACAGCGACGCGCCGAAGACTGTCCAAATTTGTAGACTCCTCCGAATGCAGCCGACAAATGCGTCCTCCTTTTCCCCGAATTTGAAGGATGGCTTAGGTGTGTCCTTCGTGGCCCACCATATCCCAGAATTCATAGCGCGGCCCAGCCAAACTCCAGTTTCCGGCAATGGCGGCCGCTACTAAGTTTTAAAATTACTTTTATTAATCTTTCTGAAAACTATCTGAAGCTGACTTCCCAAAATCAACAACAGTTTAAAACACATAAAATAAAAACGTATAGTTTTTATAACATTTAATTTTGATTAAAAGTGAATTTGAAATTTGAAAAAAGAGAAAAAATAATTTTCTGATTTGTTTATAATTATGTAAAATGAAGAAAAGCATGAGAGTCCTTGTGTCAGAACCAGAGGTGGGACCAAGTCATTGTTTTGCAAGTCTCAAGTAAAGTCAAGCAAGTCAGAGTCAAGTCGCAAGTCAAGACAGACAACTTTCAAGTCAAGTCCCAAGTCCGAAACTTTGAATTTCAAGTCCTTTCAAGTCTTTTTTTTAACCCTCTGGGGTCCCGGGTATAATTGGCCGTTCTTGACTACTTTTGATTTTACTTCTATATTTCACTTTTAAAATATGTTTTTCTTGCCTTGTTTGGTATCATTATTTACAGCACAACCTCAAATATCTGAAATTTGAGTTATTTTTTTCATTTTGGTATACTATATTAGCACAGTTGATCTAAATTCAGACAAAAATTCAGAATCCGAGTAGAAAAAGTTATATTTTTTACATGTTTAACGAATCATTTTCATAACTTGAAATGCAAATAGAAATTGTACATTTCTAAAAATTATGCACAAGTTTTGCAAACAACAAAGTTATATGGTACTATTTACCTAAAAATGCAGCCAAGGCCTCAGGCGTTTTTATATAACCATTTAAATCTATTTACAGAACAATCAGGTGTGCTGCATCAAATAAGAAGGCACACAAATTATTTGTGCCAGTCCAAAAAAATGTAGTTTGTGTTCAGTATAAGACAGAGGAGAACACCACAGGCCTAAACCCTGCAGGTCTGACAACTGGAGGTGCAACAGTCCAGTTTTCTATGTGGAGACAGCGTTTACACTGGAATCTGCCTTTGACAGCTTTTTAGATCAAATATGAAATTCAGCAGTCTAACCGACACACAATACAAAACAATAACTACACAACAAACTACTATAGCCTCCAAACACGCTAAACGTCACTAATGTCTCACATATGAAAACTCTCTCTCTCTCTTTCTTTCGCTCGCCCGCTTTCCGTCGCGGGTGTCACTCCTAAAACTTCCCTTCTCCCTAAACAACCAAATGTCACATGTTGCCTTATCATTTTTTGATTGGCTGACATGGTAAACTCTAACACCAATAGGGAAGGGGTGTTTTTCTTTTCTTTTTCACTCGCAAGTGGAGAGCGTATGCTAGGCTGTCTGTAGAAAACGCCGTTTTTGTCTAGCATCCCTGTTGAGAATAACCTTTGCAAATAAACAACAGCTAATAATATAAGATCAAAGTATTTTATTTGATGTATTGACATAAATGACAGAAGAAAAAGGCCATGTATAGCAGGACTACTCAATTACACACTAAGGTGGGCCAGATTTTCTAACCAAAAAAATTTTTTTCCCTGGCTCAGACATGCAAAAGTTAAACACGACCATACACTAATTGCAAATTAAACACAGTGATTTTGAATTGTGATGTGATGGTAAAATAAATATTTGTCAGTCTAAACTGGGTTAAATCTACGGGGTTAATGATGGGGAGGAGACGGAGAGAGACTGAGTACAGCTACAGAACCCACTTTCTGAAACGGACCCTGCTCACCATTCACCGACAATTCTGAGCTAACAAGTTGCATGTTATTCTTGGATGCGCTTGCAGGACCGGATTTAAAATAGCATGACAAACATATCATACCTGTTAAAGCCAAACAGTATCATCAACGTAGCCGAAGAACATTTGCTAATAAGATGAAGTTAGCTAAGTCAGCTACTTCAGCGAAAAAAAAAAAAAAAAAAAAGCACCACCTACCGTTCTTTATGCAACTTCAAATGTCGGACAAAGTTGGAAGTTGTTCCATCTCCGTCTGTGATTCTCTTCTTGCATGTTTTGCATATTGCATTTCGTTTTTGTTGACTACTACGTAGTTTATGTACCCGAAAGAAATTACTCTTGGAAGCATTTTTGGCTCAAGCGTTTTTGTTCTTGTTTTTTCAAATCTGGTTAATTTGATTGGCTGTGCTACAGCCCACGCTCACATACATACGGAGTGTGGTAAGAATGAATGAATGAATAAAGTGAATTAATGGTCCGCACTTTTTATATAATATGTATGTTAAATTTTAGATTTGGGTAAAATATCAAGTCTTTTCAAGTAAACAGGTTCAAGTCCAATTCAAGTCCCAAGTCACTGGTGTAAAAGTCCAAGTCAAGTCACAAATCTTACAACCTTTTTTCAAGTCAAGTCTAAAGTCATAAAATTAATGACTCGAGTCTGACTCGAGTCCAAGTCATGTGACTCGAGTCCACACCTCTGGTCAGAACGCTGACGAGCTGCGTGCTCAGATGAAGTCAAAACAACACAACAGGTGTGAAATGTCTGCGTCATCCAAAAACAGCTGAATGATCTATAACTGTTTATTTACACAAATATGAAACAAACAGTTTAATGAAGCTTTGATTCAGCACCGAGGTGACGCACCTCACGTATGACCAGTACAGTACAATAAAATAACATCTTAAGATGGTTCAAATACTAATAATACAAATTAATAACAACATGAAACAAAGTTTAAAAATCCAAAGAATAAATTAAAACTTTATTTAAAAACAGTTTTAACTAGAAAGTGCATTTTCTGAAGAAACTGCAGTGTGAATGCTTGAATCTGAATGTATGCACTGAAATGAATTAATTGCTGAATTTTAAGTTAAAAATGTTGAATGAGATGAAAAATACAGAAATTTTCACATGAAAACAAAAGTGCAGAACTGCTAAAAGCTGACATTCACACAGAAGTTGAATTAGAAAAAAAGTAATGAGAAAAGACTATTTAGAGTCAGAAAACATCTGAATGAATATTAAAAGTTCATATTCTTTGAATCACTGAATGACTAAAATGTGATCCCTCCACTTGGATCCACACAGTTGTAAAGGTTTACATCTCTGAGCTCTGAAAGACACACTGTTGGAAAGAGAAGAACGATGGCTTCGTTTTGAGGGTAAAATGATGGCTGTAGAGTAAACACTGTGGACACAGCAGCAGTTGAAAGAGAAGTGTTTAAGATGAATCTTGGCACAGTGAGAGACAGAGCTCGTTAGGCAGGCAGGTGTGAGCCTGGTTGCTATAGTGACTGCACCCAATGGCTCCATACACACGCGCACAGACATGCACCTCACTTTTGCTGCTTAAAATGAACAGAAAAGTCAGGTCGAAACAAATCGCTCCCAAATGAAAAGTACATGTCGTATTGACAAAATTCTTTCACCGTGAGCGGCAGCAATGTCCAGTCTACCAAATTCTCAGTTTTCATGCCTGTGGAGTTTATTATATGGACGTGGTGACAGTGGAAAGACAGCCTGTACTTCTGGTTTTCAAACAAACCTTCTGAGCCATTTTAACATTAGAGTCTATGGAAGAGTTGGAGGGAGGAGGCTGTGCATTGGTGACATTTATGAAAGAACCATAACACCTAGGACAATAGTAAACACATTGGATGAAAGAGGACAGCGATGGCTACGTTTTCAGGGTAAAATCATACATGTAGAGCAAACGCTGCGGACACAGCAGCAGTTTTAAAAAAGATTTTAAGATTAACTTTTATGCTCCTCTCACTCTAGCAGTTGAGCTGTCTCACTCTAGCCCCAACATTCCGTCCCATACACACCCATTATAAACTCTGAAACGGCTGAAAAAACATCATGAAACTTAAACTGGAACTGAAGAAAAAGTATAATAGATATTGAAAAGATAAATACAGGTTGAATAGTTGAATATCTTGTCTTCGTTTTAAAGTTTGAATGGTGGCTCTATGTCAACGTATGTGGAAGTAGTAAGAGTTTAAAAATGAGTAAGTTGAAGGAGAATTTGAAGGGTCTCCCCATTGAAATACATGGGAAATTTTTGTTGAAAAAAGTTGAATAAAATTAAAAATATAAATGTTAAAAATGAGAAAAATAGAAGCAGTCATGTCCTAAAGAAGAGGAATCTAACGGTGTTTGAATGGTTTTTCTAAGTTGAACGGTTTTGAAGGAGATAGAGTCCAAAAAACGTACGGAATAGATAATAAGTGTGAACTAGAAAGTGCATTTTCTGAAGAAACTGCAGTGTGAATGCTTGAATCTGAATGTATGCACTGAAATGAATTAATTGCTGAATTTTAAGTTAAAAATAAAAATGTTGAATGAGCTGGAAAATACGGAGTTTTTAACCTGAAAACAAAAGTGCAGAACTTTTGAAAGCTGATGTTCACACAAAAGAAGTTGGAAAATAGCTGAAAAGTTTTTAAATTAAAATTTGGAAAACCTAAGAAATGAGAACAGAAAATTTAGAGTCAGAAAACATCTGAATGAATATTAAAAGTTCATATTCTTTGAATCACTGAATGACTAAAGTGTAATCCCTCCACTTGGATCCACACCTTTTAAAGGTTTACATCTCTGAGCTTTGAAAGACATGCTGTTGGAAAGAGAACAACGATGGCTTCGTTTTGAGAGTAAAATGATGGCTGTAGAGCAAACACTGTGGACACAGCAGCAGTTGAAAGAGAAGTGTTTAAGATGAATATTGGCAGAGTGAGAGAGAGCTCGTTAGGCAGGCAGGCAGGTGTGAGCCTGGTTGCTATAGTGACTGCACCCAGTGGCTCCATACACACGTGCACAGACATGCACCTCACTTTTGCTGCTTAAAATGAACAGAAAAGTCAGGTCGAAACAAATCGCTCCCAAATGAAAAGTACAGGTCCTATTGACAAAATTCTTTCACCGTGAGCGACAGCAATGTCCAATCTACCTAATTCTCAGTTTTCATGCCTGTAGAGTTTATTATACGGACGTGGTGACAGTGTAAAGACAGCATGCTCTTCTGATTTTCAAAGGAACTTTCTGAGCCATTTTAACATTGGAGTCTATGGAGGAGTTGGAGGGAGGAGGCTGTGCATTGGTGACATTTATGAAAGAACCATAACACCTAGTACAATAGTAAACACATTGGATGAAGGAGGACAGCGATGGCTACGTTTTGAGGGTAAAATCATGTTTGTAGAGCAAACGCTGTGCACACAGCAGCAGTTTTAAAAAAGATTTTAAGATTAATTTTTTCGCTTCTCTCACTCTGGCAGTTGAGCTGTCTCACTCTAGCCCCAACATTCCGTCCCATACACACCCACTATAAACTCTGAAACGGCTGAAAAATCATCATGAAACTTAAACTGGAACTGAAGAAAAAGTATAATAAATATTGAAAAGATGAATACAAGTTGAATAGTTGAATGTCTTGTCTTCGTTTTAAAGTTTGAATGGTGGCTCTACGTCAACGTATGTGGAAGTAGATACAGTTTAAAGAGGAGTAAGTTGAATGAGGATTTGAAGGGTCTCTCCATTGAAATACATGGGAAATTTTTGTTGAAAAAAGTTAAATAAAATTAAAAATATAAATGTTAAAAATGAGAAAAATCGAAGCACACCATTCCAAAAGAAGAGGAATCTAACGGTGTTTGAATGGTTTTTGTAAGTTGAACGGTTTTGAAGGAGATAGAGTCCAAAAAACGTACGGAATAGATAAGTTGTAAAAATAATAATAAAGAAACAGAAGAACAATACTGTGAATGCTTTTACAAGCATTCACACTAACTAGAAAGTGCATTTTCTGAAGAAACTGCAGTGTGAATGCTTGAATCTGAATGTATGCACTGAAATGAATTAATTGTTGAATTTTAAGTTAAAAATGTTAAAAGAGATGAAAAATACAGAAATTTGCACTTGAAAACAAAAGTGCTGAACTGCTAAAAGCTGACAACCACAGAGAAGTTGGAAAAAAGCTGAAAATATTTTAATTGCAAATTAGAAAAACATAAGAAATGAGAACAGAAAATTTAGAGTCAGAAAACATCTGAATGAATATTAAAAGTTCATATTCTTTGAATCACTGAATGACTAAAGTGTAATCCCTCCACTTGGATCCACACACTTTTAAAGGTTTACATCTCTGAGCTTTGAAAGACATGCTGTTGGAAAGAGAACAACGATGGCTTCGTTTTGAGGGTAAAATGATGGCTGTAGAGCAAACACTGTGGACACAGCAGCAGTTGAAAGAGAAGTGTTTCAGATTAATCTTGGCAGAGTGAGAGACAGAGCTCGTTAGGCAGGCAGGTGTGAGCCTGGTTGCTATAGTGACTGCACCCAATGGCTCAGTACACACGCACACAGACATGCACCTCACTTTTGCTGCTTAAAATCAACAGAAAAGTCAGGCCGAAACAAATCGCTCCCAAATGAAAAGTACAGGTCCTATTGACGAAATTCTTTCACCGTGAGCGGCAGCAATGTCCAGTCTACCTAATTCTCAGTTTTCATGCCTGTGGAGTTTATTATATGGACGTGGTGACAGTGTAAAAACACCATGCTCTTCTGATTTTCAAACGAACCTTCTGAGCCATTTTAACATTAGAGTCTATGGAGTTGGAGGGAGGAGGCTGTGCTTTGGTGACATTTATGAAAGAACCATAACACCTAGTACAATAGTAAACACATTATATGAAAGAGGACAGCGATGGCTACGTTTTGAGGGTAAAATTATACCTGTAGATCAAACGCTGTGGACACAGCAGCAGTTTTAAAAAAGATTTTAAGATTCATTTTTTCGCTCCTCTCACTCTAGCAGTTGAGCTGTCTCACTCTAGCCCCAACATTCCGTCCCATACACACCCATTATAAACGCTGAAACGGCTGAAAAAACATCATGAAACTTAAACTGGAACTGAAGAAAAAGTATAACAGATATTGAAAAGATAAATACAAGTTGAATAGTTGAATGTCTTGTCTTCGTTTTAAAGTTTGAATGGTGGCTCTATGTCAACGTATGTTGAAGTAGATACAGTTTGAAAATGAGTAAGGTGAACGAGGATTTGAAGGGTCTCCCCATTGAAATACATGGGAAATTTTTGTTGAAAAAAGTTGAGTAATTTTAAAAATATAAATGTTAATAATGAGAAAAATAGAAGCACACTATTCCAAAAGAAGGGGAATCTAACGGTGTTTGAATGGTTTTTCGAAGTTTAGCGGTTTTGAAGGAGTTAGCGTCCAAAAAACGTACGGAAAAATAATAATAATAAAGATTACAACAACAATACTGTGAATGCTTTTACAAGCATTCACACTAACTAGAAAGTGCATTTTCTGAAGAAACTGCAGTGTGAATGCTTGAATCTGAATGTATGCACTGAAATGAATTAATTGCTGAATTTAAGTTAGGAATTTTGAATGAGATGAAAAATACAGAAATTTGCACCTGAAAACAAAAGTGCTGAACTGCTAAAAGCTGGAATCCACACAGAAGAAGTTGGAAAAGAGCTGAAAATGTTTTAAATGTAAATTAGAAAAACCTAAGAAATGAGAAAAGAAAATTTAGAGTCAGAAAACATCTGAATGAATATTAAAAGTTCATATTCTTTGAATCACTGAATGACTGAAATGTGTGATCCCTCCACTTGGATCCACACAGTTTAAAAGTTTATATTTCTGAGCTTTGAAAGACATGCTGTTGGAAAGAGAACATCGATGGCGACGTTTTGAGGGTAAAATGATGGCTGTAGGGCAAACACTGTGGACACAGCAGCAGTTGAAAGAGAAGTGTTTAAAATGAATCTTGGCACAGTGAGAGACAGAGCTCGTTAAGCAGGCAGGTGTGAGCCTGGTTGCTATAGTGACTGCACCCAATGGCCCCATACACACGCAGACATGCACCTCACTTTTGCTGCTTAAAATGAACAGAAAAGTTAGGGCGAAACAAATCGCTCCCAAATGAAAAGTATAAGTCGTATTGACAAAATTCTTTCACCGTGAGCGGCAGCAATGTCTAGTCTACCTAATTCTCAGTTTTCATGCCTGTGGAGTTTATTATATGGACGTGGTGACAGTGTAAAGACAGCCTGCTCTTCTGATTTTCAAAGGAACTTTCTGAGCCATTTTAACATTGGAGTCTATGGAGGAGTTGGAGGGAGGAGGCTGTGCTTTGGTGACATTTATGAAAGAACCATAACACCTAGCACAATAGTAAACACATTGGATGAAAGAGGACAGCGATGGCTACGTTTTCAGGGTAAAATCATACCCGTAGAGCAAACGCTGCGGACACAGCAGCAGTTTTAACAAAGATTTTAAGATTAATTTTTTCGCTCCTCTCGCTCTAGCAGTTGAGCTGTCTCACTCTAGCCCCAACATTCCGTCCCATACACACCCATTATAAACGCTGAAACGGCTGAAAAAACATCATGAAACTTAAACTGGAACTGAAGAAAAAGTATAACAGATATTGAAAAGATAAATACAAGTTGAATAGTTGAATGTCATGTCTTCGTTTTAAAGTTTGAATGGTGGTTCTACGTCAATGTATGTTGCAGTAGATACAGTTTAAAGAGGAGTAAGTTGAAGGAGAATTTGAAGGGTCTCCCCATTGAAATACATGGGAAATTTTTGTTGAAAAAAGTTGAATAATTTTAAAAATATAAATGTTATAAATGAGAAAAATACAAGCAGTCATGTCCAAAAGAAGAGGAATCTAATGGTGTTTGAATGGTTTTTCTAAGTTGAACGGTTTTGAAGGAGTTAGATGCCAAAAAACGTACGGAAGATGATATAATAATAAAGATTAGAAGAACAATACTGTGAATGCTTTTACAAGCATTCACACTAACTAGAAAGTGCATTTTCTGAAGAAACTGCAGTGTGAATGCTTGAATCTGAATGTATGCAATGAAATTAATTAATTGCTGAATTTTAAGTTAAAAATGTTGAATGAGATGAAAAATACAGAAATCTGCACCTGAAAACAAAAAAGCTGAACTGCTAAAAGCTGACAATTACAGAGAAGAAGTTGGAAAAGAGCTGAAAATGTTTTAAATGTAAATTAGAAAAACCTAAGAAATGACAAAAGACTATTTAGAGTCAGAAAACATCTGAATGAATATTAAAAGTTCATACTCTTTGAATCGCTGTATGACTAAAATGTGATCGCTCCACTTGGAGCCACACAGTTTAAAACGTTTACATCTCTGAGCTTTGAAAGACACGCTGTTGGAAAGAGAACAACCATGGCGACGTTTTGAGGGTAAATGATGGCTGTAGAGCAAGCACAGCAGCAGTTGAAAGAGAAGTGTTTAAGATGAATCTTGGCAGAGTGAGAGACAGAGCTCGTTAGGCAGGCAGGTGTGAGCCTGGTTGCTATAGTGACTGCACCCAATGGCTCCATACACACGGACACAGACATGCACCTCACTTTTGCTGCTTAAAATGAACAGAAAAGTCAACCCGAAACAAATCGCTCCCAAATGAAAAGTACACGTCGTATTGACAAAATTCTTTCACCGTGAGCGCCAGCAATGTCTAGTCTACTGCATTCTCAGTTTTCATGCCTGTGGAGTTTATTATATGGACGTGGTGACAGTGGAAAGACACCATGCTCTTCTGATTTTCAAACGAACCTTCTGAGCCATTTTAACATTGGAGTCTATGGAAGAGTTGGAGGGAGTAGGCTGTGCATTGGTGACATTTATGAAAGAACCATAACACCTATTACAATAGTAAGCACATTGGATGAAAGAGGACAGCGATGGCTACGTTTTGAGGGTAAAATGATGGCTGTAGAGCGAACGCTGCAGACACAGCAGCAGTTTTAAAAAATATTTTAAGATTAATTTTCGACCTGCTTCCACTCTGGCAGTTGAGCTGTCTCACTCTAGCAGCAACATTCCATCCCATACACACCCATTATAAACTCTGAAACGGCTGAAAAAACATCATGAAACTTAAACTGGAACTGAAGAAAAAGTATAAAAGATATTGAAAAGATAAATACAAGTTGAATAGTTGAATGTCTTGTCTTTGTTTTAAAGTTTGAATGGTGGCTCTATGTCAACGTATGTGGAAGTAGATACAGTTTGAAAATGCGTAAGTTGAATGAGGATTTGAAGGGTCTCCCCATTGAAATACATGGGGAATTTTTGTTGAAAAAAGTTGAATAAAATATAAAAATATAAATGTTATAAATGAGAAAAATACAAGCAGTCATGTCCAAAAGAAGAGGAATCTAATGGTGTTTGAATGGTTTTTCTAAGTTGAACGGTTTTGAAGGAGTTAGATGCCAAAAAACATACGGAATGTGGTATAGATAATAACTAGGAAGTGCATTTTCTGAAGAAACTGCAGTGTGAATGCTTGAATCTGAATGTATGCACTGAAATGAATTAAATACTGAATATTAAGCTAAAAATGTTGAATGAGCTGGAAAATACAGAGTTTTTAACCTGAAAACAAAAGTGCAGAACTTTTGAAAGCTGATGTTCATACAGAAGAAGTTGGAAAATAGCTGAAAATGTTTTAAATGTAAATTAGAAAAACCTAAGTAACGAGAAAAGAAAATTTAGACTCAGAAAACATCTGAATGAATATTAAAAGTTCATATTCTTAGAATCACTGAATGATTAAATTGTGATCCCTCCACTTGAATCCACACAGTTTAAAAAGTTTAAATGTGTGAGCTTTGAAAGACACGGTGTTGGAAAGAGAACAACGATGGCGACGTTTTGAGGGTAAAATGAGGGCTGTAGAGCAAACACTGTGGACACGGCAGCAGTTGAAAGAGAAGTGTTTAAGATGAATCTTGGCAGAGTGAGGGACAGAGCTCGTTAGGCAGGCAGGTGTGAGCCTGGTTGCTATAGTGACTGCACCCAATGGCTCCATACACACGTACACAGACATGCACCTCACTTTTGCTGCTTAAAATGAACAGAAAAGTCAGGTCGAAACAAATTGCTCCCAAATGAAAAGTACAGGTCCTATTGACGAAATTCTTTCACCGTGAGCGGCAGCAATGTCCAGTCTACCTAATTCTCAGTTTTCATGCCTGTGGAGTTTATTATATGGACGTGGTGACAGTGTAAAAACACCATGCTCTTCTGATTTTCAAACGAACCTTCTGAGCCATTTTAACATTAGAGTCTATGGAGGAGTTGGAGGAGGAGGCTGTGCTTTGGTGACATTTATGAAAGAACCATAACACCTAGTACAATAGTAAACACATTGGATGAAAGAGGACAGCGATGGCTACGTTTTGAGGGTAAAATCATACCTGTAGAGCAAACGCTGCGGACACAGCAGCAGTTTTAAAAAAGATTTTAAGATTCATTTTTTCGCTCCTCTCACTCTAGCAGTTGAGCTGTCTCACTCTAGCCCCAACATTCCGTCCCATACACACCCATTATAAACTCTGAAACGGCTGAAAAATCATCATGAAACTTATACTGGAACTGAAGAAAAAGTATAATAGATATTGAAAAGATAAATACAAGTTGAATAGTTGAATGTCTTGTCTTCGTTTTAAAGTTTGAATGGTGGATCTATGTCAACGTATGTGGAAGTAGTAGGAGTTTAAAAATGAGTAAGTTGAATGAGGATTTGAAGAGTCTCCCCATTGAAATACATGGGAAATTTTTGTTGAAAAAAGTTGAATAAAATTAAAAATATAAATGTTAAAAATGAAAAAAGTACAAGCAGTCATGTCCTAAAGAAGAGGAATCTAACGGTGTTTGAATGGTTTTTCTAAGTTGAACGGTTTTGAAGGACATAGATGCCAAAAAACGTACGGAAAAGAAAATAATAACTAGAAAAATCTGCATTTCCTGCGAAAATGCTGTGTGGATGCCTTAACGCTGAAGCTGTCTGCTGAAAATGACCGAAAAAGATGAAAAGCTGCTAAAAATTATATGGCAGTAAAGAAACTGAAAAATTCTGCTGAAAAGAGCTGAAGAAGCAGAATTTTTTGCTGAAAAGCGGTGAAAAGGCAAAGATTCTGCTTAAAAGGGGTAAAGAAATTTGTACTGAAAAGAGGTGAAAAAGTTTCTTCTGAAATGACCAGAAGATACTGAGACTTGTACTGATAAGAGGTGAAAGGCTGAAAATTCTGCTTAAAATAGGTGAATCAGCAGAATTTCTACTGAAAACAGGTAAAGAAGTAGAAAGTTGCACTGAAAACAGGTGAAAAAGCAGAATTTCTGCTAAAAACAGATTTCTGCTGAAAACACCTGAAAAAGCCGGGATTTGTGTTGAAAAGGGGTGTGAAACTCACAATTCTGCTGAAACGGGGTGAAGAAGAGGTGTTGTGGTCTTGAGAAGAGTTAAATAAGTTGAACTGATATGTTTGGGTACAAATACTATGATTTGGCAATAATACTGCGTTTTAGCACAACTACTGAGATTTGATTAAAATATTATGACTTTGTACAAATACAATGTTTTGGCACAAATACCATGATTTAGTTCGAATGCTATGATTTGAAACAAATACTATGATTTGGCAGAAATACTATGATTTATTAGAAATACTATAATTTACCAGAAATACTATGTTTCTGCAAAAACACTCTGATTTTGAAAATTACTATGCCTTAGTAATAATACTATAACATAACAGATATACTGTGATTATGCAGACATTCTGTTTTTACACAAATACTATAATATGGCACAAGTACTATGTTTCAGTACAAATACTATGATTTGGCAGGAATAGTATGATTTAGCAGAAATACTATGATTGGGTACAAATACTACGAATTGGCAGAAATACTGTGACTTAGTAGCAATACTATAACATAACAGATATACTGTGATTATGCAGACATTCTGTTTTTACACAAATACTATAATATGGCAGAAATACTATGTTTTAGTACAAATACTATGATTTGCTTTAAATACTACGATTTGGCACATATACTACAGGGAGTGCAGAATTATTAGGCAAGTTTTATTTTGGAGGAATAATTTTATTATTGAACAACAACCATGTTCTTAATGAACCCAAAAACTCATTAATATCAAAGCTGAATGTTTTTGGAAGTAGTTTTAGTTTGTTTTAGTTTTAGCTATTTTAGGGGGATATCTGTGTGTCCAGGTGACTATTACTGTGCATAATTATTAGGCAACTTAACAAAAACAAATATATACCCATTTCAATTATTTATTTTACCAGTGAAACCAATATAACATCTCCACATTCACAAATATACATTTCTGACATTCAAAAACAAAACAAAAACAAATCAGCGACCAATATAGCCACCTTTCTTTGCAAGGACACTCAAAAGCCTACCATCCATGGATTCTGTCAGTGTTTTGATCTGTTCACCATCAACATTGCGTGCAGCAGCAACCACAGCCTCCCAGACACTGTTCAGAGAGGTGTACTGTTTTCCCTCCTTGTAAATCTCACATTTGATGATGGACCACAGGTTCTCAATGGGGTTCAGATCAGGTGAACAAGGAGGCCATGTCATTAGTTTTTTTCTTCTTTTATACCCTTTCTTGCCAGCCACGCTGTGGAGTACTTGGACGCGTGTGATGGAGCATTGTCCTGCATGAAAATCATGTGTTTTTCTTGAAGGATGCAGACTTCTTCCTGTACCACTGCTTGAAGAAGGTGTCTTCCAGAAACTGGCAGTAGGACTGGGAGTTCAGCTTGACTCCATCCTCAACCCGAAAAGGCCCCACAAGCTCATCTTTGATGATACCAGCCCAAACCAGTACTCCACCTCCACCTTGCTGGCGTCTGAGTCGGACTGGAGCTCTCTGCCCTTTACCAATCCAGCCACGGGCCCATCCATCTGGCCCATCAAGACTCACTCTCATTTCATCAGTCCATAAAACCTTAGAAAAATCAGTCTTGAGATATTTCTTGGCCCAGTCTTGACGTTTCAGCTTGTGTGTCTTGTTCAGTGGTGGTCGTCTTTCAGCCTTTCTTACCTTGGCCATGTCTCTGAGTATTGCACACCTTGTGCTTTTGGGCACTCCAGTGATGTTGCAGCTCTGAAATATGGCCAAACTGGTGGCAAGTGGCATCTTGGCAGCTGCACGCTTGACTTTTCTCAGTTCATGGGCAGTTATTTTGCGCCTTGGTTTTTCCACACGCTTCTTGCGACCCTGTTGACTATTTTGAATGAAACGCTTGATTGTTCGATGATCACGCTTCAGAAGCTTTGCAATTTTAAGACTGCTGCATCCCTCTGCAAGATATCTCACTATTTTTGACTTTTCTGAGCCTGTCAAGTCCTTCTTTTGACCCATTTTGCCAAAGGAAAGGAAGTTGCCTAATAATTATGCACACCTGATATGGGGTGTTGATGTCATTAGACCACACCCTTCTCATTACAGAGATGCACATCACCTAATATGCTTAATTGGTAGTAGGCTTTCGAGCCTATACAGCTTGGAGTGAGACAACATGCATGAAGAGGATGATGTGGACAAAATACTCATTTGCCTAATAATTCTGCACTCCCTGTATATTCAGCACATATAATTTAACATATGATTTAGAAGAAATACTATGACTCCATACAAATACGATGCTTTGGCACAAATACTATGATTTGCTATAAATACTATGATTTGGCACATATACTATGATTTGCTATAAATACTATGATTTGGCACATATACTATATTCAGCAGATATACTATAACATAACAGAAAGTCTACGACTTAGAAGTAATACTATAACATAACAGATATACTGTGATTATGCAGACATTCTGTTTTTACACAAATACTATAATATGGCAGAAATACTATGATTCGGCACAAGTACTATGATTTAGTACAAATACTATGATTTAGCAGAAATACTATGATTGGGTACAAATACTACGAAATACTACAAATACCTGAAAACAGGTGAAGAAGCACAAATTTTTGCTGAAAAGTGGTGAAAAGAAATTTTGCCATGAGCAGGATTTGAACCTGGCCCTCCTGGTCTCAAGGAAGCTACTCATCTCACTGAGCCAAACTCATTCTCTCAAAGAAGAGGTGGATAGACTGACAATTCTGCTGAAATCAGCAGAAGCTGCTGAGAATTGTGCTGATAAGAGGCGAAAAGGATGAAAATTTTGCAGAAAAGAGGTGAATCAGCAGAATTTCTGCAGAAAAGAGGCAAAGAAGCAGAACGTTGTGCTGAAAAGAGGTGAATCAGCAGAGTTTCTGCTGAAAGAGTTTTTTTTCTGAAAACAGCCCAAAAAGCTGGAATTTGTGCTGAAAAGGGGTGAAAAAATGAAAATTTTGCTGAAAAGGGGTGAAGAAGCTAAAGTATACCAAATCAAAGTATTTGTGCCAAAACATAGTATTTCTGCCATATTGTGGTATTTGTGCCACAAAAGTTACTACATTACAACATGAATACGGATTAAAGATGAAAGAAACTGGCAACAAATTCCTCCACTACAAACCAGTCTGATACCACTTCTTTGCAGTGTTCACGTTTACTAAGGCACTACCCAAAAGGCGCCACAAGAGGGCACTCCAACACAAGAGATGACCTATGTACACTGATGCACTTAGTAACAGTCAGCCTCCTACTTAGCCACTACGTAATACAGCGATATTACAGTGTACAAATTCACATAAATTTGTAGGGGAACAAACAAAGCAGGAACAAGCCTAAAACAATAAAATAACTGGGCTGCCATAGCTATTGCTAACTAGCACATACGCTAAAGGTAACTAAAACCAATACACACAAGTAGCAGGGTAAACATCTTAAGCATGGAACATTAACTCACGTTTATGTGACACACACCATCCTAACAAATACAGGATGGGCTATTTGCTCCCCTTCCCAGCAGCTCTCTCCTCAATCGTTAGCCCAGGAACGAAGGAAGACCATCTAGCTCAGAAGTCCCATGAATTCCCTCACTGCTCAGAGGCTGCTGGGTAATGTAGCTCACAATAACACAGGTTTTCTACAAGCACAAATACTATAACATAGCAGAAGTACTGTGATTTTGTTGAAATACTATGCTTTAGGACAAATAGTATGATTTGGCAGAAATACTATGTTTTAGGACATATAGCTACTATGATTTGGCTCAAATACTATGATATAGCAGCAATACTATGTTTTGGCACAAATACTATAATTGAGTGCAAGTACTTTAAGATAACAGAAATACTATGATATAGCCGTAATACTATGATTTGGCAGAACATAACAGAAATTCTACGACTTAGTAGTAATACTATAACATAACAGAAATATTAACTGGGCACAAATACTATAATTTTGCACAAGTACCATGTTTTGGCAAAATCCCATAATTTGGCACAAATACTATGATTTGGCAGACACTATGATTTAGCAGAGATAATATGATTTGGCAGAAATACTAAACTTTGGCACAAATACTATAATTGAGTACTTTAAGATGAGAGAAATACTATGATTTAGCAGAAATACTATGTTTCAGTACAAATACTATGACAAAGCAGAAATACTACGACTTAGAAGTAATACTATAACAAAAGGATTCCTCAAAATACTATGAAATTGCAGTAATTCTATGATTTGGCAGAAATACTGTACTTTGTACAAATACAATGCTTTGGTACAAATACTATATTTTGATTTGAATACTATGATTTGCACGAGTAGTATGATTTAGTACAAATACTACGAATTGGCAGAAATACTGTGACTTAGTAGTAATACTATAACATAACAGATATACGGTGATGTTGAAGACATAGTATGTTTTTGCACATATGCTACGATTTCGCTCAAATACTGTGAAATTGCAGTAATACTATGGTTTTGAAGGAATACTATGATTTGGTAGAAATACTATGCCTTAGTAGTAATACTATAACATAACAGATATACTATGATTTTGCAGACAGTCTATGTTTTTGCACAACTAGCACAATGTGGCAGAAATACTATGATTTGGCACAAGTACTATGATTTAGTAGAAATACTCTTATTGGCACAAATACTATGTTTCAGTACAAATACTATGATTTGGCAATAATACTGCGTTTTAGCACAACTACTGAGATTTGATTGAAATACTATGATTTAGAAGAAATACTATGACTTCATTACAAATACTACTATGTTTTGGTTCGAATACTATGATTTGCAAAAAATATTATGATTTGGCACAAGTACCATGATTTAGTACAAATACTACGAATTGGCAGAAATACTGTGACTTACTAGTAATACTTTAACATAACAGATATACTGTGATTTAGCAGACATAGTATGTTTTTGCACATATACTACGATTTTGCTCAAATACTATGAAATTGCAGTAATAATATGATTTTGAAGGAATACCATGATTAGGTAGAAATACTGTCTTAGTAGTAATACTATGACATAACAGATATACTGTGATTTAGCAGACATAGTATGTTTTTGCACAGATACTACGATTTCACTCAAATACTATGAAATTGCAGTAATACTATGATTTTGAAGGAATACTTTGATTTGGTAGAAATACTATGCCTTAGTAGTAATACTATAACATAACAGATATACTATGATTTTGCAGACATAGTATGTTTTTGCACAAATACTACAATTTGGCAAGAAATACTATGTTTGGGCACAAATACTATGATTTGCTATAAATACTATGATTTGGCACATATACTATAATCAGCAGATATACTATAACATAACAGAAATTCTGCGACTTAGTAGTAATACTATAACATAACAGATATACTGTGATTTTGCAGACATAGTATGTTTTGCACAAATACTACAATTTGGCAAGAAATACTATGTTTGGGCACAAATACTATGATTTGCTATAAATACTATGATTTGGCACATATACTATAATCAGCAGATATACTATAACATAACAGAAATTCTACGACTTAGTAGTAATACTATAACATAACAGAAATTTTAATTGGGCAGAAATAACATGATTTGGCACAAATACCATGATTTGGCAAAAAAAATACCATGATTTGGCGCAAATACAATGACATGGCAGAAATACTATGATTGGGTACAAATACTATGATTTGGCACAAATACTATGATTTAGCAGAAATAGTATGTTTTAACATAAATAATATCTTTTGACAGAAATTTCTGCTAAAAGGTACTATTTCTACTTTTAGCAGAAATACTGTAATTTTGCATAAATACTATGATTTGGGATAAATACTATGATTTCCCAGAATTACTATGATTGAGCAGAAGTACTAAGATGTAGTAGAAGTACTTTGATTTAGCAGAAATACTATTATGGAGGAGTAATACTTTAACATGGGAGAAATACTGACACACACACACACACAGAGCGCAAAGGGAACAGTGGCTGTTAAGAGTCTGGGCTTGGTATATCTAGGTCAGCTAAATTAGCTGCACCTGCTCTAATCAGCCCTTACACACACACACACAGAGAGAGCTCTGAGTTTTCTTTAGTGTATTTCTCACATTCAGGATTCCCCTCGAACAAATGGCCATAATTTCCTAACCGTGAGGGGCTAGAACGCTCATTCTGACACCGTTTTGTTCAGAAGAGATGGGAAATCTCCAGGTCTTCATAATTCAGAGATAAAATATAAATTATTAAAGCTATATGACTTGTAACACACTGCAACTGAGAAGAGGCGAAGCAAAACTGCCTTGACTTGCCCTCAAACAACGTTGTGTAACTCTAGATCTCTATGGAGCATCAAAATCATTCTTTCACCGTAAGAAACAGCAGGCTTTGGTGAACAGTCATGGAAATTTTCAGGGCTCTGTTGAAATCCATCAAAAAGATATGACGAGAGAAAAAAGTGCCTCATTTCCAGACTTTGAAATCTGAAGAGATCTGAGCGAGAGACAAATTTCCTATCCTCAAACAAATGTAATTCATGGCCAAACGGTAATAGGTGAGGAAAATACTCTTGAATTGTGAGCATCAGGAGAGTCTGAAGATATATTGGCACAAGCGTCATGTCTCAACTTTGTTTCGTTAAGGAGATATGACGATTTGAAAATGCCTCTCATTAGAAAAATTCAGCGGTGATTTTGAACAAGCTCTCCATTGACTTTCTATGGAGAGTTGTCAGACCTTGTGTTGCTCTGAGGAAATTTGCAAAAAAATCTGTAAATCCCACAACAATGATAGTGACATTTTCTGAACGCCAGCAAAAATACCTACGTTTTGATGTATAATTTGTGGGGTTGAGTGGAAATTGAGCGAGTAGCAAGAAGTTGTTCAGACATGAAGAGAAAATTCGAACAGACCAGCCCTCACTCTGAGTTAATTGCATAGCAACCATAGCAACGCATGTATTTTCTGAAAAATCACAATTTTGCAACTGAAAACTTAAAGAGGCATAAAATTAAAACGGTAGAAGATCTGAAACAGCTGAATCAGACAGGAATAGCCCAATAATCTGAGAACATTTTAAAGTTTGAATGGAGTTTCTAGGTGAAAGTATAAGGAAGTAGTTAAGTTTCAAAAACAAGCAAGTTTTAGCAGAATTGTGGAAGTTTCCCATTCATTTCAATGGGACAAATTAAAGGAAAAAAGTGTAATATTTTAAAAAGTATAATAGTAATAAACACCAAAAGTCATAGCACCCATAAGCAGAAAGAGCAGAACAGTATAGAGTTTGAACGGAGAAAATCGGCTGAAAACTGAGGGAGTAGATAAAGTCCAAAAACGCACGGAAGCAACTTGAAAAAAAAGAAAAATAAAGAATAAAGAGAAACAGGAACTCAATAGTGTGGAAGCCCTTTGAGGGCATCCACACAACTAGAAAAATTTGCATTTCCTGTGAAAATGCTGTGTGGATGCCTTAACGCTGATGCTGTCTGCTAAAAAAAGCTGAAAAAGCTGAAAACTTGCAAAAGTTGTATGGCGGTGAAGAAACAGGTGAAGAAGCAGAAATTTGTGCTGAAAAGTGGTGAAAAGCAAAAATTCTACTGAAAAGGGGTACAGAAGCTGAAATCTGTGTTGAAAAGCGTTACAAAAGTTCAACTGTGAACTAAAAATGTTTTTGCCACAAGCAGGATTTGAACCTGGGCCTCCCGCTCTGAGAATGCCTGCTCATCGCACTGAGCTAAAACACAGCTCAATCGGGCAAGGAAAACTAGTGACCCCACCTAAAAGGGGTGAAAAACTGAAAATTCCGCAGAAAACACAAGAAGAAGCAAAAATGCTGAAAAGAGGTGAAAAAGCTCAAAATACTGCTGAAAAGATGTGAATCAGAAGAATTTCTGCAGAAAAGAGGTAAAGAAGCAGAATGTTGCACTGAAAAGAGGTGAATGAGCTGAATTTCTGATGAAAAGATTACTTTTCTGAAAAGAGCTGAAAAAGCTAGGATTTGTGCTGAAAAGGGTTGAAAAACTAAAAAATTTAGCTGAAAAGGGGTGAAGAAGCTGGAAATACAGATGAAAAAGGGTAAAGAAGCTTTTGAAATTTGTGTTGAAAAGATTTTAAAATTTTTTAACTGTTAACTGAAAAAACTGTTGCCATAAGCGAGATTTGAACCGGGCCTCCCATACTTTGAACATAGTATTTATACTAAAACATAGTCTTTCTTCTAAATCATAATATTTAAACCAAATGACAGTATTTCTGCCAAATCACATTATTTCTGGTAAATCACAGTGTTTGTGCCAAAGCACAGTGTTTGTACCAAATCATAGCATTTGTGACAAATCATAGTATTTAGCTAAATCATACAATTTGTGCTAAAACATTATTTATGATTTAGCAGAAAAACTGGGACTTGGTAGAAATACTATGATTTACATTAAATACTTTGACTTAGCAGAAATACTATAATCAAGCAATCAGTACTATAATCAGTACTACAGCATAGCAGAAATTCTATCATTGAGCAACATTACTAGGATTTCGCAGAAATACTATGTTTTGGCAGACACTATGATTTAGCAGAGATAATATGATTTGGCAGAAATACTAAACTTTGGCACAAATACTTGTAGAATTATAGGAATTATTTTAGGGTTACTGTTCATAACCATCATCTTTATCATTGCATTAATTATCATTTCATCCAAGCATTTATTGAAGTGCTGGCATTAGGTTATAATTTGTATTACAGGGTTATCATAATCAAATATTTACAGGTTTATTACAGGTGGTTCTAAAATTTAAAGGTTTTCGAATGTTTTATATTCTTACACATAGTCTTCAGTGGGGAGAAGCTGACTGCAGGGATAGGAAGTTACATGTGTTTGAAGTTGCAGGTTCTGCAGAAGTGAAACCGAAAGCAGAGCAAGCGCAACCCAAAGAGTAGGGTGTTTATTCAGTAGATTAAATATATAGTTCCAGTAAGGTTATTATAGGGAGGGATGAGCCTCTGTTCTGGTGGAAGGTCAGAAGTGTAACGGGTGAGATGTGAGAGCATTTAAGGGCGAGACATATACGTACAGACAGACAAATAGTGAGAGGTCATGACACGTCACGCAGTACACAGCATGCACGCGCCCTGCGTGCACACACACACAGATATAAACTCTTACCTACTAAATGAGTTTTAGACTGCAAAGTTGTGCCTGTATGAGTGACATTTTCTACAGGAAGTGCACCTGATGTTCCAGGGAGATAAGCGACAATTAAGGCGGGCTGACAGGAAGCATCAGCCGTGAACACGAAGATGATGTTCTATGTTAAAAGTCATTGTGGTTTTGGTGTGGCGTAAATCTGCCTAGTAACAGAAAAAGGGGCTGTACAATTCTTAACCCCATAAAACAGTTGTCTGAATATGAGAAAGACAGTTCAACACTGATTGGGTTGTTGAACTCACACATGTGTTTATTAAAATACTGTCTAATTGCACACGACTGGATCTGTGGTTATTTATGGATTCTTCTCTCAACATTGAACCCTAACATACTATAACTGAGTACAAGTACGATAAGATAACAGAAATACTATGAATTAGCAGAAATACTATGTTTTTGCAGAAACACTGTAATCTTGCTCAAATACTATGAAATAACAGTAATACTATTATTTGGCAGAAATACTACATTTTAGTACAAATACTATGACAAAGCAGAAATGCTATGACTTAGTAGTAATACTATAACATAACAGTTATACTTCAATTTTTCAGACATACTATGTATTATCACAAATACTATGATTTGGCACAAATGCTATGATTTAGAAGAAATACTATGATTGGGTACAAATACTGCTATTTGGCAATGATACTACGTTTTTAGCACAACTACCGAGATTTGAATGAAATACTATGACTTTGTACAAATACTGTGCTTTGGCACAAATACCATGATTTGGATAGAATATTATAATTTGAAACAAATAATATGATTTACCAGAAATACTATGTTTCTGAAAAATACTATGATTTGGCAAAGAATACTATGCCTTAGTTATAATACTATAATATAACAGATATACCATGGTTGTGCAGACATTCTATGTTTTTAGACAAATATGGCAGAAATACTATGTTTTAGCACAAATACTATGATTTGGTATAAATATTATGATTTGGCACATATACTATATTCAGCAGATATATTATAACATAACAGAAATATTAATTGGGCACAAATAATATAATTTGGCACAAATACCATGATTTGGCAAAAATACTATGATTTAGCAGAAGTACTAAGATGTAGTAGAAGTACTTTGATTTAGCAGAAATACTGTGATTGAGGAGTAATACTTTAACATAGGACAAATATTGATACACATATACTATATTCAGCACATATACTTTAACAAATGATTTAAAAGAAATACTATGACTCCATACAAATACAATGGTATTGCTATAAATACTATGATTTGGCACAAATACTATATTCAGCAGATATACTATAACAGAACAGAACGTCTCACGACTTAGTAGTTATGCTATAACATAACAGAAATATTAACTGGGCACAAATACTATAATTTGGAACAAATACCATGTTTTGTCACAAATACCATGATTTGGCAAAAATACCATGGTTTGGCACAAATACGATGATATGGCAGAAATACAATGGTTTGGCACAAATACTATGATTTGCTATAAATATTATGATTTGGCACATATACTATATTCAGCAGATATAATATAACAGAACGGAACGTCTACGACTTAGTAATTATGCTATAACATAACAGAAATATTAATTGGGCACAAATACTATAATTTGAAACAAATACCATGTTTTGTCACAAATACCATTATTTGGCACAAATACAATGATATGGCAGAAATACTATGATTGGGTACAAATACTATGATTTGGCAGAAAAACTGCATTTAGCACAACTACTGAGATTTGATTGAAGTACTATGATTTAGAAGAAATACTATGACTTCGTACAAATACGATGCTTTGGTACAAATACTGTTTTGGTTTGAATACTATGATTTGCAACAAATACTATGATTTGGCACAAGTACTGTGATTTAGTAAAAATACTACGAATTGGCAGAAATACTGTGCCTTAGTAGTAATACTAAAACATTACAGAAATACTGTGATTTTGCAGACATAGTACGCTGTTGCAAATATAGTACGATTTCGCTCAAATACTATGAAATTGCAGTAATACTATGATTTTGAAGGACTACTATGAGTTGGCAGAAATACTATGCCTTAGTAGTAATACTATAACAACAGATATACTATGATTTCTTTGTTTTGCACAAATACCACAATATGGCAGAAATACTATGTTTTAGCACAAATACTATGATTTGGCACATATAATATATTCAGCAGATATACTATAACATAACAGAAATATTAATTGGGCACAAATACTATAATTTGGCACAAACACCATGATTTGGCAAAACCCATGATTTGGTACAAATACGATGATATGGCAGAAATACTATGATTGGGTACAAATACTATGATTTTCAGAAATACTGCGTTTACAACAACTTGTGAGATTTGATTGAAATACTATTATTTAGAAGAAATACTATGACTACATACAGATACTGAAGCTTTGACACAAATACTATGATTTAGTACAAATACTATGATTGGGCAGAAAAACTGTTTCAGTACAAATACTATGATTTGGCAGGAATACTATGATTGAGCAGAAGTACTAAGATGTAGTAGAAGTACTTTGATTTAGCAGAATTACTATAATTGAGGAGTAATACTTTAACATAGGAGAAATATTGATACACATATACACAGAGCGTACAAATCTGTACAAATACTATGATTTAGCAGGAATAGTATGTTTTAAAATAAATACTATTGTTTGGCAGAAATTTCTGCTAAAGGTACTATTTCTGCTTTTAGCAGAAATACTGTAATTTGGCATAAATACTGTGATTTGGGATGAATACTATTATTTGGCAGATATACTATATTCAGCACATATACTATAACATAACAGAAATTCCTCCACTTAGTAATAATACTATAACATAACAGAAATATTCTGATTTGGCACAAAAGCCATGAGTTGGCACAAATACCATGATTTGGCACAAATACTATGATTGAGCAGAAGTACTAAGATGTAGTAGAAGTACTTTGAAGTACTATGATTGAGAAGCAATACTTAAATATTGATACACACACACACACACAGCGCAAAGTGAACTGGAGCTGTTAAGAGTCTGGGCTTGGTATATCTAGGTCAGCTAAATTAGCTGCACCTGCTGTAATCAGCCCTTACACACGCAGACACAGAGAGAGGTATGAGTTTTCTTCAGTGTATTTCTGACATTCAGGATTCCCCTCAAACAAATGGCCATAATTTCCTAACCATAGGGGCTAGAACAGTCATTCTGACACCGTTTTGTTCAGAAGAGATGGGGGAATCTGCAGGCCTTCATAATTCAGAGATAAAATATAAATTATTAAAGATATATGACTTCTAATACACTGTAACTGAGTAGAGGTGAAGTAAAACTGCCTTGACATGTCCTCAAACAACCTTTCTAACTCTAAATCTATATGGAGCATCAAAACCATTCTTTCACCGTAAGAAACAGCAGGCTTTGGTGAACAGTCATGGGAATTTTCAGGGCTCTGTTGCAATCCATCAAAAGATATGACGAGAGAAAAAGTGCCTCATTTCCAGAGTTTGAAATCTGAAGAGATCTGAGCGAGGGACAAATTTCCTACTCTCAAATATATGCAATTCATGGCCAAACGGTAATAGGTGAGAAAAAATTCTTGAATTGTGAGCATCAGGTGTGTCTGAAGATATATTGGCACAAGCCTCATGTCTCAACTTTGTTTCGTTAAGGAGATATGACGATTTGAAAATGCCTCTCATTACAGAAATCCAGCGGTGATTTTGAACAAGCTCTCCATTGACTTTCTATGGAGAGTTTTCAGACTTTGTGTTGCTCTGAGGAGATTTGCCAAAATCTGTAACTCCCACAACAATGATAGTGACATTTTCTGAACGCCAGCAAAAATACCTACGTTTTGATGTATAATTTGTGGGGTTGAGTGGAAATTGAGCGAGTAGCAAGAAGTTGTTCAGACATGAAGAGAAAATTCGAACAGACCAGCCCTCACTCTGAGTTAATTGCATAGCAACCATAGCAACGCATGTATTTTCTGAAAAATCACAATTTTGCAACTGAAAACTTAAAGAGGCATAAAATTAAAACGGTAGAAGATCTGAAAAGCTGAATCACACAGGAATAGCCCAATAATCTGAGAACATTTTAAAGTTTGAATGGAGTTTCTAGGTGAAAGTATAAGGAAGTAGTTAAGTTTCAAAAACAAGCAAGTTTTAGCAGAATTGTGGAAGTTTCCCATTCATTTCAATGGGACAAATTAAAGGAAAAAAGTGTAATTTTTAAAAAGTATAATAGTAATAAACACCAAAAGTCATAGCACCCATAAGCAGAAAGAGCAGAACAGTATAGAGTTTGAACGGAGAAAATCGGCTGAAAACTGAGGCAGTAGTTAAAGTCCAAAAAACGTACGGAAGCAACTTGAAAAAGAAAAATAAAGAATAAAGAGAAACAGGAACTCAATAGTGTGGAAGCCCTTTGAGGGCATCCACACAATAATAATAACTAGAAAGTGCATTTTCTGAAGAAACTGCAGTGTGAATGCTTGAATCTGAATGTATGCTCTGAAATGAATTAATTGCTGAATTTTAAGTTAAAAATTTTGAATGAGATGAAAAATACAGAAATTTTCACCTGAAAACAAAAGTGCTGAACTGCTAAAAGCTGACATCCACACAGAAGAAGTTGGAAAATAGCTGAAAATGTTTAAAATGTAAATTAGAAAAACCTTAGAAATGAGAAAAGAAAATTTAGAGTCAGAAAACATCTGAATGAATATTAAAAGTTCATATTCTTTGAATCACTGAATGACTAAAATGTGATCCCTCCACTTGGATCCACACAGTTTAAAAATTTTAAATGTCTGAGCTTTGAAAGACATGCTGTTGGAAAGAGAACAATGATGGCGACGTTTTGAGGGTAAAATGATGGCTGTAGAGCAAACACTGTGGACACAGCAGCAGTTGAAAGAGAAGTGTTTAAGATGAATCTTGGCAGAGTGAGAGACAGAGCTCGTTAGGCAGGCAGGTGTGAGCCTGGTTGCTATAGTGACTGCACCCAATGGCTCCATACACACGCGCACAGACATGCACCTCACTTTTGCTGCTTAAAATGAACAGAAAAGTCAGGCTGAAACAAATCGCTCCCAAATGAAAAGTACAGGTCGTATTGACAAAATTCTTTCACCGTGAGCGGCAGCAATGTCCAGTCTACCTAATTCTCAGTTTTCATGCCTGTGGAGTTTATTATATGGACGTGGTGACAGTGTAAAGACACCATGCTCTTCTGATTTTCAAACGAACCTTCTGAGCCATTTTAACATTGGAGTCTATGGAGGAGTTGGAGGGAGGAGGCTGTGCTTTGGTGACATTTATGAAGGAACCATAACACCTAGTACAATAGTAAACACATTGGATGAAAGAGGACAGCGATGGCTACGTTTTGAGGGTAAAATCATACATGTAGAGCAAACGCCGCGGACACAGCAGCAGTTTTAAAAAAGATTTTAAGATTAATTTTTTCGCTCCTCTCACTCTAGCAGTTGAGCTGTCTCACTCTAGCCCCAACATTCCGTCCCATACACACCCATTATAAACTCTGAAACGGCTGAAAAAACATCATGAAACTTAAACTGGAACTGAAGAAAAAGTATAATAGATATTGAAAAGATAAATACAAGTTGAATAGTTGAATGTCTTGTCTTCGTTTTAAAGTTTGAATGGTGGCTCTATGTCAACGTATGTGGAAGTAATAAGAGTTTAAAAATGAGTAAGTTGAAGGAGAATTTGAAGGGTCTCTCCATTGAAATACATGGGAAATTTTTGTTGAAAAAAGTTGAATAATTTTAAAAATATAAATGTTATAAATGAGAAAAATACAAGCAGTCATGTCCAAAGAAAGAGAATCTAACGGTGTTTGAATGGTTTTCTAAGTTGAACGGTTTTGAAGGAATTAGATGCCAAAAACGCACGGAATATATAATAATAATAATAAAGATTACAACAACAATACTGTGAATGCTTTTACAAGCATTCACACTAATAATAAAGATTACAACAACAATACTGTGAATGCTTTTACAAGCATTCACACTAATAATAAAGATTAGAAGAACAATACTGTGAATGCTTTTACCAGCATTCACACTAATAAAGATTACAACAACAATACTGTGAATGCTTTTCAAGCATTCACACTAATAAGGTTTTCTGTCTGTTCTTTAAATCATTTATTGGTGTGAATGCTTGTAAAAGCATTCACAGTATTGTTGTTGTAATCTTTTATTAGTGTGAATGCTTGTAAAAGCATTCACAGTATTGTTGTTGTAATCTTTATTATTATTATTATTATTATTATATATCATATTCCGTACATTTTTGTGCATCTATCTCCTTCAAAACCGTTCAACTTAGAAAAACCATTCAAACACCAAGAAAATCTCTTCTTTAGGACATGACTGCTTCTATTTTTCTCATTCATAACATTTATGCTTTTAATTTTATTCAACTTTTTCAACAAAAATTTCCCATGTATTTCAATGGAGAGACCCTTCAAATTCTCCTTCAACTCACTCTTTAAACTGTATCTGCTTCCACATACAGTGACGTAGGCGATCATTCAAACTTTAAAACGAAGACAAGACATTCAACTATTCAACTTGTATTTATCTTTTCAATATCTATTATACTTTTTCTTCAGTTCAGTTTAAGTTTCATGATGTTTTTTCAGCCGTTCAGAGTTTATAATGGGTGTGTATAGGACGGAATGTTGGCGCTAGAGTGAGACAGCTCAACTGCCAGATATTGGTATCATATTAGCCTTTATTACAGGTCCAAGAAGAACCACTTTAAGCGGTTGAGTTGAATCTATAATTTAAATGTTTTTAATGCTTCTATGATCTCAGTGTTTCTGTGTAGAAGGCAGAGACAGGAAAATACACTTTGTGCCAAAATGAGACAGGAAAGCGCGTCTGTAGAGCATGTTTTGCAGAAGTGAAACTGAAGCCAGAGTTTAAGAGCAGGGTGTTATTATGCATGTATCGTTGATTAACACACACACTTAGTTAGAGGATCACTGATAGGGAAAGTTCAAATTGTTTTGCTTGGGGTGGCTTTTAGACTATATTAGGAGGAGCAAACATATTGGCAGATCTGAGATCATCATTCGAGTGTGACATTTAGGCCAAAAGTCACTCATAGTTTAGCTGTATGAGCTCAGGCCTTATGTCTGGCTATGACAGAGGTGTGAGGTGAAGCTGGGGTGTAGGAGAGGTCATGACACGCACGCAGTACACAGCATGCCGCGCCCTCGCTGCGTGTCACGCACACACACATACACACCATAGTAGATCTATTTTGGTAGGGCAGAAGTGAAGATGTATTTTGCTGCAAATGCAGAATTGTGCCGGGCGTGCTTAGAGGAAGTGCAACAGATGTCCTAGGGAGAAGCGACAGCGAAGACGAGCTGAGGGAAGCACCGACCGAAGACAATGTTCTATAAAACTATGTTAAAGGTTGTTGACAGAACATTTGTGGTTTTGAGTTGACGTATGCTTTGTTTAAATCTGCCTAGCAACAGAAAAGGGGGCTGTACTATCTTAACCCTATAAAACTGTTGTCTGAATATGGTAAAGACAGTTCAACACTGATTGGGTTGTTGAACTCACACATGTGTATTCATTAAAATGCCGTCTAATTGCACACTGGACCGGATCTGTGGTTATTTATGGATTCCTTCTCTCAACATTGAACCCTAACATTTGGGGGCTTCGTCCGGGAGAGATGGAGAAACTTTGAGAGATCCGGGGTCCGTGGTAATTGGACGGGCAGACGGTAATCAGTGGTGAAAGTCAGCAGGCATTCCCGGGGCATTTAAAGGTAAGACACTGCCTGTTGAAATATATTTCAAAAGGTGTCACATTGGGCATGTCAAATTAAAAGCCTGGTCACTGTAATTACTGGTGAAGGTCTGTTTTGATTTTGGTGATAATGAAAGTAATAAAGTACAGTACTGAGAAAGTTAAAAGCGGTTGGAGCCGCTGAGAGAATTAAACGGTTGGAGCCGTTGAGAGAATTAAAGCAGTTGGAGCTGCTAATTTAGTGTGGTAGGGAATTTGGTTGTTTTGTGGGTTGGAGCCCTATTGGTCATGGACTCTATTTTGTGATGGTCATTTTGTGGGTTGGAGCCCCTATGTCCACAAGGATAGGTCTGCCTGATTCTTACTCCTGTGTGGGAGTGTAGATTGTTGGTTCAAATTATTCTAAATTTTTCTAGAACGACAGCAGCGTCTGTTAAGAAGCGCATTTTCTCGGAGGTAGCGCTCCCTCCTGGACAAAGGCGTTTGTCCTTGACCTAGCGGCGACTAATGGGATAGTGCGGTGCGACAAACCGGGAGAACTAGGGAACCTCCAAAATTGCTAGAGGTTGGAGCCTCTATTTTTGCGCTTTTGGCTACCTGTAAATTAAGTTAGGGCTAGAAATGTGGGACGGAGCGGTTGGAGCTGCTCGGTGAATTGATTGCAAAAAAGTCAGAGACTTTATCGGTTGGAGCCGTTATGGTAAATTTATCGAAATTTGTAGGAGCTAAAAGGCCTAAAAAATCTGTGCAGTTGTAATTAAAGACGTCTGTAATATAAAATATGAGATCTATGAGTAAGATCAGTCTCTGTGTCAGTAATGCACAGCCGGATGTGCACTGATGGTGTGTGTAAATGCAAATGAGCAGCGGTGATGCGCAGAGAGGGTGGTTTCAGTTTCGAGAGTATTGAGCTTTATGACTATTGTTTGCCAATTTTCCTGTATATAAGAGGTTGGTTTTGCTTATTACGAGAGTATAAATACAGTTTGAATATATTAGTGTGGATGTATAGTAATTGACTGAATTTTGATAGATGTATATTTCGTGAGCCATAAATGTTGGTGTGTTTTATTTTTCAGTTATGTGTGTATGGGGAGAAGCTGTGAGGACGATGAGAGGTTTCAGTTTTCTTTTTCTTTTTTCTTTTGACTTGCTCTTTCTGATCATGGAAGGCATGTCCAAAATACTCGTATGAAAGCGTATTTCGAGTGATTTTAACCGTGTGAATGCTGTCAGTATTTGATTTGAGTGACTCTGCGTGAGTTCTCTGAGTGAGAGGAAAGGCAGGGTGTGTGAGACGACTCATGGCGTCTGAAAGAGGTTAGAACCTTTAAAAGTGTGTATGAAATAAAGGAGTGGGAAATATATTTCTTTTGTGATGTAAAGTAGGATATTTTAAAGTTTGAAAGTGCTTTTAATTCAAGAAATGCATGAGTGATGGTATGAGAGGTTGAGTTTATTTTTATGTTTGAAAGAGCTCTAGTTAAATGTGTGTGAATGAAATGAAAGTGTATTGTTTTTGGATCAAGATTTAGTAGAATTACTGATTGTTTGTAGACTGTGAAATTTAAAGGGAGACAGAGTCTGACTGTTGCCTGTAGAAACAGGAAGTATGTGTGTGTGTGTCAGGGACAGGAACTTTGCATGCCCATAAAAGGAACTGAGTGTGTAAAGAAAGAACACAGAGAGACAGACGAGTCAAACTCGAGGGAGATGAAGCAAAATGGAGGTTTTAAGATAAAAAATGAATATAATACTAATTATATGCTTTAGTGTGCCAATACAGGTGGACGTCTCTCAACTTTGGAACCTTGAGTGCTGCACCAGAACAATAGATTAACAGAATTGGGAGAATAGGCCAGTCTTTGGCTCGAAATTGTGCGGCTTGATCTCTCACTTTGTCCCTGAAACTGAGAAGAAACTCAAAGGACAGTCAAGGACAGTCAATCGCCTGATGAAGACCGACAGAACATCGTGGACTTGAATACAGCAGGCAAACGACAGTGCCACTGATCCATTAACACTGATGATGACTGACGACCAGCAGCAGCATGTAAGACTAATGCAACATGTACTGTGAAAATACAGGCTGGGCAGTTGAACAGTGGGATAAAGAATTGTGGAAGAGCACTGGACATTGAGTGATATTTTGCCATGCTGGGACTTAACTTAAAAGAAAAGACTGTAAAGAAACAGAGAAGAAGACAACAGCTGAGTTGAGACTGTGTTTGCTGGAGCTTTGAAGCACGAACAGGGCACTGTGAAGGAAAAAGGGACCGGTGAGAGATGAAGCTGGACGAGTTTAATTGCGAGAATACAGGATATGTTTGGACTGAAAATTGAAACCTGAACTCATGACTGTTTAGGGATGTCCACCACAGCATAACAAAGAGGTAAACATTAGAAAAGGTAAGAATAATGAAAGAAAATAATTGTCATTACCTTAATGAATAGAAAACACATACAAGTTGTTACATGTGAGATTATTTTTGAAATGAATCAGAAGTGAGATAGTTTGAATCTAAAGCTCAGTGGTGAAATGCATAAATTAAATATGAATATATAGGATGCAATGAAGAAACAGCTTACACGTAGTGTACATTAACATGAATACATAGAAATGCAACGAAGAACTCAATGAAGTAATTTAATGAAGAAGCAGTTTACACTCAATTAACATAAAATGCAAGGAAGAACACGCTTACATGCATGGCATAATTGGTGTTTCTGATCAGAGATAGAGAAATGGGTTATTTAAGCACTTGTGATAATAATGAAAATGTCTTAGTTTTGTTATTCTCAGGAGTAAAGCAGACTTGGACCAGTTCTCCAGACGCACCAGTCGGAAGAAAGTTAGAGGTTAACATCTATGGATAAGTTAAGGCAAGTTTCTGGTTGAATTGTTCACAGCATGATGTGTCCAGGAACCTGAAAAGCAAGCCCTAGCTCCTGGCTGAAGACCAGGAGGGTGGTAATTTAAGGTGGGAAATCAAAAATGTGGGTTAGTAACTCGGGGAAAAAGAAAACTGACTGCTTAACTGGAGAATTGGGAAGTGTCTGGGAGACTGTGAAGCCATAGATGCAAAATAACACATACCCATACACACACAAACAGAAAATGCATTAACCTTATAAAGACAAGCTCCTGAAGCTTAATGAACAGATATTGATTAAAAACCTGGCTAAGAACATAAGCATATGCAATGAAGATCTGCTTGCTGCTTGTATGAGTGAGAGAACGGTGTGAATGTTTAATAAAATAGACTTAAAGCTTGAAGTTGAAGTTGACTCAAAGGAGCTATGGGAATTAACAGAAGAAAAGGGACTAAAGCAGTTTCTAAAAAAAAAAAAAAAAGTGACTTAGGAGTGCTCTCGTACTGAGTGATCAAAACCGGTGATTAGTATAGAAAAAAATGAGAATAATTCAATAATGTGTTAAGGTTTAAACATGTATTTCTCTTGTCAAGTTGGCTGTTGAGCTGTGAGTCTATGCAAATTAGCTGGAGCAGAGACACTTCCTGTGTGCGTGTGTGTCGGAGGCTTTCAGTTCAAGAGAGAGCGGTGGCTGTTGAAGATTATTTGGCGAAATATATACTGGTAAAGTATCAGGATATTTGATTACGGTGGTCAGGTCTGTTCAGAGGTGCAGATTTGGACAGGAAATTTATAATTTAGTGAGGGTACGTTGTTGAAATCGGTTTATATCATATGCTGAATGAAAACATATGGTAAAGTGAGGAAGGAGACATTGTGCAAAGCGGTCTTTGATCTTTTGACGAGGTTTTCGGTGCGTTGAATGGGTGAAAGTTAAGATGGTTTAAGATTTTTGGGGCTGTTGTTTTCATTTTAATAGAGGGAGTTTTGATAAACATGGACATGTCTAAAAGGGCCCATAGTTTTTGGAACAGTGCACTTAAGAAAAAACCTGTCAGGTGATTTTGTTTTGTACTTTGATGAGCTAATAATCAGCTCTCTTTTTCATTTTTGTTCTAAGCAGGCCTGGAAGAGAGTGAACTGACGGTAGCGGACAAATTACCAAGTAAGGATTGCAGCGAGTCAATCCAGTCAAAAGTATAGAGAACTATTTTCCTAAAAAGGAAAACGAAATAAAACAAATGATTGAGCTCATTTTGCTGATGTGGAGCATCTGATGACGTGCGCAAAAGGCTGCAGATCAGCAAAAAACATCAGGTGTGAATGCATGTGAGTGAATGCGGTGATGGGACCCAAGGGGAAACAAATGAAAGGACAAGTGGGAGACTTAAATCTGGGGATGCCGATGTTCCTTTGGTGAATTTCTGTTTTATTGATTTGGGTTAGACCATATTAATACATTATAAAATGCTAAAAGGAAACATTGTTTGATGAGATTCAAGTTACCATTAACTGAGGTAACTCATGATTAATAACTGTTCTGTTTAAGGTTATTTTTGTTATGACACAGATTGGATCGTACACGGGGAGTTGAGTATGAAATGTAAAGTACAGGTTTTGTTTCCAGGAAGTTCCAAGGATCCAGAGTTTGATGGAGCAACGAGTTTGAGAAGATTTGACATGATGATTAAATTGATTTTGTTCCTTAAACACAGGTTTTCAGGGCTGGAGCAAAATACCGGAGAGGAGGATGGCTGAAGTGTTCTGAGAAATGATATGATATGACTAACCTTTTTTCCCTTGTTAATTTGTTAAGCTTGGGTGGAGCATGTTGAGTTTTTGCCACATGAGATGTGTCAAAAAAGAGAGGGGTTTAAGATTTAATTTGTTTAATTTGAAATGGGTTTTAGTATGATTTTATAACGATTGGGGTTGTTTGATAATTTAGATATGGTAAAACTGAGGCAGAGATTGTTAATTCTAAAGAAAGGAGTAAAATGAACTGAATTCTGTTTAGAAGATAAATTGCTGGTGTTAATAAGAAGTTGTACACCAAATTTAGAGGGAAACTGTGGGAATAAAGGATATGCTTTGGGGGAAAATAGTGAACATTTTATGAGTAGAAAATGTGGGATTTCTTTTTGATTTTTAGAATAAAGTTGTTATAATGTAGGCTTTAGAAACAGATAGTAAATAGATTTCTACCCTATTTCTAGGGTAGAGGAGAGCTTTATGAGGATGTTAAAAGTCTCGCTGACTCAAGTGAATAATATTGGAGATTATATATGTAGAAATGATTTTTATACACATTGCATTTTTGTGCCTTTAACGGAGTTGGGGCTCAGAGAGTCGTCTCTTGAGGGTCACAAACTTTTGGTTAGCGTTAATGATTAGCCAATCTACTGTGAGAATGACCTGAGTTATTGAAGGATTGCTGCACGCTTACAGACATATAGAGTTCATCAACACACAGGACAGTATGGATTTGAGGCCTAGGGCCTGAAGTTCATTTAGCTTTTAACTGAATTTGAGTTGGCCCTGTAACAAGTGACAGACAAGAGGAACCGAATAGGAGTTTGGGTGTAACTAAACTGTGTGACAGGTAAAATATTGAGATAACACATGCAGCTCTAAATTAGTCTTATTACATAAAATGCAGGTACAGAATAACGAGCGCTTGTCGAAGTGACCGAGGTTTCTTTTTGCTTTAAACCAGGTCCAAAAGGGGAAAGCTTATGTATTTTGGATAAGACTGATAGAATATAATGTCTGATAAAATATAATTAGAATGTACCATTGCATTAAGAGCAGCAAAAATGAAATAAAATGGTATACCAAAACAGGTTATAACACAGGAAATGTGAGTTTTAAAATGAAGTTAGTGTCAACACACAGAAGTTGTTCTTAGAGAGCTTTTAGCTATGATGAAATTTATTTATACTTAGTTGATTAAAAGGGTTGTTTTCTTTGATGCTTTAGTAGAATAAGCCGTTATAATGACTTTCTTGAGACATTTTCTTGTAATAGGTGACTTTAGATGAGAGGTAGGCCCTTGCAGCAGTGACAGTTTGTGCATAGGATGTTGGTGATCAGATAAGGAACTAACAGGAAGCCTGCAGAGGCGTGCAAGCAGTGCTTGGAGAGTTTTACAAAGGCTGAGTAATGTTACTGAATCTGAATACGCAATTAGGTTCATGTTTTGAGTAATAATAGGTTAAATCAAGTTTGAATAAAGAGAGCACTTGGGGAACAGAGTAAGTTAGAGCATAGTAGGGAGAAGGTTTTTATCCATTACAGTTAAGGTGAATCTAGTCTTAGACTAGGATCTACTCCGTGAATTATTAGTTTCGGTCATGCTTTTCTTTGTTTTGGTGACCTCTGGATGTTATCCAGAGGTCAAAAAGGAAGTGTGAAGGGAGAAATATTTTACTGCTATTATTTGCTGCTATGTTGATAATCATCATTACCGTTTCATGTTAATAGTGATGTTGCTTTCCTAGATGCATTCAGATGTTCAAATATATTGGTATCATATTAGCCTTTATTACAGGTCCAAGAAGAACCACTTTAAGCGGTTGAGTTGAATCTATAATTTAAATGTTTTTAATGCTTCTATGATCTCAGTGTTTCTGTGTAGAAGGCAGAGACAGGAAAATACACTTTGTGCCAAAATGAGACAGGAAAGCAGCGTCTGTAGAGCATGTTTTGCAGAAGTGAAACTGAAGCCAGAGTTTAAGAGCAGGGTGTTATTATGCATGTATCGTTGATTAACACACACACTTAGTTAGAGGATCACTGATAGGGGAAAGTTCAAATTGTTTTGCTTGGGGTGGCTTTTAGACTATATTGGGAGGAGGAGCAAACATATTGGCAGATCTGAGATCATCATTCGAGTGTGACATTTAGGCCAAAAGTCACTCATAGTTTAGCTGTATGAGCTCAGGCCTTATGTCTGGCTATGACAGAGGTGTGAGGTGAAGCTGGGGTGTGGGAGAGGTCATGACACGTCGCAGTACACAGCATGCACGCGCCCTCGCGCGTGTCACGCACACACACACATACACACCATAGTAGATCTATTTTGGTAGGGCAGAAGTGAAGATGTATTTTGCTGCAAATGCAGGGTGTGCCGGCGTGCTTAGAGGAAGTGCAACAGATGTCCTAGGAGATAGCGACAGCGAAGGCGAGCTGAGGGAAGCACCGACCGAAGACAATGTTCTATAAAACTATGTTAAAGGTTGTTGACAGAACATTTGTGGTTTTGAGTTGACGTATGCTTTGTTTAAATCTGCCTAGCAACAGAAAAGGGGGCTGTACTATCTTAACCCTATAAAACTGTTGTCTGAATATGGTAAAGACAGTTCAACACTGATTGGGTTGTTGAACTCACACATGTGTATTCATTAAAATGCCGTCTAATTGCACACTGGACCGGATCTGTGGTTATTTATGGATTCCTTCTCTCAACATTGAACCCTAACACACTATAGCAACCAGGCTCACACCTGCCTGCCTAATGAGCTCTCTCTCTCTCACTGTGCCAAGATTCATCTTAAACACTTCTCTTTCAACTGCTGCTGTGTCCACAGTGTTTGCTCTACAGACATCATTTTACCCTCAAAACGTCACCATCGTTCTTCTCTTTCCAACACTGTGTCTTTCAAAGCTCAGAGATGTAAAGCTTTAAAACTGTGTGGATCCAAGTGGAGGGATCACATTTTAGTCATTCAGTGATTCAAAGAATATGAACTTTTAATATTCATTCAGATGTTTTCTGACTCTAAATTTTCTTTTCTCATTACTTAGGTTTTTCTAATTTACATTTAAAACATTTTCAGCTATTTTCCAACTTCTTCTCTGTGCTTGTCAGCTTTTAGCAGTTCAGCACTTTTGTTTTCAGGCGAAGATTTCTGTATTTTTCATCTCATTCAACATTTTTAACTTAAAATTCAGCAATTAATTCTTTTCAGTGCATATATTCAGATTCAAGCATTCACACTGCAGTTTCTTCAGAAAATGCACTTTCTAGTTAGTGTGAATGCTTGTAAAAGCATTCACAGTATTGTTCTTCTAATCTTTATTATTATTATATCATATTCCGTACGTTTTTTGGCATCTATCTCCTTCAAAACCGTTCAACTTAGAAAAACCATTCAAACACCATTAGATTCCTCTTCTTTTGGACATGACTGCTTCTATTTTTCTCATTTATAACATTTATATTTTTAAAATTATTCAACTTTTTCAACAAAAATTTCCCATGTATTTCAATGGGAAGACCCTTCAAAATCTCCTTCAACTTACTCATTTTTAAACTCTTATTACTTCCATATACGTTGACATAGAGCCACCATTCAAACTTTAAAATGAAGACAAGACATTCAACTATTCAACTTGTATTTATCTTTTCAATATCTGTTATACTTTTCTTCAGTTCCAGTTTAAGTTTCATGATGTTTTTTTCAGCCGTTTCAGAGTTTATAATGGGTGTGTATGGGACGGAATGTTGGGGCTAGAGTGAGACAGCTCAACTGCTAGAGTGAGAGGAGCAAAAAAATTAATCTTAAAATATTTTTTAAAACTGCTGCTGTGTCCACGGTGTTTGGTCTACAGGTATGATTTTACCCTCAAAACGTAGCCATCGCTGTCCTCTTTCATCCAATGTGTTTACTATTGTACTAGGTGTTATGGTTCTTTCATAAATGTCACCAAAGCACAGCCTCCTCCTCCAGCTCCTCCATAGACTCTAATGTTAAAATGGCTCAGAAGGTTCGTTTGAAAATCAGAAGAGCATGGTGTTTTACACTGTCACCACGTCCATATAATAAACTCCACAGGCATGAAAACTGAGAATTAGGTAGACTGGACATTGCTGCGCTCACGGTGAAAGAATTTCGTCAATAGGACCTGTACTTTTCATTTGGGAGCAATTTGTTTCGACCTGACTTTTCTGTTCATTTTAAGCAGCAAAAGTGAGGTGCATGTCTGTGTGCATGTGTACTGAGCCATTGGGTGCAGTTACTATAGCAACCAGGCTCACACCTGCCTGCCTAACGAGCTCTGTCTCTCACTGTGCCAAGATTCATCTTAAACACTTCTCTTTCAACTGCTGCTGTGTCCACAGTGTTTGGTCTACAGCCATCATTTTACCCTCAAAACGAAGCCATCGTTCTTCTCTTTCCAACAGTATGTCTTTCAAAGCTCAGAGATGTAAACCTTTAAAAGTGTGTGGTTCCAAGTGGAGGGATTCACTTTAGTCATTCAGTGATTCAAAGAATATGAACTTTTAATATTCATTCAGATGTTTTCTGACTCTAAATTTTCTGTTCTCATTTCTTAGGTTTTCCAAATTTTAATTTAAAAACTTTTCAGCTATTTTCCAACTTCTTCTGTGTGAACATCAGCTTTCAAAAGTTCTGCACTTTTGTTTTCAGGTTAAAAACTCTGTATTTTCCAGCTCATTCAACATTTTTATTTTTAACTTAAAATTCAGCAATTAATTCATTTCAGTGCATACATTCAGATTCAAGCATTCACACTGCAGTTTCTTCAAAAATGCACTTTCTAGTTATTATATCATATTCCGTACGTTTTTGGCATCTATCTCCTTCAAAACCGTTCAACTTAGAAAAACCATTCAGACACCATTAGATTCCTCTTCTTTTGGACATGACTGCTTCTACTTTTCTCATTTTAACATTTATATTTTTAATTTTATTCAACTTTTTTCAACAAAAATTTCCCATGTATTTCAATGGAGAGACCCTTCAAATCCTCATTCAACTTACTCATTTTTAAACTGTATCTACTTCCACATACGTTGACATAGAGCCACCATTCAAACTTTAAAACGAAGACAAGACATTCAACTATTCAACTTGTATTTATCTTTTCAATATCTATTATACTTTTTCTTCAGTTCCAGTTTAAGTTTCATGATGTTTTTTCAGCCGTTTCAGAGTTTATAATGGGTGTGTATGGGATGGAATGTTGGGGCTAGAGTGAGCCAGCTCAACTGCTAGAGTGAGAGGAGCAAAAAAATTAATCTTAAAATATTTTTTAAAACTGCTGCTGTGTCCACGGTGTTTGCTCTACAGGTATGATTTTACCCTCAAAATGTAGCCATCGCTGTCCTCTTTCATCCAATGTGTTTACTATTGTACTAGGTGTTATGGTTCTTTCATAAATGTCACCAAAGCACAGCCTCCTCCCTCCAACTCCTCCATAGACTCCAATGTTAAAATGACTCAGAAGGTTCGTTTGAAAATCAGAAGAGCATGGTGTCTTTACACTGTCACCACGTCCATATAATAAACTCCACAGGCATGAAAACTGAGAATTAGGTAGACTGGACATTGCTGCCGCTCACGGTGAAAGAATTTCGTCAATAGGACCTGTACTTTTCATTTGGGAGTGATTTGTTTCAGCCTGACTTTTCTGTTCATTTTAAGCAGCAAAAGTGAGGTGCATGTCTGTCTTGGCGTGTGTATGGAGCCATTGGGTGCAGTCACTATAGCAACCAGGCTCACACCTGCCTGCCTAACGAGCTCTGTCTCTCACTGTGCCAAGATTCATCTTAAACACTTCTCTTTCAACTGCTGCTGTGTCCACAGTGTTTGCTCTACAGCCATCATTTTACCCTCAAAACGAAGCCATCGTTGTTCTCTTTACAACAGCGTGTCTTTCAAAGCTCATAGATACAAATGTTTGAAACTGTGTGCATCCAAGTGGAGGGATCACATTTTAGTCATTCAGTGATTCAAAGAATATGAACTTTTAATATTCATTCAGGTGTTTTTTGGCTCTAAATTTTCTTTTCTCGTTTCTTAGGGTTTTTTTTTTATTTTAATTTAAAAACTTTTCAGCTATTTCCCAACTTCTTCTGTGTGAACATCAGCTTTCAAAAGTTCTGCACTTTTGTTTTCAGGTTAAAATCTCTATATTTTCCAGCTCATTCAACATTTTTAGCTTAATATTCAGCAATTAATTAATTTCAGTGCATACATTCAGATTCAAGCATTCACACTGCAGTTTCTTCAGAAAATGCACTTTCTAGTTATTATTATTATATATTCCGTACGTTTTTTGGCATCTAACTCCTTCAAACCGTTCAACTTAGAAAAACCATTCAAACACCGTTAGATTCCTCTTCTTTTGGACATGACTGCTTCTACTTTTCTCATTTATAACATTTATATTTTTAAAATTATTCAACTTTTTTCAACAAAAATTTCCCATGTATTTCAATGGGGAGACCCTTCAAATTCTCCTTCAACTTAGTCCTCTTAAAACTGTATCTACTTTCATATACATTGACGTAGAGCCACCATTCAAACTTTAAAACGAAGCCAAGACATTCAACTATTCAACTTGTATTTATCTTTTCACTATCTATTATACTTTTCTTCAGTTCCAGTTTAAGTTTCATGATGTTTTTCAGCCGTTTCAGAGTTTATAATGGGTGTGTATGGGGACGGAATGTTGGGGCTAGAGTGAGACAGCTCAACTGCTAGAGTGAGAGGAGCAAAAAAATTAATCTTAAAATATTTTTAAAACTGCTGCTGTGTCCACGGTGTTTGGTCTACAGGTATGATTTTACCCTCAAAACATAGCCATCGCTGTCCTCTTTCATCCAATGTGTTTACTATTGTACTAGGTGTTATGGTTCTTTCATAAATGTCACCAATGCACAGCCTCCTCCCTCCAACTCCTCCATAGACTCTAATGTTAAAATGGCTCAGAAGGTTCGTTTGAAAATCAGAAGTACAGGCTGTCTTTACACTGTCACCACGTCCATATAATAAACTCCACAAGCATGAAAACTGAGAATTAGGTAGACTGGACATTGCTGTCGCTCACGGTGAAAGAATTTTGTCAATAGGACCTGTACTTTTCATTTGGGAGCGATTTGTTTCGACCTGACTTTTCTGTTCATTTTAAGCAGCAAAAGTGAGGTGCATGTCTGTCTTGGCGTGTGTATGGAGTCATTGGGTGCAGTCACTATAGCAACCAGGCTCACACCTGCCTGCCTAACGAGCTCTGTCCCTCACTGTGCCAATATTCATCTTAAACACTTCTCTTTCAACTGCTGCTGTGTCCACAGTGTTTGCTCTACAGCCATCATTTTACCCTCAAAACGTCGCCATCGTTGTTCTCTTTCCAACACCGTGTCTTTCAAAGTTCAGACATTTAAAATTTTTAAACTGTGTGGATCCAAGTGGAGGGATCACATTTTAGTCATTCAGTGATTCAAAGAATATGAACTTTTAATATTCATTCAGGTGTTTTCTGACTCTAAATTTTCTTTTCTCATTTCTAAGGTTTTTCTAATTTACAATTAAAACATTTTCAGCTTTTTCCCAACTTGTTCTTCTGTGTAAACTTCAGCTTTTAGCACATCAGCACTTTTGTTTTCAGATTAAATTCTGTTTCTTTTTATCTCATTGAAACTTTTTAACTTAGAATTCAGCAATTAATTCATTTCAGTGCATACATTCAGATTCAAGCATTCACACTGCAGTTTCTTCAGAAAATGCACTTTCTAGTTATTGTGTGGATGCTGATTAAGCATCCACACTATTGAGTTCCTGTTTCTCTTTATTGTGTGGATGCTTTAAGCATCCACACTATTGAGTTCCTGTTTCTCTTTATTGTGTGGATGCCCTAAAGGGCTTCCACACTATTGAGTTCCTGTTTCTCTTTATTCTTTATTATTGTGTGGATGCTTTATGCATCCACACTATTGAGTTCCTGTTTCTCTTTATTCTTTATTCTACTTTATTATTGTGTGGATGGCATCCACACTATTGAGTTCCTGTTTCTCTTTATTCTTTATTATTGTGTGGATGCTGGAGGCATCCACACTATTGAGTTCCTGTTTCTCTTTATTCTTTATTATTATTGTGTGGATGCCCTCAAGGGCTTCCACACTATTGAGTTCCTGTTTCTCTTTATTGTGTGGATGCCCTAAAGGGCTTCCACACAATTGTTTTCCTGTTTCTCTTTATTCTTTATTATTGTGTGGATGCCCTAAAGGGCTTCCACACTATTGTTTTCCTGTTCCTCTTTCTTCTTTATTATTATTCCCCTAGTTGCTTCCGTACACTTTTTGGCACTTATCTACTCCCTCTGTTTTCAGCTGATTTTCTCCGTTCAAACTCTAAACTGTTCTGCTCTTTCTGCTAATGCCGGCTATGACTTTTGGTGTTTATTACTGTTATACTTTTTAAAATATTACACTTTTCCTTTAATTTGTCCCATTGAAATGAATGGGAAACTTCCACAATTCTGCTAAAACTTGCTTGTTTTTGAAACTTAACTACTTTGTCATACTTTCGCCTAGAAACTCCATTCAAACTTTAAAATGTTCTCAGACTATTGGGCTATTCCTGAATGATTCAGCTTTTTCAGATCTTCTACCGTTTTAATTTTATACCTCTTTAAGTTTTCAGTTGCAAAATTGTGATTTTTCAGAAAATACATGCGTTGCTATGGTTGCTATGCAATTAAGTCAGAGTGAGTGCTGGTCCGTTCTGAATTTTCTCTTCATGTCTAAACAACTTCTTGCTACTGACTCAATTTCCACTCAACCCCCACAAATTATACATCAAAACGTAGGTATTTTTGCTGGCTTTCAGACAATGTCACTATCTTTATTGTGAGATTTACCGTTTTTTTGCAGTTTGCCTCGGAGTGACACAAGGTCTCAATACTCCCCATTCAAAGTCTATGGGGAGGTTTTGAAATTCAGAGCTGAAATTCTGTAGCGGGAGGCATTTTAAAATCGCCATATCTCTTTAACAAAGCAAAGTTAGGACATGAGGCTTGTGCCAATATATCTTCAGACACTGCTGACACTCACAGTGGAAGCAGTTTTACAATTATCTTACCGTTGAGCAATGAATTACGTTTGTTTGAGGGTGGAAATCTGTCCTTCTCTCAGTCTTCAAACTCTGGAAATGAAGCCGTTTCTTCTCTCGTCATATCTCCGCGACGGAGGTAGAACGAGCTATGAAAATCGCAGTCAAAATACACCAAAGTCCGCTGATTCACCCAGTACAAGAATTATGCTGCTAGCCCTCCTAGTTTTTGAGTTACACGACGTTTTGTAACTCCAAAAAAGCGGCGTTTTCGCCTCTCACCGCGATCTATTTCTGACTGCCCAAGTATCTGTCTTTCAGACCGCCGCCCCTTTCCAGGTGGCGCAATCAGTAATGACACGGCTCTGCAGCTCAAAGGTCGTGGGTTCAATCCCACCTTGGTCCACGTTTTTTTTTTCACTACAAATTTATACACTATCACAGACCTGTAATTTATATTGCTAATTTATTACAATTCTGCAAAGTTTTATGATTTTAGCAGCTTTTCTAATATGGACCTCAGATTCTTGTCAACACCACATGGCAGAAATACATACAAGTAAACAGCCTGATGAAGCAGACAGAAGCAGTACCTCTGATTGGTGAATTTGAGCAGAACCAGGTTGTTCTGCCTCTTTTCAGCAGAAATTCTGCTCATTCACCTCTTTTCAGCGCAATGTTCTGCTTCTTTTCCTCTTTTCTGCAGAAATTCTGTTGATTTACCTCTTTTCTGCAAAATTTTCAGCCTTTTACCTCTTATGAGCACAATTCTCAGCAGCTTCTGCTCATTTCACCATAATTGTCAGTCTCTCCATCTCCTTCCTTGTGAGAGTCAGTTTGGCACAGTGAGATGAGTAGCCGCCTTGAGCCCAGGAGGGCCAGGTTGAAACATAGACTGTCTGCAACATAACAGTATATCTGTTATGTTATAGTATTACTACTAAGTCACAGTATTTCTGCCAATTCGTATTATTTGTACTAAATCATACTACTCGTGCCAAATCATAGTATTTGTTGCAAATCATAGTATTCAAACCAAAATATAGTATTTGTACCAAAGCATTGTATTTGTATGAAGTACCGTATTTCTGCCAAATCATAGAATTACTGCAATTTCACAGTATTTTGAGGAATCCCTTTTGTGATAGTATTACTTCTAAGTCATAGTATTTCTGCTTTGTCATAGTATTTGTACTAAAACGTAGCATTTCTGCCAAATCATAGTATTACTGCTATCTCATAGTATTTGAGTGAAATTACAGTGTTTCTGCAAAAACATTGTATTTCTGCTAAATCATAGTATTTCTGTTATCTTAGAGTACTTGTACTCAATTATAGTATTTGTGCCAAAGTTTAGTATTTCTGCCAAATCATATTTATGTGAATTTGTACACTGTAATATCGCTGTATTACGTAGTGTCTAAGTAGGAGGCTGACTGTTACTAAGTGCATCAGTGTACATAGGTCATCTCTTGTGTTGGAGTGCCCTCTTGTGACGCCTTTTGGGTAGTGCCTTAGTAAATGTGAACACTGCAAAGAAGTGGTATCAGACTGGTTTGTAGTGGAGGAATTTGTTGCCAGTTTCTTTCATCTTTAATCCGTATTCATGTTGTAATGTAGTAACTTTTGTGGCACAAATACCACAATATGGCAGAAACACTATGTTTTGGCACAAATACTTTGATTTGGTATACTTTACCTTCTTCACCCCTTTTCAGCAAAATTTTCATTTTTTTCACCCCTTTTCAGCACAAATTCCATTTTTTGGGGCTGTTTTCAGAAAAAAAAAACTCTTTTCAGCAGAAATTCTGCTGATTTACCTCTTTTCAGTGCAATGTTCTTCTTCTTTCCATCTTTTCTGCAGAAATTCTGCTGATTCACCTCTTTTCTGCAAATTTTTCAGCTTTTCACATCTCCTCAGCACAAAACTCAGCAGCTTCTGCTCATTTAGCAAAATTGTCAGTTTCTCCATCTCTTGTGTTTGTCGGAACAAGTTTAGTTCAGTGAGATGTGTAGCTTCCTTGAGACCAGAAGGGCCAGGTTTAAATCCTGGTCATGGGATTTGAACACCTGTTTTCAGCACAAATCTCAACTTATTAGCTGTTTTAATCAGAAACCTGTTTTACGCAGAGAAACTTTTTTTAACTCAATTTCAGCTTTTTCACCCCTTTTCAGCAAAATTTTCAGTTTCCCAGCTTTTTCAGCTATTTTCAGCAAAAACATCTTTTCAGCAGAATTCTGAAAAGTTCTGCAGAACACTTTTCAGCAGAACTTCTGCTGACTGAACTGTTTTCAGCAGAATTTTCACCTCTTTTCAGCCCAAATTCTGCTTGTTCACCTCTTCTGCAAAATTTTCAGCCTTTTCACCTCTTATTAGCACAAATCTCAGCTGTTTTCAGGAAAAACTCTTTTAAGCAGAAATTCTGCTGATTCACCTCTTTTCTGCAAAATTTTCAGCCTTTTCTCCTCTTACCAGCACAATTCTCAGCAGCTTCTGCTCATTTCAGCAAAATTGTCAGTCTCTCCACCTCTTCTTTGTGAAAATGAGTTTGCGTAATTGAGAGTGACTTTGGCACAGTGAGATGAGTTACTGCCTTAAGACTAAGAGGGCCAGGTTCAAATCCTGCTCAAGGCAACATTTTTTTTTTCACCACCATACAACTTTTTGCAACTTTTCAGCTTTTTCAGTTTTTGAGCAGACAGCTTCAGCATTAAGGCATCCACACAGCATTTTCGCAGGAAATGCAAATTGTGTGGATGCCCTAAAAACTTCCACACTATTGAGTTCCTGTTTCTCTTTATTGTGTGGATGCCCTAAAAAACTTCCACACTATTGAGTTCCTGTTTCTCTTTATTCTTTATTATACTTTATTCTGGTTGCTTCCGACGTTTTTGCCGCTTAACTACTGCTTCAGTTTTCAGCCGATTTTCACCGTTCAAACTCTATACTGTTCTGCTCTTTCTGCTGACGTAGGCTATGACTTTTGGTGTTTATTACTGTTATACTTTTAAAATATTACACTTTTTCCTTTAATTTGTCCCATTGAAATGAATGGAAATCTTCAGAAATTCTGCTAAAACTTGCTTGTTTTTGAAACTTAACTACTTTGTCATACTTTCACCTAGAAACTCCATTCAAACTTTAAAATGTTCTCAAATTATTGGGCTATTCCTGTCTGATTCAGCTTTTTCAGATCTTCTACCGTTTTAATTTTATACCTCTTTAAGTTTTGAGTTGCAAAATTGTGATTTTTCAGAAAATACATGCGTTGCTATGGTTGCTATGCAATTAAGTCAGAGTGAGTGCTGGTCCATTCTGAATTTTCTCTTCATGTCTAAACAACTTCTTGCTACTCGCTCAATTTCCACTCAACTCCCACAAATTATACATCAAAACGTAGGTATTTTTGCTGGCTTTCACAAAATGTCACTATCATTCTTGTGGGATTTACACATTTTTTGCAAATCTCCTCAGAGCAACACAAAGTCTGAAAACTCTCCATACAAAGTCAATGGAGAGTTTGTTCAAAATCAGCGCTGGATTTCTCTAATGAGAGGCATTTTCAAATCGTCATATCTCCTTAACAAAACAGAGTTGAGACATGAGGCTTGTGCCAATATATCTTCAGACATCCCTGATGCTCACAATTCAAGAATTATTTCCTCACCTATTACCGTTTGGCCATGAATTACACTTGTTTGAGCATAGGAAATTTGTCCCTCGCTCAGATTTCTTCAGATTTCAAACTCTGGAAATGAGGCACTTTTTTCTCTCGTCATATCTTTTTGATGGATTTCAACAGAGACCTGAAAATTCCCATGACTGTTCACCAAAGCCTGCTGTTTCTTACGGTGAAAGAATGATTTTGATGCTCCATATAGATTTAGAGTTACAAAACATTGTTTGAGGGCAAGTCAAGGCAGTTTTGCTTTGCCTCTGCTCAGTTACAGTGTATTACAAGTCATATATCTTTAATAATTTATATTTTATCTCTGATTTATGAAGACCTGCAGATTCCCCATCTCTTCTGAACAAAAGCGGTGTCAGAATGAGCGTTCTAGCCCCCTACGGTTAGGAAATTATGGCCATTTGTTCGAGGGGGAATCCTGAATGTGAGAAATACACTGCAGAAAACTCATACCTCTCTCTGTGTCTGTGTGTGTAAGTGCTGATTACAGCAGGTGCAGCTAATTTAACTGACCTAGATATACCAAGCCCAGACTCTTAACAGCCACTGTTCCCTTTAGGCTCTGTGTATGTGTGTGTGTATCAATATTTCTCCCATTTTAAAGTATTACTCCTCCATAATAGTATTTCTGTTAAATCAAAGTACTTCTACTACATCTTAGTACTTCTGCTCAATCATAGTATTTCTGCTAAATCATAGTATTTTGGCCAAATCATGGTATTTGTGCCAAAGCATAGTATTTTCACAAAATAACAGTATTTCTGCTATGTTATATTATTACTGCTCATAGTATTTCTGCCTAATCTTGGTATTTGTTCCAAAGCATAGTATTTCTGCCAAATCACAATATAACTGCAAAATAAAGGTTTTTTTTTAGACAAATCATAGTGTTTGTGCTAAATCCTAGTAATTCTGCTCAATCATAGAATTTCTGCTATGCTGAAGTGCTTTTTGCTAGATTATAGAATTTCTGCTAAGTCAAAGTATTTCATGTAAATCATAATATTTATACCAAGTCCCAGTGTTTCTGCCAAATCACAAATCATAAATAATGTGGCGTGTTGGGGGAACAGCTAGTTCTCTCCCATCATTCCTTGGGACATGTGCTGCATTTTAGATGTTCTTGTTTCATTGTTTATGGTTACGTTACTTTTAACTGTTGTCTTGAATGTTGTGTTTATACTACGGTACAAAGTCACTGACAGTTATTGTTTTATAGGAAGAATGCAGTACCATAAGTGAGTTCTGTTATGCTGTTATTGACCCTTGAAGCACATTGTAGCACAAGCAAGTATGTTCAATAAAAAGCTCCCCCTACCAGCTTGGGGTGGAAATACAGGCTCAATCTCTCCCTGTGAGTTTCTTTGCAAGATTCATCTGCATGCCACAATAAGCTTAATAAAGCAAAGTGTCATCTTCCTGTTGAGCCATAAATTACGTTTGTTTTCAAACTCTTAAAATGAACCCGTTTCTTCTCTCGTCATATCTCCGCGACGGAGCTACAAAGAGCAATGAAAATCGCAGTGAAAGTATACCAAAGTCCGCTGATTCACCCAGTGCAAGAATTATGCTGCTAGCCCTCCTAGTTTTTGAGTTACATGACGTTTTGTAACTCCAAAAAACGGCGCTTTTCGCCTCTCATCGCGATCTAATTCTGACTGCTCATCTCCCGGTTTTCCAGGCGCCGGCTCTCTTTGCCGGTGGCGCATTTGGTAATGAAACGGGTCTCCAGCCCAAAGGTCGTGGGTTCAATTCCACCTTGGTCCACATGGTTTTTTTTCACTACAAATTTATACACTATCACAGACCTGTAATTTATATTGCTAATTTATTACAATTCTGCAAAGTTTTATGATGTTAGCAGTTTGTCTAATACGGACCTCAGATTCTTGTTAACGCTCCATGGCAGAAATACATACAAGTACACAGCCTGATGAAGCAGACAGAAGCAGTACCTCTGATTGCAGAAAGTATTACTACTCCATAATAGTATTTCTGTTAAATCAAAGTACTTCTACTACATCCTAGTACTTCTGCTCAATCATAGTATTTCTGCTAAATCATGGTATATTTTTGCCAAATCATGGTATTTGTGCCAAATTAGAGTATTTGTGCCCAATTAAAATTTCTGTTATGTTATAGTATTACTACTAAGCCATAGCATTTCTACCAAATCATAGCATTTCTTCAAAATCATAGTATTACTGCAATTTCATAGTATTTGAGCGAAATCGTAGTATTTGTGAAAAAACATACTATGTCTGCAAAATCACAGTATATCTGTTATGTTATGGTATTACTAGTAAGGCATAGTATTTCTACCAAATCATAGTATTCCTTCAAAATCATAGTATTACTGCAATTTCACAGTATTTGAGCGAAGTCGTAGTATTTGTGCAAAAACATACTATCTCTGCAAAATCACAGTATATCTGTTATGTTATAGTATTACTACTAAGGCATAGTAATTCTACCAAATCATAGTATTTCTTCAAAATCATAGTATTACTGCAATTTCATAGTATTTGAGCAAAATCGTAGTATTTGTACGAAGTCATAGTATTTCTTCTAAATCATAGTATTTCAATCAAATCTCAGCACGTTTGCTAAAACGCAGTATTAATGCCAAATCATGGTATTTGTACTGAAACATAGTATTTCTGCCCAATCATAGTATTTCTGCCATATTGTGCTATTTGTGGAAAAAAATAGACTGTCTGCAAAATCATAGTATATCTGTTATGTTATAGTATTATTACTAAGTCGTAGACTTTCTGTTTTGTTATAGTATATCTGTTGAATGAAGTATATGTGCCAAATCGTAGTATTTATAGCAAATCATAGTATTTGTGCTAAAACATAGTATTTCTGCCACATTATAGTCTTTGTGTAAAACCAGAATGTCTGCAAAATCATCATATATCTGTTATGTTAAAGTATTACTACTAAGGCATAGTATTTCTGCAAAATCATAGTATTTTTGGAGAAACATAGTATTTCTGGTAAATCATACCATTTCTACTAAATAATAGTATTTCTGCCAAATCATAGTATTTGTTTCAAATCATAGCATTCCAACCAAATCATGGTATTTGTGCCAAAACATTGTATTTGCACAAAGTCATAATATTTCTTCTAAATCATAGTATTTCAATCAAATCTCAGTAGTTGTTCTAAAACGCAGTATTATTGCCAAATCATAGTATTTGTACCCAACCATATCAGTTCAACTTATTTAACTCTTCTCAAGACCCCAACACCTCTCCTTCATCTCGTTTCAGCAGAATTGTGAGTTTTTTCATCCCTTTTCAACACAAATACCAGCTTTTTCGGTTGTTTTTAGCAGAAATCTCTTTTTTAGCGGAAATTCTACTGATTCACCTGTTTTCAGTGCAACGTTCTACAACTTTCCTCTTTTCAGTAGAAATTCTGCTGATTCACCTATTTTAAGCACAATTTTCAGCCTTTCATCTCTTATCAGTACAAATCTCAGTATCTTCTGCTCATTTCAGAAGAAACTTTTCACCTCTTCAGTACAAATTTGAACCTTCTTACCCCTTTTAAGCAGAATCTTTGCCTTTTCAACTCTTTTCAGCAAAAGATTCTGCTTCTTCTCAGTTTTCAGCAGAATTTTCAGTTTCTTTACTGCCATACAATTTTGCAGCTTTTCATCTTTTCAGTCATTTTCAGCAGACAGCTTCAGCGTTCCGGCATCCACACAGCATTTTCGCAGGAAATGCAAATTTTTCTAGTTCTTTATTATACTTTATTCTGGTTGCTTCCGTCACGTTTTTGCCGCTTAACTACTGCTTCAGTTTTCAGCCGATTTTCACCGTTCAAACTCTATACTGTTCTGCTCTTTCTGCTGACGTAGGCTATGACTTTTGGTGTTTATTACTGTTATACTTTTTAAAATATTACACTTTTTTCCTTTAATTTGTCCCATTGAAATGAATGGAAATCTTCAGAAATTCTGCTAAAACTTGCTTGTTTTTGAAACTTAACTACTTTGTCATACTTTCACCCAGAAACTCCATTCAAACTTTAAAATGTTCTCAGATTATTGGGCTATTACTGTCTGATTCAGCGTTTTCAGATCTTCTACCGTTTTAATTTTATACCTCTTTAAGTTTTCAGTTGCAAAATTGTGATTTTTCAGAAAATACATGCGTTGTTATGGTTGCTATGCAATTAACTCAGAGTGGACAGTGAAACTTTCTGAATTTTCACCACTTGTCTGAACAACTTCATACTACTCGCTCAATTTCCACTCAACCCCCACAAATTATACATCAAAACATAGGTATTTTTGCTGGCTTTCAGAAAATTTCACTATCATTGTTGTGGGACTTATAGATGTTTTGCAAATCTCCTTAGAGTAACATAAAGTCTCAAAACTCTCCATAGAAACTCAATGGAGAGTTTCTTCAAAATCAGCGCTGGAATTCTCTAATGAGAGGCATTTTCAAATCGTCATATCTCCTTAACGAAACAAAGTTGAGACATGAGGCTTGTGCAAATATATCTTCAGACACTCCTGATGCTCACAATTCAAGAAGTTTTTCTCACCTATTACCGTTCTGAGATGAGTTACACTTGTTTGAGGGTAGGAAATTCGTCATTCGCTCAGATCTGCTCAGATTTCAAACTCTGGAAATGAGGCACTTTTTCTCTCGTCATATCTTTTTGATGGATTTCCACAGAGCCCTGAAAATTCCATGACTGTTCACCAAAGCCTGCTGTTTCTTCACGGTGAAAAAATGATTTTGATGCTCCATATAGATTTAGAGTTACAAAACGTTGTTTGAGGGCAAGTCAAGGCAGTGTAGCTTTGCCTCTACTCAGTTACAGTATATTACAAGTCATATATCTTCAATAATTTATAGTTTATCTCTGAATTATGAAGACCTGTAGATTCCCCATCTCTTCTGAACAAAAGCGGTGTCAGAATGAGCGTTCTAGCCCCTACGGTTAGGAAATTATGGCCATTTGTTCGAGGGGAGTCCTGAATGTGAGAAATACACTGAAGAAGACTCATACTTCTCTCTGTGTCTGTGTGTGTAAGGGCTGATTACAGCAGGTGCAGCCAATTTAACTGACCTAGATATACCAAGCCCAGACTCTTAACAGCCACTGTTCCCTTTAGGCTCTGTGTATGTGTGTGTGTATCAATATTTCTCCCATGTTAAAGTATTACTCCTCCATAATAGTATTTCTGCTAAACCAAAGTACTTCTACTACATCTTAGTACTTCTGCTCAATCATAGTAATTCTGGGTAATCATAGTATTTTTGCCAAATCATGGTATTTGTGCCAAATCATGGTTTTTTGTGTCAAATCATGACATTTCTGATATGTTATAGTATTACTAGTAGGTGGAGGTATTTCTGTTATGTTATAGTATATGTGCTGAATATAGTATATCTGCCAAATCATAGTATTTATCCCAAATCATAGTATTTATGCAAAATTGCAGTATTTCTGCTAAAAAGCAGAAATAGTACCTTTAGCAGAAATTTCTGTCAAAAGATATTATTTATGTTAAAACATAGTATTTCTGCTAAATCATAGTATTTGTGCCAAATCATAGTATTTGTACTAAGTCATAGTACTTGTGCCAAATCATAGTATTTGTACCCAATCATAGTATTTCTGCCATATCATTGTATTTGTGCCAAATCATGGTATTTTTTTGCCAAATCATGGTATTTGTGCCAGATCATGTTATTTGTGCCCAATTAAAATTTTTGTTATGTTATAGTATTACTACTAAGTCGTAGAATTTCTACCACATCATAGTATTCCTTCAAAATCATAGTATTACTGCAGTTTCATAGTATTTGAGCAAAGTCGTAGTATTTGTGCAAAAACATACTATGTCTGAAAAATCACAGTATATCTGTTATATTATAGTATTACTACTAAGGCATAGTATTTCTACCAACTCATAGTATTCCCTCAACATGATAGTATTACTGCAGTTTCACAGTATTTGAGCAAAATCGTAGTATTTGTGAAAAAACATACTGTGTCTGCAAAATCAGTATAACTGTTATGTTATAGTATTACTACTAAGGCATAGTATTTCTACCACATCATAGTATTCCTTCAAAATCATAGTATTACTGTAGTTTCATAGTATTTGAGCAAAGTCGTAGTATTTGTGCAAAAACATACTATGTCTGCAAAATCAGTATAACTGTTATGTTATAGTATTACTACTAAGGCATAGTATTTCTACCACATCATAGTATTCCTTCAAAATCATAGGATTACTGCAATTTCATAGTATTTGAGCGAAGTTGTAGTATTTGTGCAAAACATACTATGTCTGCAAAATCACAGTATATCTGTTATATTATAGTATTACTACTAAGGCATAGTATTTCTACCAAATCATAGTATTCCTTCAACATGATAGTATTACTGGGTTTCATAGTATTTGAGCAAAATCGTAGTATTTGTGAAAAAACATACTGTGTCTGCAAAATCAGTATAACTGTTATGTTATAGTATTACTACTAAGACATAGTATTTCTACCACATCATAGTATTCCTTCACAATCATAGTATTACTGCAATTTCATAGTATTTGAGCAAAATCGTAGTATTTGTGCAAAAACATACTATGTCTGCAAAATCACAGTATATCTGTTATGTTATAGTATTACTACTAAGGCATAGTATTTCTACCACATCATAGTATTCCTTCAAAATCATAGTATTACTGCAATTTCATAGTATTTGAGCAAAATCGTAGTATTTGTGCAAAAACATACTATGTCTGCAAAATCACAGTATATCTGTTATGTTATAGTATTACTACTAAGGCATAGTATTTCTACCACATCATAGTATTCCTTCAAAATCATAGTATTACTGCAATTTCATAGTATTTGAGCAAAATCGTAGTATTTGTGCAAAAACATACTATGTCTGCAAAATCACAGTATATCTGTTATGTTATAGTATTACTACTAAGGCATAGTATTTCTACCACATCATAGTATTCCTTCAAAATCATAGTATTACTGCAATTTCATAGTATTTGAGCAAAGTCGTAGTATTTGTGCAAAAACATACTATGTCTGCAAAATCGGTATAACTGTTATGTTATAGTATTACTACTAAGGCATAGTATTTCTACCACATCATAGTATTCCTTCAAAATCATAGTATTACTGCAATTTCATAGTATTTGAGCAAAATCGTAGTATTTGTGCAAAAACATACTATGTCTGCAAAATCACAGTATATCTGTTATATTATAGTATTACTACTAAGGCATAGTATTTCTACCAAATCATAGTATTCCTTCAACATGATAGTATTACTGCAGTTTCATAGTATTTGAGGAAAATCATAGTATTTGTGCAAAAACATACTGTGTCTGCAAAATCAGTATACCTGTTATGTTATAGTATTACTACTAAGGCATAGTATTTCTACCACATCATAGTATTCCTTCAAAATCATCGTATTACTGCAATTTCATAGTATTTGAGCAAAGTCGTAGTATTTGTGCAAAAACATACTATGTCTGCAAAATCACAGTATATCTGTTATATTATAGTATTACTACTAAGGCATAGTATTTCTACCAAATCATAGTATTCCTTCAACATGATAGTGTTACTGTAGTTTCATAGTATTTGAGCAAAATCGTAGTATTTGTGCAAAAACATACTGTGTCTGCAAAATCAGTATAACTGTTATGTTATAGTATTACTACTAAGGCATAGTATTTCTACCACATCATAGTATTCCTTCAAAATCATAGTATTACTGCAATTTCATAGTATTTGAGCAAAGTCGTAGTATTTGTGCAAAAACATACTATGTCTGCAGAATCACAGTATATCTGTTATGTTATAGTATTACTACTAAGGCATAGTATTTCTACCACATCATAGTATTCCTTCAAAATCATAGTATTACTGCAATTTCATGGTATTTGAGCAAAATCGTAGTATTTGTACAAAAACATACTATGTCTGCAGAATCACAATATATCTGTTTTGTTATAGTATTACTACTAAGGCATAGTACAACGTTCTACTTCTTTACCTCTCTTCAGTAGAAATTCTGCTGATTCACCTATTTTAAGCAGAATTTTCAGCCTTTCACCTCTTATCAGTATAAATCTCAGTATGTTCTGCTCATTTCAGAATGAACCTTTTCACCTCTTTTCAGTACAAATTTGAACTTCTGTACCCCTTTTAAGCAGAATTTTGCATTTTCACGTCTTTTCAGCAAAAGATTCTGCATCTTCACTTGTTTTCAGCATAATCTTTCTGTTTCTTTACTGCCATAAAATTTTTGTAGCTTTTCATCTTTTTCAGTCATTTTCAGCAGAGAGCTTCAGCGTTCTGGCATCCACACAGCATTTTCGCAGGAAATGCAAACTTTTTCTAGTTGTGTGGATGCTTTAGGCATCCACACTATTGAGTTCCTGTTTCTCTTTATTCTTTATACTTTATTCTTGTTGCTTCCGTACACTTTTTGGCCTTTAACTACTTCAACAATTTTTGTGCTATTTTCACCGTTCAAATTTTAAACTATTCTGCTATTTTTGCTCTTTCCGGCTATATCTTTTGGTATTTTATACTGTTATACTTTTTAAAATATTAAGCTTTTTTCCTTTAATTTGTCCCATTGAAATGAATGGGAAACTTCTGCAATTCTGCTAAATTTTGCTTGTTTTTGAAACTTAACTACTTTTTCCTACTTTCACATAGAAAAACCATTCAAACTTTAAAATGTTCTCAAATTATTGGGCTATTCAGGAATAAATCAGCTTTTTCAAATCTTTTACCATTTTATTTTATCCCTCTTAAAGTTTTGAGTTGCGAAATTGTGATTTTTCAGAAAATACATGCGTTGTTATGGTTGCTATGCACTTGGCTTTCAGTGTGCCACTGTAGGTTTCATGATCTTCTCTTCATGTCCGAACAACTTCTTGCTACTTGCCCAATTTTCACTCAACTTCCACAAATTATACATCAAAAGGTAGGTATTTTGCTGGCTTTCAGAAAATGTCACCATCATTGTTGTGAGATTTATAGAATTTTGGCAAATCTCCTCAGACCAACACAAAGTCGCAAAACTCTCCATAGAAAGTCAATGGAGAGCTTGTTCAAAATCACAGCTTGATTTCTGTAATGAGAGGCATATTCGAATCGTCATATCTCCTTAACGAAGCAAAGTTAAGACATAAGGCTTGTCCCAGTATATCTTCAGACACTCCTGACGCTCACAATTCAAGAATTTCTTTCTCACCTATTACCGTTCTGAAATGAGTTAGACTTGTTTGAGGGTAGGAAATTAATCGTTCGCTCAGATTTCTTCAGATTTCAAACTCTGAAATGAACCACTTTTTCTCTCGTCATATCTTTTAATGGATTTCAACAGAGACCTGAAAATTTCAAGATTGTTCACCAAAGCCTGCTGTCTCTTATGGTGAAAAAATGATATTGATACTCCAAATAGATTTAGAGTTAGAAAGCGTTGTTTGAGGGCAAGTCAAGGCAGTTTTTGCTTTGTTCTACTCAGTTATGGTGCATTACAAGTCAAATATCTTTAATAATTCATATTTTAATGATAAATTGTCAACACTTTAAGATTCCCCATCTCTTCTGAACAAAAGCGATTGTAAGAATGACTGTTCTAGCCCCTACGGTTAGGAAATTATGGCCATTTGTTTGAGGGGAATCCTTACTATGAGAAGTTCACTGCAGAAATCCTGTCTCTGTGCTCTGTGTGTGTAAAACGGCTGCACCTGTTTTGGCGGGGAAAAAGTACACAGCCTCTCTGATTGGTGGATTCAAATTTAGCAGCTCCCAGGCTGCTTGACTGACCTAGAAATTTGCTCCTCTCTCCTGTGTGTGTGTGTGTGTGTGTGTGTGTGTGTGTGACAGAGAGAGAGAGAGAGAGAGAAAGCCTTTTATGGGATCATCTCATTGTAAGATTCAAACTCAATATATTTAGACTGGTTGACTGAATTTGATCCTGTGTGTGTCTCTCTCTGTGTGTGTTTCCATATGTGTCCATATTTGTGATTGTGTGACTGTTATACTTTTTTTTTGCTGATTTTTTTTTTTTCATTTAACAATTACATTTGAAGGATCCTTAGCATGTTCAGCATTTTTCAGCTGTCCATTTTGCTTTTCCAGTTTTTCTCTTTAAGTTATTACTATTGTGCTGAATCATATTATTTCTGCTATTTTATAACATTTGTGCTAAATATAGTATTTCTGCCAAATTGAGTATTTCTGATTAATTATAGTTTTTCTACCAAATCATAGTACAGTATTTTTGCTTTTTATAGGATTTTTATAGGATATTTATATTGCTTAATATAGTATTTCTGCTTATTATAGGATTTGTGCTTAATATAGTATTTTTGCTTTTTATAGGATTTGTGCTTAATACAGTATTTCTGCTAAATGTAGTATTTATGCTTAATCATACTATTTCTATATATTTTTGCCAGGTCCTCTGTGAGGACTGAGACATTCAAATTTACATATCAGGGCCTGCACGGCTTCCCAGCCAGCCAATCATATCTGAAGTCTGCCGTTTCTTCTCTCGTCATATCTCAGCGACGGATGTACAAAGAGCAATGAAAATCGTAGTCAAAGTACACCAAAGTCCGCTGATTCACCCAGTACAAAATTATGCTTCTAGTCCACCTAGTTTTTGAGTTACACGACGTTTTGTAACTCCAAAAACAGTGCTCTTTGCCTCACACCGCGATCTAATTCTGACTGCTCATCACCCTGTTTCCCAAGAGCTCACTGTCTTTCCCAGTGGTGCAGCTGGTAATGACACAGGTCTGCAACCCAAAGGTCATGGATTCAACTCCACCTTGATCAACATGTTTTTTTTTTCCTACAAATTAATACACTATCACAGACCACTAATTCATATTCATCATTTATTACAATTCTGAAAACTTTTACCAGCTTTTCTAATATGGACCTCAGATTCTTCTTAACACTCCATGGCACAAATACTCTTCCCTTTAGGCTCTGTGAATGTGTGTGTGTATCAATATTTCTCCCATTTTAAAGTATTACTCCTCCATAATTGATTTCTCTTAAATCAAAGTACTTTTACTACATCTTAGTACTTCTGCTCAATCATAGTATTTCTGCTAAATCATAGTATTTTTGCCAAATCATCAGAATCGTGTTTATTGGCCAAGTATATGTGCAGACAAATACAAGGAATTTGGTTCCGGTAGATGGTGGCTCTCGACCACAGCAATGTAAATCTCACACACACACACACGCGCGCACACACACACACACACACACACACACACACACACATATCTATATATACATTACACATGCATACACATACATACACAAAGCTGTGTAAACCAAGTATAAATAACTAATCTAAACGTATATACATAAAATACAGAAATGAAATGAGGTGGAATGAATACTACAGAATGTACATAAGGTGCAGTTGCAGTCTGGCAGTGGGAGCAGTGTGACAGTGTGACTGTTTAGAAGGGAGATGGCGAGGGGAAAGAAACTGTTCCTGTGTCGGGTGGTCCTGGTCTGCAGGCTTCTCTACCGTCTGCCAGAGGGCAGCAGATCAAAAAGTCTGTGTCCAGGGTGTGAGGGGTCTGTGATGATTTTCCCTGCCCGTTTCCTGGTTCTTGAGAGGTACAGATCCTGGATGGAGGGCAGGGGGGCGCCGATGATCCTTTCTGCTGCCCGTACAGTCCGCTGCAGTCTGCACCTGTCCTGTTTAGTAGCTGCACCATACCAGACTGTGATGGAGGAGCACAGGACAGACTCAATGACTGCAGTGTAGAACTGGATCAGCAGCTCCTGTGGAAGACTGTACTTCCCCAGTTGTCTCAGGAAGTACATCCTCTGCTGGGTCTTTTTGAGGATGGAGTTGATGTTGGTCTCCCACTTCAGGTCCTGGGAGATGGTGGTACCCAGCAACTTGAAGATCTCCACAGTCGACACAGGGCTGTCTGATATGATGAGGGGGCATAGTTGAGGATGTCTCCTGAAGTCCACTGTCATCTCTACAGTTTTAAGAGTGTTCAGCTCCAGATTGTGCTGACTGCACCAGAGTACCAGCCGCTCAACTCATCATAACATTTGTGTTATGTTATAGTATTACTACTAAGTGGAGGAATTTCTGTCATGTTACAGTATATGTGCTGATTACAGTATTTCTGCCAAATATAGTATTTCTGATGAATTATAGTTTTCTACCAAATCATATTACAGTATTTTTGCTTTTTATACCATTTTATAGGATATTTATATTGCTTAATATAGTATTTCTGCTTTTTATAGCATTTGTGCTTAATATAGTATTTCTGCTTTTTATAGGATTTGTGCTTAATACAGTATTTCTGCTAAATGTAGTATTTATGCTTAATCACACTATTACTATATATTTCTGCCAGCTTCCCAGCCAGCCAATCATATCTGAGGTCTGCCGTTTCTTCTCTCGTCATATCTCAGCGACGGATGTACAAAGAGCAATGAAAATCGCAGTCAAAGTACACCAAAGTCCGCTGATTCACCCAGTACAAGAATTATGCTTCTAGTCCACCTAGTTTTGAGTTACATGACGTTTTGTAACTCCAACAAACGGCGCTCATTGCCTCTCCGCGATCTAATTCTGACTGCTCATCACCCTGTTTCCCAAGAGCTCACTGTCTTTCCCAGTGGCGTAGCTGGTAATGACACAGGTCTGCTACCCAAAGGTTGTGGGTTCAACTCCACCTTGAGCAACATGTTTTTGCCCTACAAATTAATACACTATCACAGACCACTAATTCATATTCATCATTTATTACAATTCTGAAAACTTTTACCAGCTTTTCTAATATGGACCTCAGATTCTTCTTAACACTCCATGGCACAAATACTCTTCCCTTTAGGCTCTGTGAATGTGTGTGTGTATCAATATTTCTCCCATTTTAAAGTATTACTCCTCCATAATTGATTTCTCTTAAATCAAAGTACTTTTACTACATCTTAGTACTTCTGCTCAATCATAGTATTTCTGCTAAATCATAGATTTTTGCCAAATCATGGTTTTGTGCCAAATCATCAGAATCATGTTTATTGGCCAAGTATATGTGCATACAAATACAAGGAATTTGGTTCCGGTAGATGGTGGCTCTCGAGCACAGCAATGTAAATCTCTCACACACACACACACACACACACACACACACACACACACACACACACACACATATCTATATATACATTACACATGCATACACATACATACACAAAGCTGTGTAAACCAACTATAAATAACTAATCTAAACGTATATACATAAAATACAGAAATGAAATGAGGTGGAATGAATACTACAGAATGTACATAAGGTGCAGTTGCAGTCTGGCAGTGGGAGCAGTGTGACAGTTCAACTGTTTAGAAGGGAGATGGCGAGGGAAAGAAACTGTTCCTGTGTCGGGTGGTCCTGGTCTGCAATCTTCTCTACCGTCTGCCAGAGGGCAGCAGATCAAAAAGTCTGTGTCCAGGGTGTGAGGGGTCTGTGATGATTTTCCTGCCCGTTTCCTGGTTCTTGAGAGGTACAGATCCTGGATGGAGGGCAGGGCGCCGATGATCCTTTCTGCTGCCCGTACAGTCCGCTGCAGTCTGCACCTGTCCTGTTTAGTGGCTGCACCATACCAGACTGTGATGGAGGAGCACAGGACAGACTCAATGACTGCAGTGTAGAACTGGATCAGCAGCTCCTGTGGAAGACTGTACTTCCCCAGTTGTCTCAGGAAGTACATCCTCTGCTGGGTCTTTTGAGGATGGAGTTGATGTTGGTCTCCCACTTCAGGTCCTGGGAGATGGTGGTACCCAGCAACTTGAAGATCTCCACAGTCGACACAGGGCTGTCTGATATGATGAGGGGGGCATAGTTGAGGGATGTCTCCTGAAGTCCACTGTCATCTCTACAGTTTTAAGAGTGTTCAGCTCCAGATTGTGCTGACTGCACCAGAGTACCAACCGCTCAACTCATCATAACATTTGTGTTATGTTATAGTATTACTACTAAGTGGAGGAATTTCTGTCATGTTACAGTATATGTGCTGATTACAGTATTTCTGCCAAATATAGTATTTCTGATGAATTATAGTTTTCTACCAAATCATATTACAGTATTTTTGCTTTTATAGGATTTTTATAGGATATTTATATTGCTTAATATAGTATTTTTGCTTTTTATAGGATTTGTGCTTAATACAGTATTTCTGCTAAATGTAGTATTTATGCTTAATCATACTATTTCTATATATTTTGCCAGGTCCTCTGTGAGGACTGAGACATTCAAATTTACATATCAGGGCCTGCACGGCTTCCCAGCCAGCCAATCATATCTGAGGTCTGCCGTTTCTTCTCTCGTCATATCTCAGCGACGGATGTACAAAGAGCAATGAAAATCGCAGTCAAAGTACACTAAAGTCCGCTGATTCACCCAGTACAAGAATTATGCTTCCGAACAAAACGGTCTAAGAATGACTGCTCTAGCCCCTACGGTTGGGAAATTATTGTCATTTGTTTTTGGGAATCCTCAATATGAGAAATAGACAGCAAAAACGGTCTCTCTCTCTGTTCCTCCATGTGTGTAAGGATGCACCTGTTTTGGCGGGAAAAAGTACACAGCCTCTCTGATTGGTGGATTCAAATTGTGCAGCTCCAGACTTTTTGACCCACCTAGAAACATACAGGAAACACTGTTTGTACAGCCCCTGCTGCTGCTGTTGGTGTGTGTGTGTGTGTGTGTGTGTGTGTGTGTGTTTAGTGAGAGGGAGAGAACCCAACCCTTTTTTGGCAGCAACTTATTGTAGGATTTAGCTTGAATGTAGTTAGACTGGTTGACTGGATTAGATCCTCTCTGTGGGTGCCCCTCTGTGCATTTGTGTTTCAATATGTGTCCATATTTGTAATTGTGTAAGTTATTACTATTCTGCTAAATTATAGTTCTTCTGCTACTTTTCGGTATTTGTGCTAAATACAGTATTTGTGCTAAATCATACTATTTCTACTATTTTATAGAATTTGAGGTAAATATAATATTTCTGCGTAATTATAGTATTTCTACCAAATCATAGTATTACTACTAAAACATAGTATTTCTGCCAAATCTTGATAGTTCTGCTATGTTATTGTACTTGTAATTAATTATAGTATTTGTGCCAAAGCATAGTATTTCTGCCAAATCTTAGTATTATTGCTAAATCATAGTATTTGAGCAAAATCATAGTATTTGAGCAAATTCATTCTTTTTGTGCCATAGCATAGTATATTTGCTGAATCACAGCATTTCTGCTATGTTGTAGTATTTGTCCTAAATCACAGAATTTCTGCAATGTTTGGGTATTTTTGGTTAAGTAAAGTATCTCTGTAATCTTGTACCATGTTTGCTAAATTCCTGTATTTCTGAGAAGTTATGATGTTTCTGCTAAGTTACAATATTTCTGCTAAGTTCTGCTAGGTTATTTTATTTCTGCCAAGTATTATGTTTTCTTTACATTATTGTAATTCTGCTAAGTATTTACATTTTGCTAAGTTCTTATGCTTCTGCAAAGTTATTACAATTTTTGCTATTTTCAGCTTTTTCAGCTAATTTTAGCAGACAGCTTCAGCGTTACAGCATCCACACTGCATTTTCGCAGGAAATGCAAATTTTTCTAGTTGTGTGGATGCCCTTAAAGGGCTTCCACACTATTGTTTTCCTGTTTCTCTTTATTGTGTGGATGCTTTAAGCATCCACACTATTGAGTTCCTGTTTCTCTTTATTCTTTATTATTATTATTCTAGTTGCCACTTTTTTCAGTTTTTTGGCACTTAACTACTTTCACAATTTTCAGCCGATTTTCACCGTTCAAATTTTAAACTATTCTGCTATTTCTGCTAATTCCGGCAATGACTTTTGGTATTTTATACTATTATACTTTTTAAAATATTACGTTTTTTTCCTTTAATTTGTCCCATTGAAATGAATAGGAAACTTCCGCAATTCTGCTAAAACTTGCTTGTTTTTGAAACTTAACTACTTTTTCCTACTTTCACGTAGAACAACCATTCAAACTTTAAAATGTTCTCAAATTATTGGGCTATTCCTGTCTGATTCAGCTTTTTCATATCTGTTACCATGTTCATCTTATCCCTCTTAAAGTTTTGAGTTGCAAAATTGTGATTTTTCAGAAAATACATGTGTTGTTATGGTTGCTATGCACTTGGCTTCCAGTGTGCCACTGTAGGTTTTGCAGTCTTCTCTTCATGTCCGAACAACTTCTTGCTACTTGCTCAATTTTCACTCAACTTCCACAAATTATACATCAAAACGTAGGTATTTTTGCTGGCTTTCAGAAAATGTCACCATCATTGTTGTGACATTTATAGAATTTTGGCAAATCTCCTCAGACCAACACAAAGTCGGAAAACTCTCCATAGAAAGTCAATGGAGAGTTTGTTCAAAATCATCCCTTGATTTCTGTAAGGAGAGGCATATTCGAATCGTCATATCTCCTTAACGAAGCGAAGTTAAAACATGAGGCTTGTCCCCGTTTATCTTCAGACACTCCTGACGCTCACAATTCAAGAATTTTTTTCTCACCTATTACTGTTCTGAAATGAGTTAGACTTGTTTGAGGGTAGGAAATTCGTCCTTCGCTCAGATTTCTTCAGATTTCAAACTCTGGAAATGAACAACTTTTGTCTCTTGTCATATCTTTTTTTTGGATTTCCACAGAGACCTGAAAATTTCCATGACTGTTCACCAAAGCCTGCTGTCTCTTATGGTGAAAGAATGATATCGATACTCCAAATAGATTTAGAGTTAGAAAGCGTTGTTTGAGGGCAGGTCAAGACAGTTTTTGCTTTGCCTCTACCCAGTTATGGTGCATTAGAAGTCACATATCTTTAATAATTCATATTTTAATGATAAATTGTCAACACTTGAAGATTCCCCCATCTCTTCTGAACAAAACGGTGTAAGAATGACCATTCTAGCCCCTACGGTTAGGAAATTATGGTCATTTGTTTGAGGGGAGTCGTCATTATGAGAAATAGACTGCAAAAATCCTGTGTCTCTCTGTGCTGCGTGCACCTGTTTTGGCGGGAAAAAGTACACAGCCTCTCTGATTGGTGGATTCAAATTCAGCAGCTCCCAGGCTGCTTGACTGAGCTAGAAACTTGCTTCTCTCTCCTGTGTGTGTGTGTGTGTGTGTGTGTGTGTGTGTGTGTGTGTGTGTGTGTGTGTGTGTGTAACAGAGAGAGAGAGAGAAAGCCTTTTAATGGGATGATCTCATTGTAAGATTCAAATTCAATATATTTAGACTGGTTGACTGAATTGGATCTTGTGTGTGTGTCTCTCTGTGCATGTGTGTTTGCATATGTGTCCATATTTGTGATTGTGTGACTGTTATATTTGTTTTTGCATATTTTTTTCATTTAACAAGTATATTTGAGGGACCCTTAGCATATTCAGCATTTTTTCAGTTCTCCATTTTCCTTTTCCAATTTTTCTGTTTAAGTTATTACTATTGTGCTAAAGCATACTATTTCTGCTATTTTATAAGATTTGTGCTAAATTTAGTATTTCTGCCAAATATAGTATTTCTTATCAATTATAGTTTTTCTACCAAATCATAGTATAATATTTTTGCTTTTTATAGGATTTTTATAGGATATTTATATTCATTAATATAGTATTTTTGCTTTTTATAGGATTTGTGCTTAATATAGTATTTCTGCTAAATGTAGTATTTATGCTTAATCATACTATTTCTATATATTTCTGCCAGGTCCCCAGGCAGCCAATCCTCTGTGAGCACTGAGACATTCAAATTTACATATCAGGGCCTGCACGGCTTCCCAGCCAGCCAATCATATCTGAGGTCTGCCGTTTCTTCTCTCGTCATATATCAGCAACAAATGTACAAAGAGCAATGAAAATCGCGGTCAAAGTACACCAAAGTCCGCTGATTCACCCAGTACAAGAATTATCCTTCTAGTCCATCTAGTTTCTGAGTTACACGACGTTTTGTAACTCCAAAAAACGGCGTTTTTCGCCTCTCACCGCGATCTAATTCTGACTGCTCATCACCCTGTTTTCCAGGTGTCTGCTCTAACCCTGGTAGTGACACGGGTCCTCAGACCAAAGGTCGTGGGTTCAATCCCACCTTGGTCAACATGTTTTTTTTCCCTACAAATTAATACACTGTCACAGACCAGTAATTCATATTGATCATTTATTACAATTCTGCAACCTTTTATGATTTTACCAGCTTTTCTACTATGGACCTCACATTCTTGTTAACACTCCATGGCACAAATACTGTTCCCTTTAGGCTCTGTGTATGTGTGTGTGTATCAATATTTCTCCCATTTTCAAGTATTACTCCTCCATAATTGTATTTCTGTTAAATCAAAGTACTTTTACTACATCTTAGTACTTCTGCTCAATCATAGTATTTCTGCTAAATCATAGTATTTTTGCCAAATCATGGTTTTTGTGCCAAATCATAACATTTGTGTTATTACTACTAAGTGGAGGAATTTCTGTCATGTTACAGTATATGTGCTGATTACAGTATTTCTGCTAAATCATAGTATTTCTACTATATTATATTTTTCTTTCTAAATATAGCATTTCTGCTATATAATTGTATTTCTGCTATGTTATAATATTTGTGCTAAACCAGAGTATTTGTGCTGAAACATAGTATTTCTGCCAAATGATAGTATTTCTGTCAAATTATAGTATTTGTGCTAAAACATAGTATTGATTTAAAATTACAATATTCATAGTTCATCACAGTGTCTCTGTTAAATCACAGTATTTCTGCTATGTTGTACTATTTTTCTAAATCATAGTGTTTCCGTAATGTTTAAGTATTTTTGGCTAAATATATTCTTTCTGTTATCTTATACTATTTCTCCTAAATTCTTGTATTTTTGAGAAGTTATCGTGTTTCTGGTAAGTTACAATATTTCTGCTAAGTTCTGCTATGCTATTGTATTTCTGCCAAGTATTATGTTTCCTCTAAGATATTGCAGTTCTGCTAAGTTATTACATTTTAGCAAAGTTCCTTTGCTTCTGCAAAGTTTTTACAATTTCTGCAACTTTTCAGCTTTTTCAGATAGTTTTAGCAGACAGCTTCAGCTTTAAAGCAATTCAGAATTCGTATGATTACAACCAATATGTATTAGAATAAAAGAAACAAATGTGCAATGAACATGTCAGGAGTCGCTGTTAAAAAGTCTCATGGCAGTGGGGTTAAGGGACCTCCTGAACCTCTTGAGTCCTGCAGTGGAGTGAGATGAGCCTCTGCAGCTCCTACTGTGAGGATGCTTAGGCGATCACCAACACCAGCTCCTTGGTGTTGGTGTTCAGAAGAAGACTGTTCTTATTACTGCAGTCAGTTAAATAAATCTATCATAATAAAGTACATTTTAACATAATGACCTTGTGTTTATTTATGTTTTTTAACCATTATTTCAAATTCAAAGAATCCTGTTTGAAACATTTATTAAACTTATAGAATTAAATTTTTGCTAGTTGCTTTTTGTTGCAAAAAAACTAGTATAATAATATTTAAATTTACATATATTTTTCACGTTTTCCATGCCAATTTTGTGTAATTGCGGAGTTTCCCACTACCCGTGAATGCCTCTTTTTTTACGTCTCTGCCTGACTCCTGAATCTCCGCCCACTCTCTGCTCGATCCCTGCCGGTAAGCGCTGCTTCTATGTCTCTCTTCTCTGAAATGAAATGTCTATAAGCTGTTTGAGGGATTTACCCAGTTGTTGTTAGTGACTTATGAAGCCAGTCGAAGTATAAGTCATGTTAAAGTAACAAAATGGCTGCTTTTTTAGTGAAACGTTGTAATTTTAGTATTTAAAAGGAGTGTTTGGTATGCTAGCCCTAACAACCTAAGCGCTAACGCCTAGCCTAGCTGCTATAGGCCCAGTGTGTAATTAATATGGTTCATTTGATTGTTTATTACAGTTATTGTGTTGTGTTTGGTTCATTCGGTGTGTTAGTGTTTCTGAGTCTGT